>NC_045704.1:51876222-52198338 GCF_009834535.1 Camelus ferus | reverse complement strand
CCTGGAGCCACTAATTTCCACCATCCTTTTCTCACCTTGCTACATCGGAATCTGGCATGTTTCTCGCCTTTTTAAGCTGAGAGGTCAAGAGATCTGCTTTCGTTTGGGAAGGGTTTATGTGAAGGGTAACAAAGATTCGCCAACATAGCAGGAACAAAGCCTCGGGTACCCCTGTTTTCTTTCTTTTTTTGAGAATCAACTTATAAAAAACAAGCAGCCTCACTTCAAGTTTTCTCAAAGGCAAAAAGAGTAAATCCAAGTAACCCTTAAATTCCTACTTCTTTATTTATGAGAAACACTATCCTTTACATAAAAGGAAAGCAAGAGAATGGATAAAAAACATGACACAAAATTTCAAATGTACTAAACTCTTTAAATGAAAGTAGTGAACAATAAAAAGGAGACTATAAATAGAGCCAATTAATGTTGAAAGGAATGATCCATTTTATGTAAATTAGGTTAGGTTTTAATACTAGTCCAGAGGTGAACTGTGACGTCTTTGAAGAAACCATGATGACTGGTTGTGGACTATTACGCTGACCGCCATAAATCCTAAGTGTAGCGTGAACAAAGTCCTTAACTGGGGGGAGGGAGGGGGTAAGGACCCCTCTGACAGACTGCGTCTCCTAACTGGGATATATTTGGACAATAGGCATTCATGTAGCTGCTGTACAAAGAAATAAAGCTGCCCATCCAATTCAGATGCTGAGTCTATCAGAAATGTGCTTATTTCAGCTGCTTTCCTCACTCGGAAGCATTTGAACATGCATGTTAGTTAGGGGGTCATATATGGGTGCTGGACAAGAACACACACACAACCATTCGACCAGTGAATGCCTCAACCTTGCTTCATCAAACATGCTTCCCGCCACTTTGATGAGGAGCAAAGAGAGGTGGGTGTGTGCCTCGCCGCCCATGAACGCCATGAACGCTGCGCAGGACACACCTGTGTCTCTACACGCAAGCCCCGGCCGCCAGAGCGGGGTCCTGGCATCTCTAAATAATGACGTGTAACATTTTTGGTTGTTAATGAGGTTGCTCTGGAAAGGACCGTGCATGCACTGAGTGGTTGCGAAACTCCAGGCACATTTTCGACTGTTCAGTTAGCACAATGGGAAAAGAAAAGTGGCTGTCCTTTTTACCAGGGCCAAAGGAAAGAGAAAAAATAAAAAATGAAAAAAGGCTCTCTGGAGTGGCCTGGCCTCCCCTCGGCTGAGGACAGAGAAGAGAGGGCTCCCCTGACCAGAGTCCTGCCTTTGTGTCATGCACCTGGAGGTTTTTTGTAGGTTTTTTTTCTTTTTCTTTAGAGCTAAAAAGTCGGGTCGTCCAGTATTGATTACTTACAGCCTGCCTGAGTGTGGCGCACCTGGGGAAAGGCAGAGGAGGCAGGGTGCACGAGGTGAGGCCGACATTTAACCCTAACAGGGGGACAGTAACAGTACAGAGTATCGCCAGGTTGCAAGCTTAGAGGACGGGGGCACGTCAGACATCCCCAGACGGTCAGAGTTAAGGTTTAGCCACATCCGAAAGGAAAAAATAAAATGGGCTTGTCAACTTATTACTGCGCCAAATTAAGGACAAAATCAGAGAATACAGAAAAAGAAAAGAAAAAGAGGAAAAAGAAGGAAGGAAATAGTAACAATCATCTGTCATCTCCATGAAAAGACATTTAACGTTAAAAAAAGGGTGGGTGAAGGATACAATTCTAAAATAGGTGACGGTTTTTGTAAAAAAAAAAAAAAAAAAAGGATACAATGTGTTTTATGAGAAACTCACTACTTGGTCTCTAATTTTCCCATTTTTAAACAGTCTAGGGGCAATGCTGTCACAGATGGGCCTCTGAGAACTGACAAATGACCATTTTCTTCCACTCATCCTTGTACTACATCTCAGCACCATCTTGGCACACACAAGCTCCATGAACATTCACTGAATAGAAGATGGGCTGTATTTACAGATGAACACCTGCCAAGGAAAGCATTCCCCTGGGCCAGGGAGCTGGGGAAGAGGGGACAGGACGGCGAATTGTGGAGGGTGTGGTGGCGATACTTTCCCTAGGAATTGCAGTGTGTAAAGAAGACATTTCAAGCCCACCCAAATGTTGAAGCATCAGAATGCTGGTTAGCATCTTCCAGAGGCAGGTTCTAATTTTTAAGGGAACTCACTGAGATTCAGCTGGATGGACAGTAATCACTTGGTGTCGTCATCCCAACCCTACTGAGTCCAGCCAGAGAAGCAACAGAGTGGAGGTGGAGAAAACAGATTACCTCTGACACTTGTTAGAGAATAAGACTGACTTTATTCAGAGGGACTACGGCCACTGGCATAGGGACCACTGCCATGGGGTTTGTAGCAGGATGCAGGCACTGGGCTCAACTCCAAACACAGCGAGGCAAAGGGGGATTTTATAGCCACGGAGCAAGGTGGGGAGGGTTGGTGGATGGAAAGAAAAGGGTAGGGTAATTCTTGCTCAATGACCTAATTGGATTCTTGCCAAAGGCAGACCAGGGTGATCAACTATAACCTGGAGGATGAAGAGGGGTGGGGGCGATGAGGAAAGTGATCAGACATTCGGGGTGGGGGATTCCTGCTAGACTGCTTGGACAGCACTCCTGCTAAAATCGAGCCTTGCGAAGAAAGGACACAGAAGTCTAAAAGTCGAGGCTTGCAGGTGAAGAGGATTCAGAGGAGGCTGATTGGTTGGTCAAGGTCTCTTTCAACTTCATCTCAGGGTTTAAACTTTTTTTTGGGGGGGGGGGACATTGTTTCCTGTGTTCATCCAGTGAGCACCATTTCCTGACAGAGAGGGGACCTCTATGACACAGAGGAGGCTGGTGAGAGGACAGTCTCTGGGGTCAGCCAAACATGTGTGATGCAAATGTGGGTGACGCAAAAAACCACAGCCCCTCTCTCAGCGCTGCAGAGGGCTGAGAGAATACGATGGACGTGACACACAGTGTGGACCCTGGCCCTGGAGGGGGCCTTGATAGACAGCAAGTGAAAGAGAAAAAAGGAGAGAAATCTGACTCCATTTATCACTCCACCTCAATCTCATTCACAAATCTCCGAAAATACGCGGGAGACTGCAGAGGTAAAGAGTATTAAGTCTGGCTGAATCTGAGAACACAGAAAAGTTCTTGAATCAGGGAGATGAGAAAGGAAAATTAACCAGCATTGACAAGTGGAAAGTATTATGGACCAGACAGCGGAGATCCAAGTCCCTGACCACGCTACGTGACTTGAGGGAAGGCACACAGTATCTCCAAGCCTCCATCTTCTCATCTGTGAAATAGGGATAATGACAGTACCTACTCCTAAGTGGCCCGAATGAGGCTCCTACAAGACAAGTTACGTAAACCACTTCCTGTAGTGCCCAGAGTACAATGATCATTGAAGAAATATGATTTAGTATTATTATCACTATACTACCATGATAATCATCAGGACAGAATACCTGCTTGGGAAGCTTGGCAGGAAGGACACGTCTGCTTCAGATCTCATTTATCTTTTGCGTGCAGAGAGATGACGCTATGAGCACGATGCCTCACGCTGTCAAGCCGGTAAGATCCAGCCAGAAGAGAACATGAGAATAAAATATGAATGGATCCTCAAGAAACAAGTTAACTCCCAGAGTTCTCTACTCTCTGACAAAAGAGGGATTCTGTTAGCGTGATTAGTTCAAAACAGGGTATTAAGCCCAGTGGAATCACTTTAAAATAAGGCTCTAATTTCAGGAACCTAGGAAGGCTGTATTTTAATAAGATATTTCATTGTATCCCAAATATAAAACTATTGTTTGCCTGACGCTATGATTCATTGTTAGACAGATACTGCGCTGGTACTATAGCAAAATGAAACATTCAATGATTTAGCACATAAAACAACTGGATCGTAAGGCAAAGCACAGCTCGGCAGTTTAAACAGATGAGAATACCCCTGAGTAGAGATCTACATAGTCTGGTATTCCCAGCTGGAAATTCACCTTTCTCTGCTCTTCCACAGAGAAAATCACTGAAAGGGTCCGCTAACAATACCATTACTGTCTCCCTAACTTAATCCTTTGTTCCTTCCAAAGAAAAGACTGCCGCTGATTATGAATATTCCATTCTACAATTTCCATCAATTAATACACCACCGTGTTCTTATTATGGTATTAATAGCTTCTTGATTTACATTAGAGAGTGTATATTTTACACCATGGGTAAAGCTATTTTTTCCCCTTTAACAGAAAGTGCTTTTACAAAAAAAACTACAATTTGGAAAATGAAGGTGAGGGCTGTGGATAATGGCTTGGAAATAATATATTCTATTCTCCTTCCTGTTTTTTTTTTCCTCCTCTCTGCTGGGGAATTCCTATTCCCTAGTCGAGGGGGGGGCAGGGCAGCTCCCCTGAACTACCGTTGTCCTTCGACCTTCCATCTGGGAAGGGACATCCTGTGCTGAGCTGGTGTTTCTCTGGGGGTCTGCCTCCAACTGTCCACGGAGTTGCAGAGTTTGCAACTTGCCTTTCACAAAACCCAAGGAGTCAAAGAGCAGCCCAGCCCCCTCCAGGCGAACCAAGAGAGACAGGTAGCAGTGAAGAAGAAAAGAAGAAAGGGATGATGGTGATGAAGGAAGGGTCTGGAGAGAGGCCAAACTGGATCTGCCTCTCCATCCGCGCCAGGCAGGGGGCCGCCTCGCCCTGGCTGTCACTTACGTCCCCTGAGCCCTAGATGACTTACCCATAAAATCACAGACTCACGTCCACCTCCCTGACGTTGTGCGGGAAGTCAATGAGCGCATGTGGGTCTAGGCAGGTGGCAGGCGGGTGACAGAGGCTCAGGAAGGAAGGGTGGTGGCCTCTCTCTTCCCAAGCATGTCCAAAGCCACAGACGCCCCTGCCAGGACTGAAATGGTCGCGGGGCAGCACGCAGCCTTCTCCCAGCTGCCTCGGGCAGAGGCTTCTAGACCCAGGTCACCCCGACGGTGATCTTGCAGCCCGTTCTGAACTCTGGCTCTAAGAATGAACACTTCCAAGGTGGCTGTTCAAAGGAGTCTGCCTTGAACTCATGCAGCGGCCTATGCTCAGAGCTCACATTGGTCCCCTTGTCCTGCTATAATTTCCAGGTGCTTTCTATTGCCATGAGGACTTACTGATGCATCCAGAAGATTCTAGACTCAGTCCCACCACTATGTGGTTGGTCGCAAGGGTGCAGAGCAGCTTCACCTGTCTGGACTGTTGCCCCACAAAACTGTCACTGATGAAGTCACAACTGGCCTCCTGCACCTGCCCCCCACAGAGGCTTGGTCCATGGAGGGTTAAAAAAAGTGAACAGGTTGCCAGTATTTGAAAGTGGAGATACTTCCTACAAAAAAACTCCAAGTCCAGCTTCTCTTTAGAAACAGTCTCAGGACCCAACAGTTGGAGCTGGAGAGCCGTCGCCCTCAAATCTGAGTCTCCACTTGGCCCGCTTCTCCTTTTATGTTAAGTAACAGGGGAGCTGAGCCTGCAGCACCTCTGTGTCCTAAAAATGCTAGAGTTCAGGCACTGTCACCTGGAGAGCAGCCTGCCCTTTTCTAAGAAGGACCCATACCCAGAACACGTCTGCAAGGCATATAGAGACCCTCCTCGGCATCCCCAGGTCGCTTTGTGCAACCTTTATCCCCTCTCCCACTGCCTAAACCTACGTTACCGGGCGACATTCACGTCCAGACCTTCAGAGGCACAGGTGCCAGTGGTGATTGACAGGGTTGGGTTTTGCTGTATTTCTCGTAAAACTGTGTCAGGAACGATTAAATGGCGAGGGCTGGAAAAGAGACGGATAGACCCCTCCCGAGGCCGTGTCTACACATGACCAGAGCTGTCCACAGGGCCAGCTTAGTGAAAAACACCAGTCAGAGGGGCCGCGTGATTGAACTGACAGGCCAATTCCCAGCCAGGGAAAGCAGCCTTGGGCTATGGCTGGGGGCAGGGCAGCTGGCCCTTTGGTTTTTTTTTTCCCATTTAAAGCACTTTGCAGAGTCCCGAGCCCAAGGTAGAGATTCAGTTCAAATGTCTGCAGATTGATTGATTAATTTAAAGCCCGTGAGAGATCCTGGAGGCTCGCAGATAAAGCTAGAGGAGCTGAGAATTTTCCTGTCTTCCTCAAAAGGAAAATGTTCAAGAAGTAGCCCCCTAATTGGAGATGATTTACATTTCTGTCTTGATCTCGGAATTGGAGGAGCCGATGGGAGCCTCCATCAGCAACCACCGGAGTCTGGCCCAGAGCGGCTCCCGGGTACAGATTCTTGCTTGATACCTTCAAGTTAAGGACCAGCTCGGTGGGCCCCACCAAAGTGTGATCTCGTTCTTTAGACTGCGGGGGGTCAAATAAGTTGTTTTGGACTTATAGCCAATTCTGCCTCAGCAAGTCACTGAAATTCCCGGTGCCTCAGCTTCCTCGCTGAGAAATGGGCATTCACATGAGCTGCTGATGTCAAGCACTTAGCACAGCATCCAACTCAGATGCTCACCAAAAGGCACCTTTTATTATGAAGGACTACGACCGTGGCAGATGCGGTCTCACCATACGCAGAAGGTAAGACTACAGGGGCTGCTCTAACTCAGTGCCCCTTCGGGGTGCTCCACAGTCAATTTGAGATTAATGTCTGTGGCATTTTAGTGGAGTAATGCTCCACTTTATTCAGCACTGTAACCTTGAAAGGAGACTTCCTTTCAAATGTTTGCGTGCCCATTGCCAAAGAACACACCAATCGCGAGATGCTTCGGGGTCCCCAACGTTGTCTACCTGATTAAGGTACCCATGGATCCTCGAAGTCTCTCCCCGGGTAAGGTCTCTCACCCTAGAGAGAGATCTCTGGCTATGTGCTAAATTTTATCAGAGCAAAATGAACCAAAAATGCATGCGCAAAGGATGGCACCAATGTGGACCAGGATGTGAAGTTAATAATACCTCATAAATTCAATTTGCATTCCCCTCTTGATTTTAACCCAACCTACATAAGCTTTCCGAAACAGGCAGTCATTTGAAATCCTGCCACGTGACAAGACAGCCTTACACATTTTAAAAAAACCATCCCTTTAATCAAGCGCACCACACAATGTGGTTTTAACTGGTTCTAGAATATTCTGAGAGCAAAATATTTTCTGTTTCTGGGCCAGAACTGGTCATTTCTTCTGGAGAATATGATGTTTGAAAATCAGTTCCTCCTATTATAGATTTCCCCCTCAGCTTGTAGAAAATCCATGATTCCCTAAACATTGGTCTTTGAAAGCACATTGACTAAAATCTTCATGCTTAATTCATGAAGCGCAGTCTGGAGATTAGTGGAGCTGGACATAGACCAGGAATACTTTATCATATTCTAATAAGCAGAGGCTGAAAATTGCATTTCTAAAGCTACAGTATTAAAGGGCAGACCGCAAAACATGACCCAAACATAACTCAGTAGTTTTACAGTGTCTGAAAAGGCTTTGATATGATAAAGTGTGCTGACGAGTGGAATAAACACAACTAGAAATTTCTGAATTTAAAAAGGAGAAAAGGCAGGTGGGGGCTAGCAAACATTCACTATATTCGTGGAAAAATATATATTATAAACTCATATACTGTGATTCCTACTAAACAAGTATTGAGGACGGCTTCACACCATGGAAGATGACTATAGCACCACAGTTTGGGGGTTTGGAAAGTGTAAGAGTGTGAAAGATGAAAGAAAATAAATAAAACGAGCCTAATGAGGTTAATTTGAAGGCTTCCCAAAGAATCTCAGTGCTGGCTTTTCAACCTTTCTTAAAACGGGTCACCAGCATTTGTTTCTGAGAGCAGATCGCACATGAGGGGCGGTTGCCTGATGGTAGATGCCAGCGCTCAGAAAACGGTGCAGGAGAAAAGCCGTCCCTCACACAGGCAAAAATCATCTGCACAGTGATGGCAATGTGTAAAAGCAACCGTAGAACCCGAATACATGAGTCAAAAGCGCGTGTGCACCAAGTGCCTGGCACACAGTAGGCGCTCTAAGTATCTATTCAATCGACTGATTAACGGATGAAAGAGAAAGAGAGTAATGGAAACAGGTCCCCCCATGCCACGAGAGCTGTAGACCATTGGATCTACTCTATCGAGTGTTTGCTAAGCCGTTTTCTCTTTACAAAGGCAGCCACTGATTGAAATAAACGAAGCATTAGGTCGAGAAGAGTTTTCACAAAGACAGGAGCTTCCAGACTGTAAGCACCTGGACCCGCCGGCAGCTCCAATATTCCTGTGCAGGAGTAGGTGGGGCGGGTGGCAGCGATCAGGTTGGCAGGGGGTGGGGTGCAGGAGGCCCCACAGATTTGCTTTCAGGTGCATCTGCACAGCTGGGACATGGGTATCGCTTAGACTGCATGCTCATCAGGGAAGGTGTCAGGGGATGCTCTGGAGATGTGGCCGATGGGGGATGTGTATGAACCCCACCTCTCAAAGCCAGCCCTCATCACGGCTGAGATCAGAGGAGAGAGATCAGAGCAGATAAAACCTGCTGATTTCTCTGATTTTCTTTTTATGGGTGAGCATTCATCAGGCTCCCTTCACTCAAGGAAGAGGAGTTCACCCTCTTACTGTCTACCATGCTTACCTCCCAAAAGAACCTCCCTGCTGGCCTCCAATGACACAGCCCATGCTTTCCCCCAAACAGGCCTTGACGTGAAAAAATGTCACCTGTAGACCCATAGGATTGGGTCTCCTCCTCTTCCTCTGGCTGGTCCTGCTCATCCTTCACGTCCCCGATGGCCTCATTGGTGGAATCCCCCTTAGCACCCCTGATGGACTGGCCCTAATGGACTGCACCCCCCAGGCTGGACCGGCTCTTCCAGCAGTGGGTTTCCATGGCATCCCATGTCAGCCCCACCATAACCCTGACGACACCTTAATTACTGCACACGTCCCCCCAGACTATACACTCTGGAAGGGCCAACATCTTGAAGGGGAACCCACTGCATCCCCAGGGCTAGTGCTCAGCCTGACAAGGTAGGACCTTAAATTATATTTATTGCATCGAACAAATGAACAGATAAAGGCGGAGACTCCAAAACATACAATCCTACAGGCGGCTGTGGAGATCACCCTGTTTTGTATTCCATTTTCTCTTAAAAAAAATAAACTCTGTTGTGTCTAGTATGTATACACACCAGGCAGGATTTCAGAAAATGTGATTACTACAGAAGATGAGCGGAAAGAACAAATGATGAGAAACTATTCACATTCCCATCACTGAGTATTTTCCTCGCGTTGGGTATAAATTTTACCCACTTTGAACACTGAGTTTCTTTTCTCCCCTGCTGAACTCAGACTACTGACGGGAGTACCTGATACGCCATGCCAAAGCCATTCTGAGTATGGTTCGCCCATCGAGACATCCTCATCCTGCGGGCTCTGTCTTAAGCACATTGTTTACCTCTGACAGGTAAACACGGCCACGAGGTAGAGATGGAGAACCCCACTCCTGAGAGATGTGGCCTTAAATACAGCCACTCGTAGTCATGTTGGCTGCAAACATGTGCATGGCCTTGATGAGTGCAAGGTCCCAATCGGAAGTGCACGTCAGGTGCTGGGGGGAGGCAGGAGGCATGCAGCTCCCAGCTGAGGGGATTAAAGGCACCAGAAGACTCTCAGATGTGAGCCAGGAGAAGTGAGCTTTGGTTCCAGTCTCAAGGAAGGGGAAGAGATACATTTTCAGTTTCTCTTGTCTTGTAGCTTCCCTTGTTCTGTTATTGCCAGACCTTCTGCTGGGAGAACCGTATCTGAGTCCTAATCTATCTCTGCGGCCGCTGTCGGCACCAAGGTACAAGTCTCCCATCCCCAGCGGACACTCTCACAAGGTCTGCAGTGTCTTCTCCTGCAACCGCAGCCCCATCTGTGCTGCAGCCTCCAGCCAGAGGTCCCAGAGCCTCCTGATGGATTCTTCCCCCAAACAACTCTGGCTCCTGGGACAGCTCCCTTTCTGGGGGCCTCGGACGGTAAGGATGGGGTTAGAGTGAAAGCAAACCACCACTTCCCCGAGGGACCAGCCCCTCCTGGTTCCCTTAATTACCGTTCTTTACTTGCAATATGCGTCAGCTGGTATTTAAATAAATAAGGAGGAATTTCAAACACAGAAACTACGAAAATGAAATTGCTTTACTTTCCATCCCAAGGGACTGAGGCTGCAGAGTCCTCTGAATGCCAAATAAATAAATAAAACTGTAAGTGTCGAGTTGGAGGCAGCTAATCTACAGGGGAAAAAGGAGCCAGGGGTGGCCCACGGCAACTGACTAGTGCCTCCGCTCCCCACGTGCTCCCTGGGAGTCCTTTAGGCACAGAATGCAGAACCACCGGGAATATCGGCCCCTACAGAACAGAGGTAGGGATGCCTTGGTTTACGTGATCTGGAAACCACAAACCATGGCAAGCTGAGGATGGAGACTTTGCAAATGGGTTCTGGATGACGGCAGGGTAGGGGACAGGGTGAGCTGGGTTCCCATTAACATAAACAAGCCCCGAATCAACAAGATGACTTTGGGTCCATCCTTAGCCCTCTCTGTCAAGAGTCAGGTAACAGAGAGAGGGCAGACCCTGTGGTAGCAAATATAAAATGAAGAGCTGGTTGGAGGTTCTGCTTCTATATCAGTGTTGCTGAGAATAAGAGTCCAGGGAAAGCTCAGGAACTGACTTTGCAGTGCTGCATGGGGGGATGTGAACTGATGTACACACATATGCATATGGGTTTGCTTCATATATGAGGTTTAAAAGGCCCCAAGGACTGCAGGAGATGAAGCTGAGGACAGGTTAAAGGATAGGTGTTAGTAAGGCAGAGGCAGAGGGGCTGAGAAGTGGCTATATAATGCTCTTATAGGGGACCGGATCAACATTATCGCACCTCATCCTCAAACGGATCTTTCCCAATTGGTGGAAGAAGAAACTGGGACTTATATAGGTGTGCCTGATCACCCAAGCTGGAGGGGGTGATGTTAGGGCTCAGATGCAAATAAGGTCATCTGCCTCCAACTCTGGCTGCTAGAGGAAGAAACCCAAAGATAATTTTTGTCTGTTTGCAGTGTGGAAATGGATGTGCCAATGGACCCAAGCAGAGGATGCCATCAGCTTTCTCTCTTGCCAGCTCTGTCTTTGTCTCATCTCTCCTTCTCTCTGGTTCTATGCGTGTGTCTCACTCTTTTTTTTTTCTTTGTTTGCAATAAACAGCTTGCTGCAACCTGGGAAGCTGCTGACAAGCAGCAAGGCCGCTGGGTCAGCTGTGTAGGGTAAAGGCACACAGAAAGCCCTCCCTGGCCTTCTGTAGCAGAGCAGTCCCTGGAAGGAGTCAGGGTCCTGGTTTTCTGTATGTTCAGTCCTCAGTCCAGCACTTCGGCCTGGAAACAGGTACTGTGATTGGCCAGATGTGGTCACATGCCCATCCCCGTGGCTGGGGGGGTCGTGGTGGTCATTTTGAGGTCAACAATCCTATCTCCACCACAAAGAGTGAGACAGGTACATCCCAAGGAAGACAGGGCAGTGTGAGGAGGACAAGTGTGATGGGGAAAGATGCTAGGCAGACAGAGCTTTAGTTACAGCAATAAAAACCCAGAATAAAGCCCTGTGACCCTCCAAAGAGTTGGGATGCAGTCCAGGGAGAAAGGGAGGAGAAAAGGCGGTGAAAGGCAGGATGGGGCAGTGTTGCCAGGAGTCTCAGCCCTCGGGGCTGCTGTAACAGAATCCCACGGACCAGGTGGCTTAAAAACCACAGGCATCTACTTCTCACAGTTCTGGAGGTGGGGAAGTCCAAGATCAGAGGGCCGGAAGATCCGGTGTCTAGGGAGGGCGTGCTTCCTGGTTCGTGGGTGGCTGTCTCCTCACTGCGTCCACGTGCGGAGGAAGGGGCTGCAGAGCTCTCTGGGTCTCTTTCCCGTGGACACTAATCCCCTTCCTCGGGCTCGGCTCTTATGACCTGATCACCTCCCAATACCGTCACATTGGGGAAATAGGTTTCAACATATGAACTTCAGTGGGGTGCAAACATTCAGTCCGTAGCAGAAACCACTGCTCTGTCCCAACTACTCTCTACCCCTTCTTCCTTGGCTACAGAGCTTCCATACTTATTTCCAGAGGCACCCTGGAGCCAGGACCGAAGAGGGCATTTCCCAGCCCACCTGGCCATTAAGTCCCTGGCTTAATGTGTCTATGGAGAAGGAAGCACAAGTCTCGGGTGGGGCTTCTAGAAGACTCCATGAAAGGGAGGAGGTGAGACTCCATTCCACCTTTTCAGCTCCATGCTGCCCGGTCACTCTGGATCGGGGTAGGGCCTGGAAGATGGAAGCAGTGTTGCAAAGCGGAGAGAAGGGGGGCAGGATCGCTGATGACTTTGTGAAATTCACATAAACTCAAAAAGTTTTACCACCCTGGTCGGGTCCTGGTTATCAGCAGCCAAACGTATCCACCTGGGCTCCAGTGCAGGCCTGCCAGGACCCTCCAGGCCTGGCTTCCCAGCTCGAGCCGCCAGTGACGGCAGGGCCACGCTGCTTTCTCTTTCTCCTTCTGCTTCCGCCACCAGACCCCCTGAGAACTCAGGGGTGTGAGAATCAACCCTGGTCCGAACGATGTAAACACTCCCACTCATCATATTTCTCATCTACATCTCTGTTCTTACAGCTCTCATTCAACTCAGGAACTCGGAAGAAACTGTATTTTGTTCAATATCATTAAGTGCTTGGATGGTTATTTGAGATCACGCCACCCTTCCCCAGACACCAGCTATGGGCAGAAAATACACATATTTTCTATTTGGGTGAATTAGAATCTGACCTCGAAACAGTAAAAACAAAACAAAATGGAACAAAGATAACACATCTATTTTGCAAGAAGCTTCCTGGACGATGAGACTGGTTTTTTTTCTCATACCACGGCGTACTTCATTTTCTCGTATGTACATCATAGATTGTAATACGAAACGGGTATTGACTGCAGCTGAGGTGGATATCCACGTGTATTGACCTCAGAGGTAAATATTGACTGAGACAAAGGTAAAACCGATGCTTACCTTGAGGGATAATAAATCTGGATATCTATTGAAACAAGAAGTCAATAGACGCATTGTTACAAACACCCGTGGTTAGAGTCACTTGAGCAGATTTGCACAGTGAGTGGCCAGTGGTTGTTTCTGAGAAAACTAGAGGCAGTGGTAGTTCATGGCGGCTGCGCTGACCGCCTTCTCCCACTTCACTCCTCTGCTTTGTCACCAGCCAGCCCCGGACTTCGTAAATAACCCCATCCTGCCCTGTCAAATGAAGTAGTTCAGCCCCCGTCTTCAGGAAGCAGTTACTGAGTGAGGCATTGGTTATTTCAGTCTGCCTTCCCCATTGCAGAAAATACTGCTATGGGTATCTCCATTTTACAGCTTGGTAAACTGAGGCTCAGAGAACTTGAGACACTCATCTAAGATGGCAGAGATGCTAAAGGGTGAAGCCCTCAATTCAAAAACAGTTGTCTGATGTTAAATTTGTTATCTTTCCAACATACCACTGTCTTCCGGTAACTCTCATAAAACTGGGACTCAGGTGAGGGACATAAATGTCAGAGAAAGGTGAATGCGGAGATCAGAGGGGGCGAAAAAAGGTCTCTTTGCTACAGAAAGTGACATTAACAATTTCTCTGCAAAAGTGGACAAGAAGTTTTTGTGACCCCACTTCTCATCACTGCCATCCTTCAGCATCATTACAGCTGAGTTTCGCTGAGTCGTGACTATGCCAGATATTGTGTTAAGCACCTTACAGACCTCACTTTGATGAACTCTCATAACCCTATGAGGTCATGTAGTATATACTTGGCCATCTATCCAACATGCGTTCTCCATTTCTCCCTTGACGGCCAAGCCCAGTGCTGGGCTGCCATCCCCGCTCCATGACATGACTGGAACTGGGCTACGAACCTTCCATGGCCTAAGCTCCCAATCACGGTGGGTCCAGATGCTCTACAGACTGTTTGGATGCAGGCATCTGATACAGTTCTGGTCAATGAGATGTCAGGGTAAGTCTACTGAGAGGCTCTGGGGAAAGGTCTCCTTGTTCCTGAGAGATGCCCACAAGAAGAGAAAGGTAAACAATACAGATGGGACACAAAGTAGGGAATGGTCATTTCTTCTCCACAGGGACCAGCCTGGGTTTATCTCTTTATCCCAGCATGCTGCCCAGTGTCTGCTACACAGCAAGTGTTCAATCAATTAACGTTATGTGAGTAAGGTGTTAAAAGTGTTAAGAGGTACCCAGGACACCTTGGTAGGAACGCATCCTAGACACAGGCTCAAGGGATGGAATGACCTCACCTTCTCTGAGCCTCCGTGTCCTCCAAGAAAAAATGGACTAACCCATCATGTAAGCAGCTTTTATAAGTTCCACAATTCTAGTAGTGAGAGTTTCGCTCCTGTACGTGACCTGCTTTAAGCAAGTTATGAAGCCAGTTCAAAAGTAAGCGTCAAGAGTCTGAGAAAGGGTGGATTCTGCTGCTGAGTAAGACCTTCCTGACAGCCGGGCTCATGTAAGTACGGAACAGCCCCATCCTGCCCACCCAGGACAGTGACTAAGTACTTCACCAGTGGCAGCCTCAGGGATTCAGGCTGCAATTTGATGCCGTGGCCAGAGTCTTCATTATCTGCACCCAAAGCCATGAGTCAGGTCTCCTTCTGTTTGCCAAATGCCACAACCCATTCACATTTGGGGCTATTGTCACCTGGCAGCTATTTCAAGGGCTTCAAAAAAGAGCCACCTGGGAAGAACTTCACCATTTATCTCACCAACATCAGCCTTCTCTGCAGCCACACGAGGCCAGCCAACAGCTGTGCAAAGGTCATTGCGACAGTGTACCATCACAGCCACTCCGGACACAGACACATAATGCTGAGTTTAACTATAGGGTCATTGGAGGATTTTATCCTATTGCTACAGCTTTAAAAAAAAAAAAAGTGGTGAGTCCCTTATGAACACTAGTCCCTTCTATGGGGAGACCCACATGATCTATATAACCTCAAGTAAACATGCAGGGAAAGGATGTTGCTTAAAAGACTTACCGTTTCCACCCACTACAACACAGATAAACCTGAAAGCACGCATTAAGTGAAGGAAGCCAGACAAAAGAGGACAAATACTATACGATCCCACTTAAACGACATATGTAGAGTAGCCAAATTCCCAGAGATAGGAAGCAGACTGGTTATCAGTGGCTGGGAGGAGGGGGAGTCAGTCTTTCATGGGTACAGAGTCTCAGTTTGACATGATGAAAAAGTTCTAGAAATAGATGGGGGTGATGATTACATACAATGTGAATACACCAAATGCCAACGAACTGTACACTTAAAAATGGTCAAAATGGTAAAAGAAAAAAAAAAAAAAGACTGTTTCCTGACAGCAATGAACTGGTATTCATTAGGATGATTTGAAGATTTTTTTTAATGCTTTTTTGTTTGTTTGTGGGGGTAATTAGTTTGACTGATTTATTTCTTAATGGAGGTACTGGGGATTGAACCCAGGACCTCGTGCGTGCTAAGCATGAGCTCTACCACTGAGCTATACCCTCCCCCTCACTGGGACATTTTGAACGTTTCTCAGGAAGAAGTCCTGGCACTGGGATCACAAAACACCATGCATCAGCTAACCAGTGAATGCTTGTCTCCAGCTCCTTAAAATCAAGGCAGTGGCCAGGATCAAGCATCTCTCTGTCTGGGCCACTTCGCCCTCTCTACTCCCCACGCCAATGCCCCAGGATGCCCGGTAGGTTCAATGTCAAACAAAATGACATTTCTCTGATCAACGTCTCTGTTTACGGTAATCAGGGGAGGGCAGTGAGCTAGTCTCAGGATGCCAAGCGATCACTTGTTTTCAGGATAATCAATAAGTCACTTATCTTGAAAGATTCATGCAAGTTTGGAATCAATTATGAATGGGATGATGATAAAACTCAGAGAGAGTAGCTGGATTTTTTTTTTAAATTCTGATCAGAGAGTTAGCCTCCATTTGGCTGGTTTCTCTGAAATGTTACACAAATAATGAAAAGAATACGCACTCAATTATGTTGTTACCAAATAGTTAGGTGACCTAATGATTTAGTAGGGATTTTTAAATTCAGACGCTGTGGAATCTTGGTATAATATCTTTCAGGTTTAAAAAAAAAAAAAGGAGTGACTTGCCATTGAGAAGGGTATCAAGGGTTACAATATCATATAGAGTAGAAACAGCATGAATTTTAGACTCAAACTTGAGTAGAGTCTGAAAGTAAGGCCCCACCAGCTACAGACAGGTGGTCTAGGGCATGTTGCCTCATCTCCCAAAAATCACAATTTTCCTGTGTCAAAGAGACGGCAATGGCATCTCCACTGTGAGGCTGTGGTAAAGGTTAAGTGAGACTGACTGTATGAAAAGTCTACCACAGTCCCGAGCACACAACAGGTACTCGAGAGATGTTCATTATTCCTAGTATCAGAACTCTGACTTGGTCACCTTGAGCAAGTTACTTAATCCTTCTGGTCACCAGCCTCTGTCCCTGTGGCATGAGGGATGTCACCCTCCAGGCTCACGAATGTCTTCACCAACCTTCAGGATTTCTGTGAACACTGTAACGTAGGGATTTTTACGGAGGCTTCATCAGGTAGGCAAGATCGGTTATTCACTCAATTTCCAGCCTTCCTACCTCTCCAGAAAACAGGAGATGGGGCTAACATTTCCAAGCTTCCACTCATGGCTTCGTCTCTCTGGTGACCGGGCCCCATCCCAGGGTCCATCATCAGTGGCCTCATTAGGACAAAAGATGCTCTTATCACACAGAAAATTTCAAGGGATTTAGAAGCTCCCTGTCAGACACTCCTATCACTAAGGAAATTACAAGGGTTTCAGGAGCTCTGTGTCAGGAACTGGGACCAAAGGCCAAATCCTAGCAAGGGCCAGAGGTGGAGACCAGTATCTGTATTTGTTATTCTTCCATAATATTCGACTAGAAAGCACTCAAAGAGAGGCAAGAAATCTCACCCCCTCTCCACTGCACAAGTAAGGAAGCCGGCTCAGACAGCCCTATCTCACCTCGGGTTACCTGGCACAGTTAATTCGCAGGTGGGCCTGGACCAAACCTCTTGAGAGTAAGGAAGACCCGCAGTTGGGATGGGAGCACAGGCCAACAGGAGAGGCCAAAAGGTGACCCACAGCTCCGAGCCCACAGAACCAGACCGAGCTGTATCAGAACTGGAAATCTGCCTGCCGGGGGGGGGGGTGGGGGTGGGTGGGTGGTCCAGGGGGAGGAAGTAGAGCCCGGCCTCTGAGAGGGAGCCGTGCCTGAGCGAAGCAGAAAGAGAGACTGTGGTGTGAAGTGACTTTGCAGGGGGAGCTGCTCAAGTCAAGGAGTCGTGGTGAGACCACCGTGCGTAGCAAAGAAGAGAAGGGAAGAGTGCAGAAAACAGGGACCCGCCTGACTTCATACCTAGCCCCCACGGCCAGCAAAAGGCCAGCTGGGGGCCTGCTGGTAGAGCCAGCTTTGGGGAACTGGTTAAGGCCTGAGTAAGTAGCCCCGTGACTAAGGGGCTGCTCCTGGAAGAGACAAAAGGCTGAGGAATTCTCAGCTTCCTGGCCCGCAGCCACGGGGATGTTCTCCATTCAGCTTAGGACCCTCCTTCAGGGCGGACGCCCACCCAGGCCTGGCCTCCCCTCGGTCCTCCTCAGATCAACGCCAGGGCCTGAGCTGGCAGAGGACTTTCGACGGGCCGTACCACTTAAGCTGTCCCTGTGGTCAGAAACAGCCCGAGAGCGGTCAGAACCACAACATTATAAATCAGACGCTATATTTAGTTCACACACACATGGCTGAAGAATTTCTTTTTAGGTTCAGGGTTTTGAGTAATGGATCCCTCAACTGCCCGTGAATGGGTCTCAGCAGACTCCCAAATAGGCCAGGGGTCATCTCGGCCACCTCCACCCCTCACTTTTTGGGGAAATCAACTTGGTGCTTTGACTGAGGCAGGTGGAAAACTCTCTCAAAGAATGGCAGATTCTCTCAAATGAGTTCTTTTGAGGTATTGCTTACAGGCACTGCAGGGCACAGATATGAAGCATACAGCCTGATGAGCTGTTACACATGTACACATCCATGCGTCAAGACAGGGAACACCTCCAGCATGGCAGAAGGTGCCCCCTCTTTCTCCCCTGAAGACCCCCACCCCTCTGACAGGGACTCGCTGCTCCGACTCCCCTGGCACGGAGACATCTCGGAGGCTTTTGACCTTTGCTCTAATTCAGTCATACCTCTGTACCTTGTTAAGTGTCCTGGCGTCTTTCAGTCAACTCTCAGCCTGACTCCCAGACTTTAGAACATCTATAAAAAATAGCCCATCCAGCTCACCCATCTTGGGCGACCATTGTGTGCTGGGCTCGGAGCAATTCTCAAGTTTAATCCTCATGGCAAACTCGGCAGATGGGAATTTTTATTCCAGTTTTACTGATGAGGAAATGTAAGCAGAGAGGGATTTATGGACAGGGTACAAAATCTCGAGGCTGGAAATTAGCATCTTGGGAATCACAGATTCAAGTGTTTGGACTCCCAAGTCCTTATTCTTTCTTCTTGGCCAGTTTGCTTTTGACTCTTGATGCCAGGGTTGGGAATAGTTCACACAAAACTCTCTGGACAGTGCCTGAGACACTGTATGGAGCCATAAATATTAGCTAAGGTGATGAAGATGATAAAAGTGATGATGATGATTATGCCAGGCCTTGTATTAATGTTGGAAAAGCAGAACAGAACAAGACAGACATGGTCTGCGGCCTCATGGACCTGACAACCTAGTGTAAAGCATGTGCAATAAACATATAAATCACTTCGTAATGATAAATTGTGATTCTGAAGGGAATGGATGGGCTGCTTTGGGCCGCAGTGAATGGTGAAGCTTAGACAACACCTCTGCCATGATGTTTTTATTCTGGAACTGTCGGAGGACACGAAGGCTGGGGACCTTCAGCAATGTCACACTGCAGTTACTGCAGATGCCTAAAATATTCCCCCCAAAAGGTATGCAGCACTAACCAGCTTTGCTCTAATAAAGCTTTTCACCTGAGAGGCTCAATTACATCTGCTGTGGACTCTTCAGAAAAAGCATTTAAAAGGCAGCTTCGCCCTTGACTCTTGATTCTGCATGTCAAAAGCACTTAACTCAGAACCCTCTGGATTACCAACACCAAATCAGGGCATCTCCCCCCCCACCCCCAGCAGAGCTGGACCACCCACTGCCTGATGCTCTGACGCCAAAGGCACTTGCATTATCACTGTGTTATCACTGAGTCAACTGCAGCTTGAAAAGATGAGCACAGAACCCTGATATTTCCAGGCCTCTTTTCAGGGTATCGCTGCCAAGTACATCTTCCCACAAAACCAACAATCCATATTCCCTTTTATGACCCGGGATTGCTTCAGAAACAAACCAACAAAACAAAACTCCTCTTAACTGGATTCATTGTGATTCTAAATTCCTTTAGAGATGCTAGGGTAGCATCTCACTGGACACTGATGAGGCTGCGTTCTAGAGCTGGTGCACGAAACAAATCTGAACACTGTCAGAATTCCTCCGGAAATGCCAAAACGTCCTTGGGCGCTGGCTCCCTATAACCAAGAGGCAGTTCTGGCTCCAGCGCTGGCTCAGATCCAGTCGAGTGAACCACCAGCTAAAGCAGCTGCCTGGGTTTACAGACCAGGTTATTACTGAGCTCATGGTAACACTTCACATTCAAGCTGCTCCAACTCAGAGACTCACAAGGACAAAGACTTCAAAAACAAAAGATTCCCTTCTTCTTCGAGACCTCTGCTCAGTGGGGCAAAGGGAGAGAGCTGCCAGCACTGTGTGAATCCCTGTTTCTCGTGCCACAGTGAAATCTGCGTAAGTTCAACATGGACTGAATCTCTGCTTAAGCCTGAGACATCTCAACGGGGAGGTCCTTTTCTTTTCATCATCGCCACATCCTCAGAACTAGCTCTGGCACACACAGAAGGGTCCTTTGCAATGTCAGCAGAATGCCCTCTCATAACTAACCCACCAAACGATAGGTCGTGAGGACATTCTGTAATCAGGGACAGGTTAAGGATCCGCCGGTGAGAGTAGGCGGGAGCCAGAGCCTGGCTCAATCTGATGAAGACCCTTCTAACACCTATAACTTTGCATGATAACAAGTTTACTGTTAAGCAGGGGTCATTGGTCATCCACCAGAAATGACACAGCAGAAATACACATATTCGGGTGAGGACAGACCCACCAACAACCAAGGGAACAATGATTTGTTGTCAATAAGGTCACTGGTCAATAAAGGATGAGAACTATGAGGATTGCATATAGTTTTTCATAAAGTTAAACAGATACAAACCTCTAAACTGCCCCTATACACTAGTGTTGGCCAGTCAATTGAGGTCAACTCATACGAGGAATGTATATTTTTGACAAAATAAACCTCAAAAGTAAGCAAACGCTGATATTCTCTATTTATAAAGAATATGCTCTGATGCCACAGTTTCATCTATGTTAATATAATTAACATTTTTACCTACAGCCAACAGTAACCTCAGGCGACAAGTGTAACATAACCCAACAGCCACTGCTATCAAAAGTACAGATCGTACTGTATTTTTACCTTCACCTGACATACTTTGGCCGTGTATTGACCACTTAGGAACATTCTTCTGGCCGTAAATCCAATCAATAATTCACTCGTGCAGAACATATAACTGTACATTTTCTGCTCATACAAACCTGCTGATAATGAGGGCCGATTAGAGAGTAAAAAACCAAAGGCATTCATGCACCCGGCATGCCTTCTCAGAGGACTGGCCTGAAAAGGATCCTTGTCTTGCCTACAAATGAAATATTTAAAACAATGTTTTGATGCCCCGAGTTATACCTGACATATTTGTCGATTTTCTCAGACGCTGGGAGTGATTAGATTTGGGGGTCAGTTACTCTAAGGTCATCTGGAGACCACACATTTTAATTTCAAATAGAGGATGACAAACCTGATAAGCAAAACTTTATAAAATAAAAGGATGTGAAATCAACTTACACTACTAGTTGGTATGGGGAAAACTTTTGTATTAAGTCCTGTCATCTGAAGGTAGGGAACCTGGTGTTACAAGAGATAATTTTCCTGACAAATAACCTTGATAAGTTAAGGCACCTAGAAATGTACTGATATAAACTACTTGCAACCAAGGAGAACACTTATTCTCAACGAGGAGCAGGGCAGAGGGGAAAAGGACTTGGACTTCATGTTTCAGGGCATTTACTTGTAAAGAACATAGTCTCAGAGGTTCCCCGTAAATCTAGAAAGATCATTACTATGAACATGCAAATGAGAAGACTGGCAGACAGGCGGTCACAACTGCAAAGGGTTAAACTATAAAGACAATGAAACGGCCTAGAAGTGCTTTAAAACTTAATTAAAATAAAACCAGTTTCTGTTAGTTTTTCCAATCCAGATTTAAGACTCATTCTGTATTATCTCTTCATATGAAAAAAGGGAACAGCAATTGAATTTTGAATTATGCTAACCCATTTTCTCAGCTATAGAAAACGCTGGCTTCCAGCCCAATGAATACAATGGCCACCCGCTCAAGACCCTTAATTAGCTAATTAATGTAGTGTCATTTTAGCAATTAGTTCAAATGACCATATGTAACTTTTTTCTTTATAAGATCAGAATTGTAAATATTTTTTAAATACGTGTTATACTATGCCATATCCTGTACATTAAGGATATATAATTCCAATTAAAACCAGAAAATGACCAAGAAAGCTTTTAAATTAAAAGGGAAAAAAAAAAAAAAACACCAAATCGACTCCAACATGGTCATTGGCTGATTTTCAAAGGATTAAACTCACATGGTAAGTTCACAGATACCCTTTAGATAACTACTCAGCTAGACCTGCAACCAGGAGTGACAACCTGGGTGGGCAGACACCATGAAAGGAAACGACGAGGCATGTTTGGGGTGGTGTGAAAAGAAGAATTTATTCTAATGAAGGCCCTAATAAATGGCAGCACAAAATGAATCATAATTAGAAGAACTCTTCACAGAAGACTGCTCTTCCTCCTCGTTTTCTCCCCAGTGCCACCATGGAGCTGAGTTTTAACTTTCAATTCTTCATTGACTCCGCAAATCAGATAGTGTCACAGGCTGCTCTTATAATTTACTAATAATCTAGCTTTTGGATTCTTAAGCTAATGTGGTAGAAAAGGAGGCTTATGCTAAAGAAATCATTTCTGTGCCATTGGTTGGTTTGGTCCTTCCGTTTGGCAGTTGGTCCGCGATGGGACCAGTGGCCGACACCTCTGGACACCTGTCAGCATCTCTCATTTCTGATGGGCCAAACCTGGTTCCCAGGCAATGTTACTTATTTCGGACCAGAGAGATGACCAGCTGTAATTGGTGCTCATCAGTAGTTGAAATCTTTTGTTGGCAAACAAACAAACAAACGAACAAGAGCAACTATGACTCTTGCTTTTTAAAGAGCCTGCAGTCTGACGGAGAAAGCCAGTGCACACTTCACACAGAGAAAAGCAGGCACAGAGATCTTGGGTGCTCTGGTGCCTTAAACCCTGTATATTATTTAGAAAACTCCTTCACAAGCCCTGGGGTTTTAACACATAGAGCTGAAGTCTATGGTTTGGTGTGAAATGGCGATGCCTTCCTTGGGTCTCAGGGAGTGTTCTAAGTTCAAGTAGAGGAGCGACTTAGATTTTTCAAGCACTATTATAGACCAGATACCACCGTAAGGGATTTAAAGATATTAATACCCAATTTCATTTCTCACAACTACCTTGTAAGGTTGATGGTGTTTGTTTTCTGAAGAAGGGGGAGCTCAAATATTTCTCAGCTCGCTCCTCCATCTGTAATGGAGTAGAGGGAGAGGGTCCCCCAGACCCATCAGCTCTCACATTCCACACCCAGAAGCTTAGGGATTGCCTGGTTGGCTTCCCGTACTAATTGGAATTCTACCGCCATGTTCCCATTGCATATCACTGTGCTTCTCCTGAGACCCCTCTTCCTCACCAACCTCATCTTCTGCTGCTTCCTACCCTGTGGTGTCTATTCGACTAAGAGTACATACCTGCACTGCTCTGACAATCCCACACTCTTTCCCTCCTCTGATCCTTCGGAGGGAGTAGCCCTGGCTTACTGCACTTGCCTGGTGAACGTGGTCCGCCACTGACCTTCGCTGAGATATCACCTCATCTCTGGAGCCTGCCCTGACCCCCCTCCCACTTCTTACCCTATGTCCCCTATGCCCTCCATACCTAAGCACACTTCTGTCACCATCTGTTGCAATTTATTTAACTATCTATCTCCTTGACTGAGTTGTGATTTCCTTAAGAACAAAGCAAAACCTGCCCTTTTATCCCTAGTATGGTAACAGCCACAGAGCAGGAGTTCTGTCATTACTGCTGAATCATTAAGTGGATTTTTAATGGCTCCAAAAAGCAGAAACAGAAACAGAAAGAAAAACAGGACCGAGATGGGACACCAAGCATGATGAAGTGCCTGACAATGTGAAGAAAGAAACTAAAACTATGAAAAGGGTGGGGAAAAAAAGCAGAAGAGGTATGATGTAACCTTCTTATTACTATGACATCTTTGGTGGTGCAGACTTCCAAAAAGCAAGACGTGTCATAAGCAATGTTCACAATCAACAAAGCGGGAACAGCGTTACTGATGCTATTCATTTATGGGGTATACCCTCCCCACTAAACCTGCTGACAAGCAAGCACTCTGCGGCAGATGAAACACGTTCCAGGCGTCAGGGATGCAGCTCTGGAAGCCACACAGAAAACCAGGCTTTCAGAAAACCATGAGGTTGCATTCATTTTCATTTACTTATAATGTTGATGTATCATATTGATCTTTTCCCAAATGACTCATGGCTGGAAATGAATTTCTTTTACACAATTCATAACAACTACATATCTATCTATCCATCCATCCATCCATCCATCTTAACTATATATTTGGATTTGGTATACATATAGTGCATAACTGAACAAGAGACTAATCCAATGGTATGAGATTATTATTTTTTTCTTTTTTTTAATTGAAGTATAGTTGATTTACAATGTTGTGTTAGTTTTAGGTGTACAGCAAAGTATGTATATATATATATATTCTTTGTCAGATCCTTTTTCATTATAGGTTATCACAAGATATTGACTACAGTTCCCTGTGCTATATAGTAGGCCCTTCTTGTTTATCTATTTTATATATAATTGTGTGTATATGTTGATCCCAAATTCTTAATTTATCCTTTCCCATCCCCTTTGGTAACCGTAAGTTTGTTTTCTATGTCTATGAGTCTACTTCTCTTTTGTAAATAACTTCCTTTGTATCATTTTTTTTAGACTCCATATATAAGCAATATCATAGAATATTTGTCTTTCTCTGTCTGACTTAACTTCACTTAGCATGATAAGCTCTAGGTCCATCCATGTTGTTGCAAATTGCATTATTCCATTCTATTTTATGGCTGAGTAATATTCCATTTTGGGTGTGTGTCTGTGTGTGTGTGTATACACACCACATCTTCTTTATCCAGTCATCTGTCGATGGACATTGAGGTTGTTTTCATGTCTTGGCTATTGTAAATAGTGCTGCTATAAACATTAGGGTGCACATACCTTTCTAAATTAGAGTTTTTTCGGGATATATGCCCAGGAATGGGATTGCTGGATCATACGGTAAGTCTGTTTTTAGTTTTTTAAGGAACCTCCATACTGCTCTCCGCAGTGGCTATCCCAATTTACACTAACAGTGGAGGAGGGTTCCTTTCACTATGAGATTATTTTTAATTGTAGAAAAGGCAAGAGAGCATCAGCAACAGCTTAACTGTCTTGTGTTAAGGTCAGACAGTATCTAAGTATTTTCTGGAGCAGGTGGTCAACAATGTATGCCCAACTATATAACACAGTGTCACGAAGAACAAAGGATGTATTTTTTTTTTCCTTTGAAATCACACCCACATGACAAATCTTGTGAAAATATTAATTAGCAAGTGTTGGTTGTTGGTTAAGAACTGTGGCCAGGAGGGTACAAATGATAGATAGCAGAAACCATATTTTGAATACACTCAAAGTAAAATTGTGAAACTGAATTACCCAAACAAGGTCGCCTGTGCATGTGCTAAATTGGAAGTCATACCATTGACATTCCCTAGCAACAGTTGTCACAAAGTGGCAGCTTCTCCAAGACAACGAGGGTAATGCAAAAAGTGGGCTAGCACACTGCATTCCAAAGCTATGAGCTGGGGAGTCACCCAATATGGGTTGATGGAGGTACAAAGAATGAACATGGGGTGCAACCATTCCCCACTGAAATGATTTAGTGACTGAAGCCCAGGAAGGTTAAGTCAATTGTTCAAGGTCATCAAGCTAGGAAGTGGAAGAGTCTGGAGTTAAACTCTAGCTGGTCTGGCTCCAAAGTGAGGAATCATACCCAGGGCTATCTGAACTTCCTTCTTGGTTAATTTGGGGTGGTACGAGAGGTAAGAAAGCTAAACGATGAGCTGGTGTCAGGGCACCAATACTCACAGTGGCAGGGCTGGAACTTCAGAGACAGACGCTGGAGGTTCTACTCTGAAGACGGCTAACATCTGAACAAGCTATTAAAACATTTATATTTAATTTTATAAAAATATACTTTATATTTAAAATATGCATATATTAAAACAGAAATAGATATACATATTGCTGTTCTTATTTTGGAGATACATATATACACATATCAAAGATATATTGATATCATATTGATATATATATCAAGTAAATCCAAAAGACTGGACAGAAAGTCTATCAGCAACTATTCACTTTTCATGCTCCCACCTCTTTGGAAGGTGTAAGATTCACCATCTGAAGCTGGGCTTGGCTGTGAACTGGTTTTGGCCAATGAAACACGAATAGAAGTGATGGAATGTGCTAACTCTGATCCTAGTCCTTCTGAGGCATTGGGAACCACCATTTCCACCATGAAAAGAACGTGCCTGAACTCACCGCACACAGCCTGAATTCCAGAATGAGCCTGGGGAGGCGAGGCCACGGCAGGCAACCTGGAGACATTCAGTCACTCCATTTCGGACGGTTCTTTGAGCAGCGATAGCACAGAGCAGAGATGGGATGTGAAAAGCCATGGTCAACTGATATAAAAGTGAGCAAAGAGAAGCACTTCTAGGGTGGAAGAGGGGCAGACCTCGGAAGGATTCCTGAGAAAGGATAACGAGGCTCAAACCAGCATTTTTATGTGGTTCCTGATCTCAAGGAAGTGCCCCTTCCCCACACACGTAAAGAGACTGAAATGGAAAGACACCTGCCTGGTGGAGAATGGAGACTACTGGCACCTCTCAAGCCCAAGGCCTGCAAGCAACAAAGAGATGCCAAAGGAACACACACAGTTCACCCGTAGCTCTATTCTGAACAGACAGCAACGTCTTCTGGGAGGAGAACTTCAATCGTTGGTCATGGAATTTGGACATAAGAAAGTAAACTGGACATCTCATGAGCTCTGGAAAAACTTGGAAGCATTATTTGTTGCAGAAAAGTTGGTGAAATGCAGAAGTGGCACGGAGGCCGCTTAAAAGATTCCTCAAGATTCAGGCGATTACTTCTTCCCTTTCAAATGCAGAGTATATTGAAGTTTCTTTTAAAAATTCATACAGGAGAATCACTCTATGCAACTGTATGCAGGAAACTGTCAGACAACATTCCCAATTCAATATTATATTGTGTTCCAAGAAAAGATTTCCATATATTCTAGATTAAAAAAAGCCTCATAAATAAATGATAATCCAGTGCATGCTCTGAAAAATGAAAAAATAATTTTGTGTTTGCATTTCACTCCACAGAGTAAAATTTAATCTCTCTTTTAATACAGCATGTTTTATATAAAGAGGTAAAAGATGTAACCTTATGAAAATTGATTTTTTACATGCTTAAAAATGTCCCTTGCAGTATTTATCTAGGCATTTTCCAGCCGTGATTATAAAGGCATCCCAAGTTGATAACTTCACCACGTGGGGTTAAAAGTCAATGGAGTTATTGTGATGTGATTTGATGAAAGTTTTCTTTGTAGTGTTAAAAATAATCAAGACGAGACAGGTGGTGTTCGTCGTGTGCTGTCCATTATTAAGGTTATGTTTTCAAAACGGCATCACAATCTTCAACAGTGCCGACTGAGCACACGGTAGCCGCTTACTAAAGATTTGTCATTCACATGACTTAAGGGAAGTGATGAAGAAAAACTAAATGTCCCGGTCCAAAGCAAAGCTGATGTCACAGGATACTGGGATGGGGTAAAATCAGCCCATGTGGGTCTGCCATCGAGGCAGAAACTCTCAGCTTTCTGAGCGTCCCTCATAGAGCACTGGATATGACTGACACCACACCCTCAGGACGTCTCATACTGCGAACACGGGCAGATCACGTCTGTTGTCCTCTACACAAATATTCCCTAACACCCATTTGAGAAATCCCAGAAGAAAACAAAACCAAACCAGTTTTGCTGTACAGTCTGCCCTCAGCTCCTGGGGTAGAACTAGCCTAGAGGGGGTTTCTCATCCCCGCAGAAAGAGGCTTCAGGACTGCAATTAACTTAGGCAAAGTCTGTCTTCAAAATCTTCCTGCTTTCACCTGAAGGCTTTGCGGGGCAGCATTTGAAGGCAGATCTTAGGCTCTAAGACTCTGTAGGTTACTCTTTGCTGCTCCCAGAGAGGCAGCAACCAGACAGCTCGAGAAGGGGTACAGCTGTTAGAGGCCTTGGTGGACATGAACTGGCAGCAAAAAGAAGAGAAGACCTCAAGTTGTAGTGGACAGACTCTAAGGAGGCCCACCGGTTCCCAGCTCCTGGTGTTGGCACTTTTGGGGAATCCCTTCCCTTGAGTACGGGCAGGACTTGTGACATGGTTCTCAACGACAGAATACGGTTAAGGTGTGGAATGGCGCTCCTGTGATCACATCATGTTATATATGACTTGCTCTTGAGATTCTCCCTGCTTGGTTCTGTGAAGTAAGCCACCCTCTTGGTAAAGCCAGGGTGGTAAGGAACTGCAGAGGGCTTCTAGGAACAGGGTGCAGCCTCTAGGAGCCAAGGGAAGGCCTTCAGCTGACAGCCAACAACTCAGCAAGAAGCCGGGAACCCTGAGTCCTAGAGCCGAAGGAAAACCAAGTCAGCCAGTAATCAGACTCTGTGACCCTGGAGGTGTGGAGGTGATTTTGTAAGCAGGTTCCTCTCCCATCAAGCTTCTAGATGAGAACACGGCCTGGCTGATGTGTTGACTACAACCTTGCAAGGCCCTGCAGAGCTAAGTCATGCCCAGACTCCTAACCAATGGAAACTGAAATAGTAAGTGTCTACCGCGTTGAGCTGCAAAATAGCAAGAAGAGTAAATGGTGCACAAGTAGAGCACCTGGAGCAGGTATGAGTCTAGGTAAAGAAAGAGCAGATGGCCCCAGTGTGCACGCAGCACTGTTTACAACAGCCGAGACATGGCAGCAACCTAAACGCCCATCAACAGATGACTGGATAAAGAAGATGTGGTGTGATGTGTATACACTAGAATACTATTCAGCCATTAAAAAGAATAAAATAATTCCATTTGCAGCAACATGGATGGGCCTGGAGATTGTTATACTAAGTAAAGTAAGTCAGACAAAGAAAGACAAATACCATATAATATCAGTTACACGTAAAGCCTAAAAAATGAGACAAATGAACTTAGTTACAAAACAGAAACAGACTCACAGACATAGAAAACAAACTTCCGGTTACCAGGGGAGAAAAGGAGTAGAGGGATAAATTGGGAGCTTGGGACTTCCAGATACTAACTACTAGATATAAAATAAACAGCAAGGTCCTATGTATATAGCACAAGGAACTAATTCAGTACCTTGCAATGGCCTACAATGAAAAATAATATGAAAATATATATATAACTGAATCACTCTGCTGTATACAAGAAATTAATACAACACTGTAAACCGACTACATGTCAACAAAAAAGAAAGGAAGGAAAGGAAAGGAAAGGAAAGGAGAGGAGAGGAGAGGAGAGGAAAGGAAAGGAAGAAAGAAGAAAGACAGACAAGACTTGTGGTTGCCAGGGGGGTGGAGGGTGGGAAGGGATAGACTGGGAGTTCAAAACTGTAGAATAGATAAACAAGATTACACTGTATAGCACAGGGAAATATACACAAAATGTTATGATAACTCACAGAGAAAAAAATGTGACAATGAGTGTGTATATGTCCATGAATGACTGAAAAATTGTGCTGAACACTGGAATTTGACACAACATTGTGAAATGATTATAAATCAATAAAAAATGTTAAAAAGAAAAGAAAAGAAGGGAGGGAGGAAGAATAGGTGGTGTCAGGAGGACGGGAAGCAGATGAGCCTGATGGCAGCTGTGGGCTGATGGTTCACTGCTGTGTCCCCACGACCCAGTGTGTGGCTGACCACGGAATTACATACAATTAAACATACTGACATGATGAAAAAACTGGTGAGGTGGAGAGTATACTGGTAAAAGGAAGGACAGGCTGAGGAGCGTGGGCGTGGTCCTGGGAGCACCAGGCACCACTGAACGTTTCTGAACGGGCGTGGCAGAGACTGCATTTCAGGAAAATGCATCTGACACATACGACAGATAGGACTGCAGAGAAATTAGAGTCCCGGGGGCAATATTGCCGTCGCATTCTTTCACCAGTGGGTCAAAGCTCAGTAGTAAAAACAAAACAAAAGAGCCAAGCATTTGACACTGAATCCAGTTTCAAGATAATAGAGCATTTTTAAACTTTCAACATTAGGAAATGTGCATGCGTAACAAAAGAGTTCACATAAATAATTTATATATTTTTTAAATAATGATAAATAGAATGACTACGCACCCACCTATGGCTCAGCTTCAGAAACAGAACTTGGCACTACTTCTCCGTGCCTCTCTCCAGCACATTACCCTCCTGTCCTCTCCACGACGCCCGACCCCACCAGACACCTCCACGCCTGGGGAAACAGTGGCTCACATTTTGTGTCTTCCCTTCACTCGCTTTTCTTTACAGTTTTAGCACATAGCCTTATATCCTCAAGTGGGTTGTTTCGTTTTGTCTGTATTTTGAACTTTATATAAGATGGATCATATAAAGATGCACATATTCTCTGGTGCACCTGCTTCTTAAATCCCACGTTGTGTTTTCAAGATTCTTCTGTGTTGATGTGGGTTACAGCGATGCATTCACTGTCACTGCTGTTCAGTACTCCACTGTGTGAATACACCACCATCTATTTCCTCATTTTATTATAGATGCCCTTTGGTGAGTTTTCAGGTTCTTGCTATCATAAATAATGTGCCAGAGGCATTCTTAAACTTTTCGTAGTTCTCAAGAGTCCCTCAAAGGCACGTCCATGGATAAGAGTTAAACTGCGCAGCATTAAGTCATACTTTATCAGGTAATACCAACAAATTTTCCAAAATGGCTTTATCAATTTTCACTCTGATGAAGGATGGATGGCATTTCCTGGTAGTCTGTATCCTTGCCAATACTTGGTATTGTCAGATTACTTAAAATTTTCCAATCTAGTAAGTGTGAAATAATTTTTCATTTTTGTTTTCACTGCAGTGCCTGCAGACTGATGAGTTTAAGTATGTTTTCAATAATATGATACTCTTAGCAGGACATTCAGAATTATACGACAGGTACCATCCTTTAAAAGCTATATATCAAGTTGACAGAATAAGACTTAAGTCAAGGAAAAGTTATTAAGATAGTTAAAGCATAATGCATCCAATGACTATATATATATATTCCATGATATATTCTATATATTCAGATACACACACATATATATGGGAAATTGCACAAAATCACATATGATTGATCTTGGCTCCCAAGTCTATCACCAGTATGACCCTGAGTGAGTCATTAACCTTTCTAAGCCATCATTGGCACATCAAAATTAACTACACATTAAAAAAAAAACACAGATGATACATAAAGGGAAGTTTTCCCTGTGTTCCTAACACCTGGAAGCTATCAGCGACCCCTTCTCCTCGTGGGGCACTCAGAAATGTCCTTTTCTCTTCTGCTTTGAATATACACAGCTCTTTCAACCCACTCAGAAAGTATCTATATTTCACGTCAAGTACAGACCTCAGTTCTAAATTTAAAAAGCACAGGGCAGATGAATGAGCCCTCTGCCCAACACCATCTCTTCCAGAATGTGTAATGTTTGCCTTCACAGGGTGCCTTTTCCCTTTCGGTCCCTGTTGCCGGAAACATTTTCCTCTGGCTCTTTACATAACTGGATCCTTCTCACCCGGGAAGCCTCGCCTTCAGTGCCATCCTTTCTAGAGCCAGCCCCGCTCTGTCCCTGACCTTCCTGCCTCTCCCGCACATGCCATGTTGGCTTCCTTCTGAACATGTGTCACCATCGGAGATTTTTTCTGCTTGTTGACTTGTTTCTTGCCTGCCCCTCCACTGGAACATAAACTCTGTGTGGAGAGTTTACCTGGGGGTTCACCTTTGTGTCCTTAGCACCTTGTATAGCATGTGGCACCTAATAGGACAGGGTAGAAAATAAAAAACTGTCACATTAGCTCATCTACCATCGAGTTTTGGAAAGGACTTCATGGTGGATCTGGAGATTTACATGTGGGTTTCTATGTAAATAAAACACTGGGCCTCCAGATCTCGAATCCAGCAGTCTTTATCTCCAACTCACTGGTCTCTTGAATTTGATACATGGTTCAGTTTCTACCAAGTCAAACAGAACTGCAAGCCTTTCCTGTATTCTCACCCATTTCCCCTTTATTATTAGCATCCAATAAAGGAGCTGTATGGAAATAAATCAACAAAAGGCTCTATTTTATCTTCATATCTACCTGATAGTTTAAGAGTGTTAATCGTGCCAATAAGCATTCTGTGGCAAGCTCGGAAGGATGGAAACCATCTTACCATATTTGAAATTCAAAGAGGAAGCTCAAAGAACACCACATGACAAAAGGTACCGATGGGTATTTATGATTAAGGAAGATGATCAGTTAGAAGCAGGAGCTTGTTGATGGGGTCATATCATATTACGAATATGGTTTATTAGCAGCTCTCAAAGATATGCCATCTCTTTGGTCAGTAAGAGAAGGATAAAAGGTTCAAGATAAGGAAGAGGCACTTAATAAATGAAAACGTTCACTAATGAAATTAGTGTCGTTATTGCAGGAAGTGCTAATTTTCCTGCTCACTGAGAGTTTAATAAAAATGTTATGTCTACTCTATAACTGTGATTAATCAGGGTGGTATTGAGAAGTGCAGGGATTCTTTTTCAACAAGGCAATTTTCAAAATTTGAAAAGGTGTAAATTTCATGCAAATTGCTTCATAATCATATATGTACAAAACGGAGCTGACAAAATTGCACTGAGGAAAGGAATCATTATCATTTAACTTTTTTTTTTTAAATCTTTTTTCCCCAACTGCTCCTGAAAAGGTATATTGCAAGTGAGAAGATACAACCTATTGAAAAGCATACAGGTATGAATGTCAACAAAATGGTAACAATTTCAAACAAACTCGAACATGGATGTCGAATCAGAACAGTTCTATGAAACAGGAGGTTTTATAAAGGAAAACACAGCTTTAAGGCAATGAAAACACACCCCCTTGCTTTAATCACAATACACAGAGGCAGCAAAGCACTTTTCTATTTCTGACTCTTTCTTAGTGGGGAACAGTACATCTTGGCTAAGGAAAATCACATTTCTGCTTACAGCATTCCTTTTTAAAAAGTCCCAAGGCCTCCTGTAATTTTAAACAAAGGTTTGCAAACCTGAGGGCTCCTTAGACAAAGTGGCCTCTTCAGTAACCCCTCCTGCCCCACAGTGATGCTGATCCGGGCTGCGCCCCCTCGCCCGTAACGGACACGCAGCCTCGGTACACCTCCAATCTCCTTGTGCGTGGAGTCTGCAGCAGGCGCTATCTGGGTAAATCCCAAACAGGTTATTCATCTGTTTACACAGCTAAGGGGAGGATAATAAGACCTCAAGTGTAAATACGACAGTGTTAAGATTACTAGACCCTTCGACTGATGGCCCTTAAGATTTGTAAGGAACAAGCAGAAAAACGAGCGTGACTGTTGTGACAGGTCACTAGCAGCCGGTTGTTTCTGGAGTTTAAGAAGTAGGAAGCCTATTCTGATTTTTTAATATATAACTTAGAAAGCAGTGGTTAGCAATTTCGGGGTAATAACTCACAGGGATTCTTAATGGACTAAGGATTGCCACGGTTCCTTGCATTGGGCGGATTTTTTTCTTCTTCTTCTTCCCAAGCAGGCATTTGGAGGGACAATGTAATGATAAGTGGGAACCATTTTCCGCCCTCATCTTCATCCCGTACCTCATACATTTTCTAAAATTATGGCCCTACTCAAGGCAGTTATTATGCACAGTCAATGTTCTTCAGAAGAGTTTTTCAGAGGATGATTTTTGGTTAAAGTGGCATATTTTAGAACCATCTGGTCACATGCATTAATGCACACTTGCAAATTCTGCACGGATTTTTACGACGGCATTCCTCCGCCCGGGATGTCTCTCTGATGCACGGCTTGTAAATAAGACAAAGGCTTCTGCCGTCTTCAATCCGCTGGGCAGTGAACACTGCTGAGGCTGAGATCCCATTATATGCTAAGATTAATAAACCTCGCAGGGCCCCGGACAAGCCGCCGGAAAACAAGGGCAGTGGGTGCTCATTTCTGTCCCATTAGACACGGGATGAGCCGCAGGCAGCCACACTCTGTCACTCCAGCCTGGTAATGGGCCCTGGGCGAGACCACTGCTCTTTCCCCTGACTCAGCCACAAAGGAGGTGGGACCACGTGGACGTTTCCACAGCTGGCAAGGAACACCCAGTTGGCTCTCTGTCCTTCTTCCTAGTATTGCAGCAAAAGCTATCCTTAAAAAACACATCAGTCTGGGATGGTGGGGAGCAGGGGTGAGTCTAGGAACTTCTGAGCACCCTACAATTCTTGGCAGTGGATGAGGAAATGTTCTGAGTGCCAGCACAGCCTTGTGAAAGGGGTCAGGAGATGGTGTCTCAAATCTGCCCGCTGCCAATTGTGGGGTTTGTGATGATCAGTGGGCCTCTCTGATCCTCGGTTTCTTCATCTGAAACTGGGGGTGATGAGTTTATCTCCCTCATAGGTGGGAGAAATAATGAAATTCTAAATTGAACCTAGCACCTGGCACACAGGAGGCCCATGATAAATGTGAGCTTCTGCTATGATAACTCTGGTGGATGCTATGCTTTTAATGATTAGTACGATTGTCATCAATACCATTACCACTATGACTATTCAGAGAGGCAACCCCTCTGCTCTTCCACTTCCTCGATCATACACTGAAGACCCCTCTGACTGAGGAATAAACTAAAGCATAAAAAGCAATCAGCAGGTTGCTGGTATGCCATGGACACTCAATTCACTGTTCGTCTCTACCTTTAGGGCAGGAATTCTAGGAGCAGGAGGTAAACCCACTTGAGTCCCAGGAAAATCCCCCAGTTTGCTAATCGCATGCCTGGCTATTGAGGAACGTATCCCAAGAGGTATCGGCCCACAGGAGAGAAGGGGCTGGAAGTCGGGGAAGGTGAGCTGTGACTTCCGGCAGCCGCCCAGAGCTCACACCTGCCCACAGCCTCCTGGTGACCAGAGCCTGGGCACAGGTGGCTTCTCCTGGTCCTCAAACCATTCTGTGAGGGGGATATTCTCACGCCCCACGTGTTACAGGTGAGGCCATGGGAGCTCTGGGAGGAGAAGCCACAGCCCCATGACAACACAGCTGGATTGGGCAAAGCTGAGAAACCTACCCGGTTCTCCCGCTTCTGACACCGCATTCTCCCCGCCAGACTTGCTATACCCTGAATCACCAAGGAGAAACGTGGGCAGAGATGTGGAGGCAGGGCCTTTGGGGTGATAACGTTTACACCAGGCCATGAGGGTGGGACCCTCATAGTGGGATTTGAATCCTTATAAGAAGAGGAAGAAGCCAGGGCTCTTTCCCTCCCCACCGTGTGAAGACACAGCGAGAAGACAGGAAGACAGTTATCTGAGAACCAGGAGGCAGGATCTCACCAGACACAGAATCTGACAGCACCTTGATCTTGGACTTCCCAGGCTGAAGACGCGTGAAAGAAACGTCTGATGTTCAAGCGATTGGACCCATGTTATTTTGTAATGGTAGCCTGAGTAGATTAAGACAATAGCACATGTAGAAATACATGTTCAGTGAATGCTGGGTGGCTGGAAAATGTGAAGGTCTGTCTCACACGTCAGTCCTGAAAGACGGCCTGAGGCCAGCATTATAAGGGAGGTTCCCATCTCTTATGCAACACCCTTTGATAAAGCTGATGTGTTCTGTTCCCCCAAGTAGCTAGTAGGGTATTCCTATCCCTGCCTTAAGGATGAGGGCCCAGAATTAGTGGAGGACAGAGTAATACCCCCACCAAGAGATGTCTGTGTCTTCATCTCCAGAATCTGTGAATATGCATCATTACGTGGCAAAAGGGACTTTGCAGACATGATTTAAGTTAAGGATTTGGGGATGAAAGTCACCCTAAATCGTCCAGGTGAACCCAATGTCATCACCAGGGTCCTTACAAGGAGCCAGGAGTGTCCGATCAGGAGAAGACAGTGTGACAATGGAAGCAGAGTCAGAGAAGGAGTCATAATGATGCTACAACCGCTGTCTCTGGGTTGGGGCTGGGAGCCGAGGAGAACAGGTGGCCTCTAGAAGCTGAAAACAGCAGAGAAACAGATTCTCCTATGGAGCCTCCAGGAGGAGCCAGCCCTGCTGCCGCCCTGGCCCAGTGACAATATCCTGCCCTTGTGACCTCTAAAAATGCAAGGTAATACATGTGTGCGCTTAAGCCACTAAGCTTAATTTGTTACAGTGGCAAGAGGAAACTAACATAGTGATGGAGTCAGAATTCAAACCCAGAACCAGTGACTCCAGATTCTATGATCTTCCTCCTTTGCTGTGCGGCCTTTGAGGAATGAATGGATGGACACTGCAGGAGGGACCAGCCCAAGAGCCAGCAAGTACTCTTGTCCCAGTTCCTAGAGCTTGAACAGTTTCATGGTGTATCTGGTTTTTGCTTTGTTTTTGCCTTTTTTTTTTTTTTTTAGCTTTTCTTGCCTTGTTAAAAACGAAGGGAGATTTAAGATGTCATGCACAAATACATATTATATAGTAAAAAAAAATTAGGAAAAGAGTAAAGAGAAAAGAGCAAAAAAAGAAAGAAAAGAAAGAAGAGGGAAAATTAAAGAAAACAAGTGAAAAGAAGACTAATACTAAGATGAGGTCAGCGGGGAAGTTAGTTCCCAGAGAGGTACTATGATTTTGCTGAAGGTGAGAAGTATGTTACAAATTTGGCTTTGAGCTCCCTAGTGGCTAGAGCAAAGAAGGAAACACAATATAATATGTTATTACGATTTAAAAAGAAACCGGCTGCTTGGGGTAAGTACACCTTTTTGTATCATGGGGACTCAGAGGAAGCCTTATGTGTTAACACCCACATTCTATCCCTCCCTGTGGACTCTACTACCTGACACTGCTACCTGGATGGACAAGGTTTGCAATGATCAACTACTTGAACATCTGTGAAGCACATAACATCCTCCATGGGATGCTCATGCTTCCTGAGACGGGAAGCGTGCCCTCTGGGGCATCAGCAGTGGTTCACTCACCAGCTAACTGACTTCTCCCGCGTGCCAGGCCTACAGCTAAGGGGAAGGACAAACTACTACTCATCTTGCTTGACAACAGCTTGTGAAGAGTCACATTCCTGACTGTTGTCTCTGTTCATTTTTACTGTGCAAACCCAGCAGCCTCCAAATCAGTGACTAAACACAACAGCTACTTATTTTTGGCCCCTGATTGGGTGGGTCAGCTATTCGAGCTGGGCTCCACTGGGCTGGCAGCCTCTGCCAGCCAGGCAGTGTGGCCCCAGGGATTGGCTGTTTCTTGGTCAGGGTGTCCCTCACTGCCTGGCAGGCAAGCTGGGGCTTGTGTGTGCCCAGAAGTGGAAGGTTTCCTCCAGCAGCAGATGGGCATGCCCTGATGCAGGAGCCCTTTTCAGGCCTCTGCCTGTGTCATGTTTATGAATGACCCATGGCCAAGCAAGTTCTGGGAGGTGTGCTGATTCAGGGAGTGAAGAAACAGATTCTGCCTTTGGAAAGAAGACCTAGGACATCACAAGGCAGGGGCACACGTGTGGGGGGGCGGGGGGAGAATTAGAGCTTAGAAAAAGCTCCTAATGCCAAGGGATGTATTTGAAACAGATCACTAATCAATTCTCTTAGATAATTTATTGTAGTTTAAACCAAAGGCAGGTGGGCAGAAGAGAGACGGCTTCCTAAAAGTTTTTTTGGTTTCATAGTCTATCTTTAAGTTTTCTTTTAGTAGAATAAAAAAGAAAAAAAAAACTGTGTGTGCATCCATGTGTGTATGTGTGCAAGTTTACACACGTGTGTGCATGTATCCTAAACATGGAGCATCTGTCAGCTCTCGCTTCTACATCGGTATTGTTCACTTATTTGTCATTAAAGCTTCTCAGTTGTGTTCCTGAACCACCCCACGTCGCCCGAAAACTCCAACTGCTTCTGTGATGTGCAGAGCATTAGAAATAAATAAATAAAATAAATAAAAAGGAAACTTGCAGAAGGGCAGCACTTACCCCATTCACGGGAAAATAGGCAGAAAGGGAAGCATTGTCAGAGTGTTTTGCAAATGACATTTTCAGCAATATAAGTTATGATTTATTTTCCCATGTAATCATCTTGATTGCAGACATCCTTTTGGAGAAATCGCACTGCTCTTGGCTAGCTTTTCAAAGCCGCACAAGACAAGTTTCCAACCTGATTAGTATGTATGATAGGAAATCAGATACATTATATTTAGCTTGAAGTGCAGAGCGCCATGGGTGCAAAGAAAGCGAGCTAGGGGGAGGGATAAAAGAGGGGGGAAAAAGAACATCTGTAATCCTTTTCAGAGGAATCTGTGCAGCGCACCCCGGGTGTGGGGAGCGGGCGAGGAGTAGGGTTTGCTCGAGTTGCCCTTATGTAATTTGTAATTAACCAACTATGTGTCCTCTTATCTCACATCTCTCACGTCTAAGTTGTGTGATGTGATGACTCTGTAGGCAGGACGGACTCCAGCTTTTCTGCTGCAACACTTAAGAGCTCATCACCCCCATCAACACAGTCTTCCCTGGGTCAGAGGCCGTGACTCGTGGTCTGCACGCTTACACCCTCGTCACGCGGAACTGTCGCCCGGGCAGTGAGCACAGACGCCTACAGGAAGGTGGGCTTGGACCAGACGCAGTGTGTAGATACGCCCAGCACAGCCCAAACCAGGGTGAGGCAAGAGGGACGCCTGGGGCCAGTGGGTGTGCAGTGACACGCGCTCAAGCTAAGGGCCCAGCCAGCACAGGATGCCACTTGCAGGGACCCTAGAAGGGCGTGTCTCCTCCAACGGACACCTCAGGGGTCTGGCTTGCCTAGTCCTGGCGCTGCTGCTCAAGAAGCAACATCAAAAAGGAAACACATACATCTCTGAGGTGTGAACAGATCCGGATCCGGTACGTAATTCTGACACAAGTTCTTACGTTAACACAACACCGCTAGGTTAGGAGCAGAATGCGGAACGTGCAGGGGTTTTTGAGATCCATGAGATTTCAGAAGGATTCTGCATGTGGGGTGGGAGGCAACACTCCCTGCTCCCCAAGGTCAGTATTCCTTCCCTCTGTCTTTTAGACACCTGCCGTGGGAAAACGTGAGAAGTCCGTAATTTCCAGAACGCCGGGATTAGAGCTAGGGTTTACTATCTACTATGATGTGACAACTCTATCCAGAGACAAGAACAAGGGGAGGGACGTTTGCTGACTGCCCACCACACACCTGAATGGGTCCAGCAATTGAACAGCCATTTACTGCTGCTTCACCATTAGAGGAGTCCTGAATACTAACTGACTCTGGGGTACACTGAGGCACAGGGCAGGTAACGACCTGAATCAGGTCAGAGGAGAGACCAGACTTTTCCAACTTAGCTCCATCTGCTGGGAGCCAAGGACCCCGAGTCTTACAATCCCCTTTCCCCAGGGCCCGCTCTACCATGCTGGGGTCACAGGGGACGGAGGCATGTCTGTCCGTGATCCAATCTCGGATTCTATCCAGGAGGCTCTACCTAAGCTTTCTTTGTGTTTTAAATCCCCCTTTCTTTTCTAGTGAATGTTCTGCCTCTGAAAATGTCTCTGAAAAGATTTAGGCCTAATTTTCTGTTATTTAAAAAAAAAAAAAAAAACAGGTGACTTTGGTTGCTTGGAAAATGAAGGTGGCTCCCAAGATTCCCGCCCCCCGTGCACACCACCCTTTCCCAGGTAGTCTGTCAACCACTCATGTAGGTACTGCTGTGAAGGCATTTAGCAGATGTTAATTATGCCTCCAGATCAGTTGGCCTTAAGATAAGGAGACTCTTCTAATCATAGAAGCCCTTTAAATACAGGTCTAGACATCAGAGTCAAGGACAGTTCAGAGAGATCTGAAACATGAAGGAGATAAATGCACAGGACAGTCTCTGTGCATGGCTTTGGAGATGCAGGGGCCATGCGGCAAGAGGGAGGGTGGCCTCTAGGAGCTGACAGCAGCCAGCAGCTGACAGAGAGATGAGGCCCCAGCCTTGGAACTGCCAGGAAGTGAACCCTGCCAACAACCGGAATGAACTTGGGAGCCTCTAGAAAGGAATACAGCCCCAGCTGACACCTTGACTTCTTCCTTGTGAGATCCCTGAGCAGAGAACCCTGTCACGCTGTGTCCAGACTCCTGACCTACAGAATCATGAGCTAACGAACGGGTGTTGTTTTGAGCTGCTAAGTTTGGGGTGATTTGTTACGCAGCCATCAAAAAACACATACAGCAGCATACAATAATCCCAACTTTAAAATGAAAACTTGCTTCTATATATGCCTTTGGTTTTAACAGTCACTATACCTTCACAGTCTAAAATTCTTCACACAGGAACTCAAGCACCATAACTGCATTAATTTTTTCCTTTTTTTCTTTTTTCTTTTTACTAATTGCTAAAGATTTAATTCCAAAACAGCATTTCTCACTAGTATTCCTCATAATAATATCATATTGTAGCTCGTGAATCTACAGCAGCAGCTAGGGAAATTCTTTTTCTATGCTGTGTCCTACACAAAGTCATGTGAAAAAAATTTTTCAGACCACACAGAATTGTCAATTTCTTCCACAAAAGGCACCTGTTTGGGTGGTGGTGACTTATTCGAACACACTACATGAAGAAAAGCCCTACCATGGGTATTTCTGTATCAAGCATCATTCAATATAATCTCCCAAACTTCAGAGATGGAAAGGGGAAAAAAAAAAAAAAGAAAAGCTTTGTAAATTTCTTCTTATAACCAAAATCACACACAAAAAGATGAGAGCCCTTCAATGTCACTAATTTCTCTGAAGCAATGCAACAGCAAACTCCTGAGACCTCGGCTATTTCAGACAAAACAGAAAAGTGGAGATCCAGGAGGACTGTGGGGAGCTCGGCTTTCTCTGACAGACTGTGAGCCAGGTCATAAATTCAGGTAAAGTATGAAATAAAGGGAGGAAAAAAAAGGATGGAAGTTGTGGTTTTCTGCCTGTCTATGGAGGGTTCTGAAAGATATATGGGCTAAGGATTTTCCTGTCCATTTGGCTATCATTCACACGATTAAAGTCATCAGTTAGAACACTCGACCAAGAAGCTACTGGGAGAAGGGGCTTTCCTAAGGAGGAGGAGTGCAAAGAAGAAAAACAAAGGCAAAGAAAATCCATGTGGAATATACAAAAATATATGCCCACTAAAACCCATGCCGCTGGGTGTTTGCTAACAGTGCTGCTTTAAAATCCTATGCTGCCCTGGGAGTCACTACTTTCTGCATGCTTTAATAAGAGACTATATTACCAAGGTGGCCGAGGTGATGTTGGAGGGGAAGGGGAAAGAGTGGAGTATTTATTTTTATATATGCATCGGCGAGGTAATGTCTACTTCCCCTCTCCCCACAGTAGAGTGTCATCTACTTGCCCCACTACACTCAGTCAGGAGCCACATCTTATTCCTCCATCCCTCCCTGGCTTTGAACTCCACGACCCTTGCCTGGACTGTTCCAGGAGCCATCTGCTGGCAGCCCTGCAAATCTACCTTCTCCCTGAAGCTGAAGGGCTCCTCAGTGCACACTCAGCCCCCATGTTACGTGCAGTCTGCTGAAATATCCGTAATCCCTCCCATTGCTTCCCATTGCCATGAAGGTAGAATCGAGAATCGTGCTGGAATTCCCCAGGCACCTAGGGACTTTAGACCTGTTTATCCTTCCTGTCTCACCTTATGTCACAATGGTCCCTCTCCCATGCTAGGCTCCAGCCAGACAGAACCACGTGTCCTTTCTCCCAAGGGCCAGATCTTGCCCCGATGCCCAGTATGTGACAATGAGCAACAAAGTCCTTGTCATTAGAGGGATGGCAGCCTAGGGTGGCCAGCGGAGGAGCAGCCAGATAACCATCACACTACTGTGGTTGCAGAGGGTATTATGGAAACAATGGAGGAGGGAAGGGTAACCAACCCACACTCAAAGTGTGCGGGGAAAGGGTAGAGGGGTGAGGGTTCAGGCAAGTCTGCTGGAAGAGTCCAAGTTAGTCTAGAGAAGGAGAAAAGAACATTCTAGGCAGAAGGATCTGCATATACAAGGGCTACCTTTTCAGATCTGCGGCTGGGGAGCCAAGAGACTGGCCAGCTCCACGGATCAGAGGTCTGGAGTCAGGAGGGCCTGTGACCGGCCACCATGCCAGCTGGGGTACAAGTGGGTGGGCTCAAGAATGGTGTAACAGCCATTCATGGGTTCCAAAGGCTAACGCCTGGGAGGCCTGGTGAGCGCGGCGGAGAACCAGAGGGCAGGGCCCTAGCCAGGGAGGGGTGGCTCTAGCTGCTCAGACCCAGCCACCAGGGCTGCTCGGGAGCACAGGCCGGTCACGGCGGCTCTGCTCTTTCAGGAGAAGCGGGAAATCCCGGCTGTGATACGATGTCTCCCAGTTATTTACTTATCTACTTAATTGTAAACGAAGGTCCTAGGGGTTGAACCCAGGCAGCCGGCAGGGGCCAAAGCTGCCCGGGGTGAAAGCAAGCTTCTCCGGAGACTGGGCACACGATCCAGGGGCTTCAGAGTCACAGTCCCCGACCCATGAGTCCATTGCGTCAACAGATATTCATCGAGGACCTTCTCTGAGCAGGCACTGTTCCAGACTCTGAAAGAGCCAAGCGGACAAAATCCCTGCCCTAGAAGAATGTCTATCTACGTCCTCTTTGGGGGGAAATGAATAAACAGGACAGTTTTCAGGGGTTTTAGCAAAGGCTCCGACACATACAAGTTCACCCTTTCCAGCTTCAGTCCCATTCCCCTTTTTTGAAAAGCCAGCAGGACAAATGACCTTGAAATGAAAGAGGCCCCAGAGTCCCATGCCTCGAGCACCCAGAACTGAGGGGCAAAGGGTCTGGCTCCCCACCTTCTCCGCTGCACGCTCAACGTCCAGAACAGCATCTGCACACAGCCAGGGCCCGGCATGCATGCGCCACACGAAGCCAACAATGTGGAGCTCAGACGTATTACTGAGATTCCAGGGGAAAAGATTACTCAAGTTGGAATCGGTTTTTGCATATCAAAAGTATTTCTCTTTGCTTCCAGATCTCTATGTGACAGCGGATAGGCAGAAAAGATCTCAAGGTAAAGAAATAACAGTCACTCTGATAATAAGTCAGACAGAGAAAGAAAAACACTGTATGATATCACTTACAGGTGGAATCTAAAAAATACAACCAACTAGTGACAATAACAAAAAAGAAGCAAGTTTACAGATACAGAGAACACATCAGAGGTTACCAGTAGCGGCCCCTTTCAGAGAGGGGTGGGGCAACACAGGGGTAGGGGACAAAGAGGTACCAACTATTCTGTATAAAATAAGCTACAAGGATGTACTATACAACACAGAGAATATAGCCAACATTTTATAATAACTATAAATGGAGTATAACCTTTAAAAATTGTGAATTACTATATTGTACCTCTGTACTTAGATAATATCATACAGCAACTATACCTCAATAAAAAATAGAAAGAAAGAATAATAATTTGTCTGTCATTCTGTTAGCAAGACTAGGTATTCAGAAATAGGCAGAATCAAAATCTAAACCTTCACTTCAAAAAAGTAGGAGAAATGGGGGTACATGAAATTCTTCCAATCTTCCTTCCACATTTCCCTTTCTACTCCTACCTTATGACAATTCCCTTCCTCTTTTGATCTTACTGTCATGTATTTCAGACTTTATTTCTGATCCCAGGGAAAAGAGATACAAATGAGTATCCTGCAAAATCACACTCATGTGCAGAGTTGAATTTTTTCCTAAACGCGGATCCCAGCTTGCGGAGGGCAACAGGGGACCCCGCACATGCCTGCTCCGGATATCTACTCCGATTGATTTCAGGTATCCTTTCGCTTGCAGATGCTTTATAATGGTGCCCTCACACCAGCGCAGTTCAGATTGTACCCAAGATAAATGAATCACTGCGCCTACGGGAACAGACTGTTTCATCACAGAAATTCCCTGACCGGTCCTGGTGCTCTGATCCCACAAGAACTCTGCTCCCCACGAGTCTCATGGTAAGACCTCTCCACCTCACTTAAATCAGAGCCTGACAGTGAGCCGGATGCTACCCAGGGCCGACTGCCTCCGTTTCTCGTTCTTCCTTCTTCCTTTCTTTCTTTTTAAGGAAGCAGGACGCCCAAGTAACCTGTTTATTTCCAAACTCCCTTGCATCTGATGTGCAATCGGCTGGCATTTGCTGTTAAAGCAGAAAATTACAAGGAGGGCCTAATTGACCCTCCTGTGTCTTTGAAAAAGCCTGTCTGTGGTCTCTAATTGACCCTCTAGGTACCAATGGAACAATGAATGAATCTTCAGGAAATAATGGAGGGCGATGATTAATAGCCTGGGTCTGGCTGGACCTCTGTCTCTCCCAGCTCTTCCCTCCGCACTTTCCTTCCTCCCTTCCTGACACGCAAGTCCCCGAATTTCATCAGCAGCCATTTATTATTATCGCTGAATAATAAATACCCTGCAGTCGACACTCTAAAAAATCGGACACATCACGATTCTGCGGAGATGGGGATAACATTTATTTAAGCCGGCATTCTCTTTTTTCTCCACGGCAGTGCTCAGGAGAGTCCTCTGTATTTGTGGGCAAAGTCAAAACAGGAGGCTTCTCTCGGGTCTCCGGTAAAATCACTGCAAACCTGAAGCCTTACGGGATGGTGAAGTTTTTTCCTAGGGGCTAGAGTGAATAGTCCCAATCGTGCCTTGTTCAGGTGCGGAATGCCCTTCAGGAGCGCAGCGAAGGACACTCGTAAGGCTGATAGTAACAAGTGAGCTTCCCTTAGTGCAAAGTGTGTAAGGGCCCCTCTGACCCCTTATTGTGAACACTCCCGGAAGCCCGGAGATGTGGTCACTGCTATCACTTCCATTATTCAGACAAATAAACTGAGGTGCAGAGAGAATAAGCCACTTGCCCAAAGTCACAAGGTCCCTGATTCTGCACATTGCCCAACATTCAACAACAACTGTGCCTAAGGTACAATATTAAGGGGGAAATTCTTTGAAATAATGGGTAAGAGAATAAAAGAGAATGCCTCTTACTTTGGCTTAAAATGCTCCTTTTCTCCAGAAAGGGCAGGAGAGTACACTTAAATTTAGAAATATGCAGGTCTCTAGAGGATTATAAGAAGCCAGAGGGATTTTTTTTTTCTTTTTTGCAAATTCACAGCATTAACTATACTTTTAATTAAAAATAGAAAGGAAGGAGGGAGGGAGAGAGGGTGGGAGGAACAGAGCCACTAAAACCTCCTGCACTCCAGCTGCTGTCTCCACTATCCTCGGGACTTGAACTGGTAAGGGGGCCACAAGCTGTCGGCCAGGCCCTGAGGGTGTTCTGGGCCCTTTTTCTTCCCAGTAAGGGCTTTGCTGGAGAGCAAGCTGCCTGGGCAGCAAAATTAACACTTGGGTGAGGATGACACATTCTGTGAAAGGCAGGGATTTTCTCCAGCAACAGGTCTAACCTCTGTCATCACAAAGCACTGGGCCACCTTTCAGAGTTATGGGCTGTGGGTGGGCTGTGGGCTTCTGGGAGCCATCAAATCTGGGGGCCTCTTCTGAGACTGACTCAAATCCAGAGAAGGGAGATGAATAATCCAATCTGTGTGCACTCAATGGAGGACTGCCTTATGGTCCCAGATCCCATTCAATGTTATGATTTTAAAATCAAATGAGATCCTCCTGAGATTTTTGGTCCAAGGCAGATTTCCTCCCAGGGTTAGTCAATTCCCAGAGACAGGAAGCAAGTCATCCAGGAGCACCCCTTTCAAATACAAATCAGCCACTCCGGAGCCCACACTCCCAACCACCTCCATCACCTGGAGCCACTATCCTCCTGCCCCCCTCACTCCCTGGCCAGGTACCAGACACCTTCAGGCAGGCCCTCTAGCCCAGAGCCTGATGAAATGATTCAAATAGCCAGTCCTAAGCCTTTTTGCCCTGCCTTTTCTGTTCCTTCCTAATACACCAGAATACGGGCTCCTGCCCACTGGTCCCCACTCTCCTTTGCCTTCTGACCATTGCAGGCACCTCCCTGTGTGGCCCTGATGGCCTGGCTTGTGCCCTCCCTTTTGAGATCTGTGAATGTAACAAACCATCTTTTCAATGGCTGTTGTCTCCTGATCTCTGTGTCTCAACAATAATAAACCCTATGAAAACAGAAGAAAAGAAGGGAGGAAGGAGGGACAGAAGGGTGGAGGGGCAGAGGGAGGGAGGGAGGAAAAAAGGAAAATGACTGACAAAGGAATGAAGAAGGACTGAATGCTGATTAACTTACCAATCTGCTTTTCTTTTTGAAGACAAACAACTAACGGAGTTGTGAAAGAAACCCTCTACTCTGGGCAGAGACACTAAAGACACACGTGGATGCTGTGTGTGCGGGAGCTCTTAATGGAGAAGTCTGGCCTCCGGTCCAATGCACAGTGTCCAGTGGGCCCTCAGGCCCTCCCAGCTGGTTCTCTGATCACGGTCACCTCACTCAGGAATCCAGCAAAGAAGTTCATTTCCTTGCCTGACTGACAGTAAACGTCCAACATGGAGCTGGACTATAAAACGCTATCAGACTATAAATAGAATCATACTAGTCCCTTTTAAGTAACTCTCAGTGCTTTTATTCGTTAAGATTCAGATGCTATGGAGGGTGCAGATGCACCATCTCCCCTCCTGGATCCCAAATACAACACCCCACATAGAAGCAGATGGCTTTGCATAAATCTGATGACAGTTTATAGGGTGAGATGTGGCTTCATTGGAACAGTATTACAGTATCATCTGCTGGAGGGGAAGAGGGTTCAGAAAACCCAAGCTTTAACTGGAGATCACATTTACACATGAGATTTCGGGTCTCTGGAAGGAGTGCCTTGGTCTTTGGGTCCCACCACCAGTGACTTCGCCATCACCTTCCTCCTCGCAGGAGCACCAGGTAACTCGTTTAGGAAGTATGCTAGGAAGCCAAGGATGGCTGGGCCCCTTACTCAGAGCCAGTTCTGTTAACACAGCTGAGAGCCCTCTCCCTTTCCATTCTCAAAATCTCTCTTTGTTTGCTGCCACATGTAAAAGCGGGCGGTTGTGCTGATTGGAAACCACATGACTGAAGCAACTCCTGCTTGGGCACTTAACCCTGGAATGGGGAAGGTCAAAGTGGTTTCTGTTTACTTTTATCTCGACCGTAAAATGGAAGAGCAATCGCGTTGGTCTGTCTTGGCGGAAGGAAAACAAAGGTGATGGAAGAAGACAGAGCCTGTTCTTTCAGGGATGCTCTCTGCAGGGGGCTGGGGCGCTAAGTGCTTCTCAGCCCGTCAGGATCTGCGGCCCGGTGGCTGCAAGCGCCCGCCTCCTGCTTTTGGCGTTCACCATTCAAAGCAGAGGTGCAAGGAGCAAACAGCCACCAGGCATACTCCCCTAACTCACTCTCGGATATTCCTTTCCTTTGAAAGAATGACAGGAACAGACCGCCTTAGCCCTGCCTCCCCAGAACATTCCAGCACTTGCAGTAGTATGATGGATGGCCCTGTCTCCAAGAAAGCAGGGAGGGGCTCGCCCATTTCCTTACTACACTGGGGCAATTTTAGGGTTAACATTTTAAGTCAATATAAATAAATACGAGTTCTGAATGACCATGAGCCTCCTTCTGTTGAGAAAATTCCAACACTGATGCAAAGGTGTTCAGAAGACGAGTCACATAAATAACACCCAGGAAAAAAGTCTCGGAGGATTCTGTTTTCCTTAGATTTCCTCCAAAACCAGCAGTATGATTCCTTAGTATCTCTATCATGGAATATATGGCCTGTTATTCAGAATCCTAACTATGCAATATCTGTCCTCAGAAGACTTTGTCACACACCCTAATAACAGACTCATCAATTAACCCTGAGCTTCCAGCCAAGTGACAAGGTAATTAATCTCCCCTATTCCTTTCTTTTCTCTCGTATCTTAAAAAAAAAAAGTCAGTCTTTAGCCTTTTTGTTTCAAATTCTCAGTCCGAACGCTTGACTTTTTCCCAAGTTGCCCGAGTATGAAAGCATCATCCCTACGCTGGTCCCTGCCTTCACATCCAACCTTTCCAGCTCTGCTGCCATTCCCAACAGATTCCCGGAGTACAGTATTTGACAAGAAGTGTCAGGGTTGACAAGAAATCCCAAAGCAAGGGCTTCAAGTCATGTCAGGAAGAAGTGAAAATTCAAAGAATGAGTACTTATCCACAGTTGAAAATATGTTCTTAAACCATGAGAATCAAATAAAAAAAGATTTTTGAAATTATGTGTTCCAAACATGTGCTCTAGACGCCAGCAAATTTCAACCCACAGGCCAAATCTAGCCCACAGCTCATTTCTGTAAATAAAGTTTTATTGGCACACAGCCATGTCCGTTTATTTACATGTTATCTATGGCTGTTTTCACTACGCATCACAGTTTAGCAGTGGTGATGGATGCCTTACGGGTCACAAAGCCAAACATGTTTACTATCTGGCCTTTTACGGACAAAGTTACAGACTCTGTTCTAATTTCTGTGAAACTCTAATCATTGGATCTGCTTTATCATCCTTTGACTATAAATCGAATGATCAAATAAGAGCATTTTAATGACAATATTAATAAACTTAATTTGGGTTTAGGGAAGAAGAGAAAGTCAAAGAACTATAAAAGATTCACAACCATTATTTTTGAAATAAAAATGAGATCTATACCAGGTAACTCAGTTCTTCCCTCCTTCCTCCCTTTGACTTGTTTTTTAATCCACTGTGCCCTTGTTTACTTTGCGTGATCAAATAAAAAAGGCTTTAAAGAGTACCCATTTCAAGTAAGTGTCCTGCATGAAATAGGTTTTACACGTATATGAGGAAGTATATAAAATAATATGCATATACATGTTAAGGTATTTAGATAACACAGGTCACCTGAGAAGTTCATTTTACCCCTGGACTTGGTATCCAAACTCTAGGATTAAGCCATTTAGAATGTATTCGATTCTGATAATACGTAGTGATTTTTGCTAATGTTGCTCAGTTTTATTTCCCTGCCCAGAATGATTTCCGTTAGCCGGTTTACAGATGAGCCGCCTAATCTCCTAACAAGAGCTCTTCGATCAAATGGTCTGGACTAGCCCCACGTCTTGTTGCTGCCAAGTGACTGATTTAGGAGATGGACACACAGAAGTCCAGATAGTGTGATTAATGGTCGATCCAACTTTCTCTGAACAGCATATCATGACTTAATGGGAAACCCAGAAGAATTAAAGGGGGGATTACATTACCATGAATAATATAAAAAAGTGATATTCTGTCTGAAAAGCTTTTGAGTGCAAGTGACTCGAACAAATATATTAACAGAGCTTACAGCAGATTCAATCAGGTTGAACGTTCCCCAGAATTTATTTTGAAATAAGCTTTATATATCTGAGATGTGAAGAATGAAATCTATTGGTGACTGGCAGGAAAGCTATTAACATGCAGATTTTAATTCTCCCTTATATTCTGCACCGGTTCCCTCGTCCCTCCCTTACCACCGGCAAGGCAAGCTCTGCCCGTTACAGATGTAGCACACCTCCACAAACCTCAGTGCTGTAACGACACTCCAGCTAAGATTTCCTTTCCTCGCTTTATTCTAACTTCTAAAAACCAGTTCAAATGTGTATTATCAAGGCGTCGATAAAGCTATTACGTTTAAAAGTATAAGTTATACCACTCCAATTCATCCATCTGTTGGAAATGCCAATTCAGGGGTACATTCTGGGGGCAAAACTTAACACTGAGGAGAGAAATCTGCTCCACAAAACCGAGGTGTACATTAACTTACAATTAAGCCGTGATGTTAATGAGGTTACGGTGTGTGACGGGTTAACGGGCTGCAGCCAAAAGGCAAATATTGAAATGAAGGCGTTTATTTTCGAACCAACAAGCCTGAACTGAACCATTACAATAAGTCCCATTAGCATTTCAGCTATTGGGCAAAATAATTTCATCTCTAAAATTAATTAAATAAATTGGAATGACCTGGAATCGTTTCTGTGGCCAGCGGACGGAGCAGCACTGCATGAAAGGCAAACTCATTTAGAGTCAACAGGCCCATCAATTCCTGGAGAGATTACGTTTAAGTTGATGGGAAGTGAAAGTTAAAATTACGATGCATCCAATATGGCAGTGACATACCCTGAAAGAGTTGGTAGAGCAGTTTTTAAAATAAAGCCTATTTTATTATTATTATTATTTTAATTTAGGGATATTATGCTTAAGAATTGAGATACAAACTAGGTTGAAAAGTTCATCATTTAGGAAATTCTGATTCTGTCCTGAGTTGTCCATGTTTATAGTTCCAAGCCATGTGGATTTTTTAGCAATGAAGATGAAAAAATGATAAGACAGGCAGAAGGAAGGGATGGGGTCAAGGGCTACTGTGACGGTTTTGAAGAAAATCAACAGCATACCCCTGGGTTCAAATTAGGTCCATCTCCCAAGATCATCTAGATCACCTAACAAATGAGAAGTCGGGGCAGCGCTGATCAGCAGGTGCCACAGAAGTGCCAGCTGCCTCACCGCAAGGGCACATGCCCTGCAGCGCCATTTAAACCTGGTGTCTGGGGGCTTACTGTCACTTATGAACTCTGTGACCTTAGAAATGCATCTCGCCTCTCTGTCCCTCACACTGTTCATCTGTAAAACAGGGATCCTTAGAGTGTCCCCTCTAGTAGGATTTCTGTATTAAACTAAAAGAGCCAATACCCGCAAAACACTAATGGTGGCATCTCCAGGCTCGACAGATTAGTCTTAAGCATCCCCATGGGTTGAATTGGGCATATATTCCAACAGGTCTGCTAATTCTTTGCAAGAACTGTGACACTCAACTTTTCTAGGCTTTCCTAGGTAACACTTCAGCATCTTGTCTCATCGGGCTTCTTCAAAATGTGTTCCATGGACCATCTGCACCAAAAGAACCAGGAGTTCTTGTTAAACATACAGATTCCAGGACCCCATTCTGGTTGTATCAAATCAGAATCTCTGGGGAGTGGGGCCTGGGGACTGACATTTTAAAAATAAGTTTTTGGTTGAGTCTCAGGGGCCCAGAATTTTGGAGAACTTCTTACTTTGACACACAGGATGGAAACAACATAATCACAAAATTTTCCTGAACAAATTCACTGCAATTTCACAGCATCAGCTATGAAGACAAAGTGATGCGGCCGTGGACCTAGCATTCTTCGGAACAACGTCTCACTCCTGCTTTCTAGGTACTTGCTGCGCAGGCTGCCTTTCAGTTCCTGGAACTTGCGGTGCACGGGGCTGTGCCTTAAAGTCCTCATCACACCTACTTCTGTCCTGGTCCCAGGCCCATCTCCCACCCAACAGCCTGCTTCCCCTTTTCATGCCTAATTCCAACCTCACCTCCTCAGGGAAGGCTTCTCTACCCCTAGGCAAGGTTAGAGTGGTCTGCTCTGAGCTGCACCAGTTAGTATCTTACGCTTTGTCACAGCATTCACCACCTTGAGATTATTTAATTACAAGATTGAAAAAAAAAAAAAAAAGACTGTCTTCCCTGAAAACTGATGGAAGGTGTGGACTGCTTCTTCCTTGCCCTCCACACCTTCCCTCATGCCCAGCATGGAGGGTTTAGGGACTGAAATGTGTCTCTCTCAAAGTCCTGTGTTGAAGCCCTAACTCCCAATACAGCTGTATATGAAGACAGGATCTTTCAAGAGGTAATTAGGGTTAAATGAAGTCCTACGGATGGACCCTAATCCAATATGACCAGTGGCCTCATAAGAAGAATACACACCGGGGATGCGCTCAACACAAGAGGGAGGACCACGTGGGGACACTGTGAGAAGGCCGCCTTCTGCAAGCTAAGGAGACAGGTCTCAGGGGAAACCAGCTCTGCCACCACCTTGATCTTGGACTTCCAGCCTCCAAAAGCATGAGGATGCGAAATGCTGTTGGTTAAGTCACCCAGGGTGTGGTACGCCACGGGGGCAGCCCTGGAACACTAACACAGGGACTCTTCCAGACCACAGACTCAGTAACTGTCCAATGGCCAACCATGACGACGGAGTATCCTCGAGTTCTCTCCACTCTCACCATGCCTGGTGGGGAGCAGACTGCCGAACTTGCTCCCAAGTGGGCTAAAAGAAACAATCCGCAGACATTCCACAAGCAGAAGGCTGCGATGGTCAGGCAGCTCACCGCTCCATCAGAAGCAGAGCTTGGACGCACACTCTGGAACTTGATGTGGGAAGGAAGGTCATCCCCACATGTAGGGGACTGGCTGCCAATACAGGCACCACAGGGCACCGCATGGCAGAGGCTGGAGGCTGCCGGCTCAAACAGTATCATCTCTCCCTTCACTCTTGTTAACGAAATCCCTGCATCTCTGATCTGGGACCTGGACCGTCACTTAGTCCGGATAGCTCTTGTTTCACAAAACCTCTCGCAAGCTGCACCCCATGGCCTGAACGCTGTCAGGGGGCAGGAAGTCGCCCCCTGATCAAACCACTCTCAACAGCCCTGGGGAGCTGAGACTCAGCCTTCGGGGGATTCAGCACACACTGACGATTTGTCAGTATCTGCTCAGCAAGAGAATCCTTAAAAATGGGAATGAAAATCTGATTTCCACTTAGGGTCTCATCTAATTCTAGAAATAATCTCACTTTTAATAATCTCATTTGAACCCACTGCTTGTTGCAATGAGTTAGAAAGTGCCTTTGCTGCCACGTAGTTCTGTTCTATCACAGCTCCGCCACTCGGCAGCTCTCTAACTTGGGCAATCGCTTAATCCAGCCACGGTTTCCTCATCAGCAACTGAGGATGCGCTGATAAACCGGAGATGGTACGTACTCAATAAGGCTGCTGGGAAGGTCACACAAGGAAGGCGAAGCGCTCAGCACAGGGCTGCCAATAAGTCACAACCACGACTGCATTATTATTAAGGAGTCAGATTTTCTCATTAGTAAATGATACAATAAATGTTAGCACTTACTGAAAGATGTCTACCGTTTAACAATTATAATCGGAGAGAATACTAATACCAGTCCGCCGCTGGTTCTTGACCAAAATATTTGCTCTCAAAACTCAATTTTTTATTCAAGGCAAAGAGCTTGTGCTAGATCTTGGTCAAAATATGCAAATCAATTAATTCACCCATTCTTTTTTTTTTCTTTTGAAAGCAGGAAACATAAGTTTCTGCTTGGTGAGGCTTTCCTTACTTAGTAAACTCCAAGCCCTGCTACTAGAGGCTTTGAAACTGAGGGACGTAAGTCTAGGTAGAGATTATCTGTCATCACTGTGTTCTAATAATATTCTTTTTTTTGACGAGAAATTTACGGCAGGCTGCTGAAACGTTAGTTTATTGATGATTAAAGTATCAACTGTCCTTGATACAAATAAACAGGGTTTGTGATTCATAAGCAGTGAGACAGGGCCCCTGCTGGGCCCTGGGGGCTATGAAATTTACAGGCATTCAATTCTCATCAATGTATTGTCAGTATATCCAAGGCATCTGACAGGTTCCTCTATCAAGGATGGATGCTCCCTCCACAACCCAGGGAGCACAAAAGGTAAGGTCTTGGCCTGTAGGCATAAAGCCTCCATTATCACTAAGGATTTAATACTGGGAAATGCCCTTGGCCCCTAAGTTTTCTATTTGTTTACTACTGGCTGAATTACCCAAGACCTCACATGTGGGCCTGTGAGGTAGGCACCTACTGAAGTCCAGCTCCAGGCAAACATTCACCTCAGTGGGCTGGCTTGTGTGACATAGTTTTCATTCCCTGACAAGAGCAAACAATGTGATTTGCTCCCAGTCTCAACCATAAGGGAACCTGGGACCAAATTCAAGGCCCAACCAAAGAAACAGGCTTACTCTAAGTTCTGACAATGTCCACTCCTGCCTTATTCACATTATTGCTCTGCTCACGCCTAACTTTCAGACTCGACAAAGTATTTCAGGTTTTCCAGCTTGAAGAACACAGAGTCCATCACTTTGTACAAAGTCGGGAGTCCGACCTTACCCAAGTGTCCACATTCAGCAAAATGGCACCAGGAGGTCATTGTGCAGGATTATCCAGCCAGTATCACCTAAGGAGGGCCTGAGATGCATCGATGGGTGGTTTGCACCTCCATTTCACAACCTGAACTATTTAGTACTGAAGGAAATTGAGAGATTCCCCTAGGAAGCATTATTTCTTAAAAAATAAAAAACAATAAATATGCATTAAACCCAGGTGGGTACCTGGGAGAGAGGAGAGAAGAGAGGAGAGAATTCACACTTTTTCTGTCCCCTGGTTAGAGAGCCTCTCTGGTCACTGGCTTCAAACAAGAAGCAAATCTGTGAAAATAGTACAACCAGTCCTTGGCTGATTCTCAAAAACGAAACGAAAAACTTTATTGTTATTTTTCATATCACAAAAGCAACACATGTTAACAAAGGGAGAAAACACAGAAAAGGGGGCAGGAAAGAGCACAAACTGTAAAAAGTAACACTTACTGGTACATTTTGCATCTAAGCCTGGGAGGCGGGTACTATGACAATAGTGACTACAGATCAGGGCTTGGAGGTGAACCAAGGCTAAATTGCTCATCCAACGTCATATCTCTCTGCCAATTAATGAGGAGGGCACAATTTGAATCCATGGCTATTTGATAAAGTTCATTAACTTAACCTTGAACAACTAAATTCCACCTACCCAGCCAGAACCACTGTAGATAGACAGCTTGATGTGTCTCTCACAGAGTCTTTTTCTACATGGCTACCTAAGAGAGTGTGTGTGTGTGTGTGTAACAAAAGTAGATTTAGACAGTACATGCAATTTTGTGGAATGCTTTTTACTCTTAAAATAGACTCAAGTTCCCAAATTAGGTTAAGCACTGTAAATACTTCCAAGGCTTTTCAGAAGTCGAAATTAATTTTATCTACTCATTGCCCCTCCGCCCAACTCAGCTGATAATGATCAACTGTGTGATGTGGGGTAGATAATTCTCATAAAACTCTCCACTGTATAAAATAAGTGAGAGCTCATAGGAACTCACAGAAACTCACTGCTCAGGCAGGGAAGGATACTCAGAACCCAGAGAGGAGCCACTACACGCAGACAAAGGCACGTTCCATGGTCAAGACCTGTAGTGAATGCTGGCATTAATGAACAATTGGCAGATGACATCTTGTGTGTATGACAAAAACAAAGCTAGTTCTTTGCTTCTTTTACCCAAAATCAGTGGTTTTCATGAACACCACTCATGCCTACGAGCAAGGACTAACGTATCTGCAATCAGAAAACGTGTGCATCACACATTATGCACATGCGGTAGAGTCAAGGTCCAAGCAACACAACTGTGATATTTGGAACCAAAGCTTAGAATCCAGATTGTGCTTCAACGAATAAATGATTACCCTTCACAAGTGACCTATAAAAAGCTCTTGGGTTTGTGATTCTCTTTTCTGGTTCCTTGCTGCAGGATGCTAATCATGTCTGTTCTTACTGTTTTGTTTTTTCAAACATATCTACATATATGAATCTGTCACTCTCTCAGACAGTCTGACCACGGGTCAGAAGCCAGAGAAATTGTGTTGGTGGAAACAGAAAAGAAGGACTGTTGATTCTGCTCCTTAGGTGGGAATGTGGCTTGACGCATTCGTGTGTGTGTGTGTGTGTGTGTTGTGTGTGTTGACAGTGGGAGCCAGGAAGACTGTCATCTGGGAAATGCCTGTATTTGAATGTAAGTGTGGTGTTATAAATTTATATTGGAGCTGATCCTATCTATGGAGAGAGAGTAAATTGCTCAATAGAGGTGCATTAATAGCAAGATAAAGAAAACGAACACATTCCAGCATCAAATATAAATGCTCTGGGGGTCATCACCTGTGTGGGGTTATCTATTGCACCTCACCCTGACATTAGCATTAGTAATTACCAGCTGCTTCTATTTAGAGGGAAAACATGCTTTGGCGAAGTACAGAAATGTCAATTCCCAGAGAGCCAATCCAAGTACAATTTGTTCGGATATCACATGTGCCAAAGTGCCCATACATGGAAGAAAGTTTAGACATTTTAAGAAATGCATCTGTGTGTACCCTAAAACACAACGTCTTTGGACCTGAAGTCACACTTCTGTCGATGACAATTAGCTAAATATTTTGCACGCATTCTGTTTCCACTTCTGATTGATGCAGAATTGCTTACCAGAAGAGAAACACACTCTAAGATGCTACTGACTTCTCCCCTTACATAATGCCGTTATGTTTTCTTTCTAGAATTACAGTTGGCTCTGCGACAAGAGTGCCAAGCAGAGAGGCAGAGTGCTGTGTATTTTTGCGAGTTATTTCAAGTAATCCTCACCAAAATCCTTTAGGAGCAGAACAAGGCTCACTGAGGCTCCGAGATGAGTTCTCATGTCAGAGAGCTCCCTGATTTTGCCTATGCACCTAATTACGGACCTAAATGTCATAGTTCAGCTGAACACATTTATTGACAATCTACTGCGTGTCATGCACTGAGACACTAGAAGAGAAATGGAACAATTTCAAGACAGTAGAGTTAAACGGCTATGAGAAAGATAGGCCTGAGCTGGAAGGGGAATGATTTCTCTAAATGTTATGCAACACAAAATTGTAACTCTTGTCTCGAGGTGCTTCCACGGTCTCCAAATTGCTTCCTCTCCAAGACACCTTTACCCATCGACTCCCCATCCCTGTCCCCTCAGTGAAAGGATGTTGCTTAGCTTGCTGTCCAAAGCGACTATTTCAGGTAATGGAAGAAATTGCAACAGAAGAAACACAGAAACAAGCTAAACTTTCCAATGCCTCTCTCAGGGACTATTTGGGACAAAATGAACAGAAATAAACAATCCTCCAATATCAGGTGACGTATTTTATACTGTCCCACCCTGTGCTGTAGGAAGGCAGCGGCCAGAAAACTGCTCCTAAATCAAGGTTTCAAAATCAGATGCTGGTATTAGAAAGAAGATTAACCCGGTCCCTTAACAATCAAATTTATAACCAGTAAAGGGTTATGAAAAATTCTATCTCCATGTCAAGCAGAGGAAGTACAATGTCTTTGGAGGCATGAAATGATAAACCACAGCCTGAGCTATAAGCTCAGGGAGGGAAGGAGCAGTTCAAGAGTTCAGAACGTGTGCGCTGGAAAGGTGTTTAGTTAAAGAGAAAGGCTGGCTCCAGACAAAGGCATGGAAAGGTCATCCTTCCAGTCATTTTATCTTCATTACAACGGGGAAGAGTGGGGGCCAAAGTGCACACGCCAGGCCTCCAAGTGCACACCGCGCAGAGGTTTGAGACTCACGGGGAAATTAAAATGCTCAACAAAAGCAAACACACGGTGTACTGGCAGCGGGGCCTAGGTATTGTGGTCTGGGCTTCCCCACGCAGCCCCGACCAGCCAACATAAATGTGATATGAACATTCTCCCCAAACCTGCACCCTGTGCTTTTTTTTTTCCTCCCCCAGTCTGAGTGATAGAGTAATTAAAGATTACAATCTATCTTCTTCAGAAGGCCGGAGAATTGGACTTGCAATCAGCAACTTAATTTTCCTTCCAGGTAACTGCCAAACTTAAATGGGTTCTCCCAAATAAAATAATTTCCCCCCGTGTAGCTCGGAATTCCGTGCCCGAATCAGTGTTCAGGATTTGCCCTGTGGCTCAACCCTCATCTTTCAGTTTTCAGGAACTGGGGGAAAGGTGAATTTCATTTACTGATTATCAGCAGGCTCCCGCGAGATAGGCTATGGTTGTAATGGGAAAGCGGGCCCGGACTCATGCCTCGGACAACCTTCCTGAGAAGGCCAATGGATTTCCATTCTGGAGTGCCGTCCACTTGGGCCAATGATTCTCACCCTCCATCCCTCCCCCTCCCCCTTCCAAACCCATACACAGCCAGCTGCCCTAATCCAGCCTCCACACCATTCAAAAGGAAGCCTTGTCCATCCCTGCGGACCCCCAGCCCCACATGAACTGTGACCATAGGGGCCCAGGTTCTAACTCTAGCCCCCTAAACAGCTATAACAACAGCATCACGCAAAGCTCCCTCTCCCTGCCTGTGCATGAATATGGGTTTCAATGGGTGGATCTGTTTCCAGTTACAAACAACATGGTTGAGCCTCCTCCCTCCCCCAAACCCCCACCACCCCAAGTCAGCATTACCAGTCGGAACGCAAGACACAGGAGAAATGGTAAATCACACAAAGGCGATGAGGAGGACGGAAAGAGCAACTACAATTTGTTGAGCTGAAAGGCAGTGGGTACAGCAGTTAATGGGCTCAGCGTCGAGTCAGTGAGAGAACCAACTCCACCACTTAGGAGATGTATGACTCAGGATAGGTCACGCCCTCCTAAACCTTCATCTCCCCACCTGGAAAAGGCACATCACTTATCACCGTGGTGTTTGGGGATAAGGATTAAGTGGGATGATTGATGGATAAGTAGATGGATGGATGGATGAACAGATGGAAGGAAGGAAGGAAGGAAGGAAGGGAGGGAGCGAGGGAGGGAAGGAAGGTACTCACACTGATATTTAGAAGACTTGGCCTGTAGTGAGCACAGAGTGAGCACCTAATAAAAGGATTCTGGTGTCCTTATGCTGAGAAATCTTATCAATGACTACATACACATGGAAATTAAGAGAAAAGATAACCCACAGGAGCTAGAGGCAAGTCACCCACTCTTGCTCTTCACTATCATCATTCTGCTCCCCTGCCGTTCCCATTACCATCTTCAGCATCAAGAGCCAGGTCTTAGCTGGCTAAGCAGGCATCACTGCCTGGGACTGCGTCGACTCCACGCTGAGACCAGATGGGGAAGACCTGAACAGCGCTGTCCCTGGCCACTGTCTGCACTGGGATGTGTAGGAACAAAGGGAAGTTGCTGGAAGGGAAAAAAAAGTCAGAGCAGGCCTGAAGCAGGGAGCACACGGCTCAGTGGATAAAACTGCATTCAAGGGTCATATGGGCAGCCAAGTTCTCACATGACAAAAGGTCACAACCTCTCAGACCAGCTCGCAACATGAGCCCACTGAGGACAGCTTCTGTCTCATGGGAATGATCACCCTCATTCTGGAAGGATTCAGTCATCACGAATTCATCTGGCTGAGAACCTCAGACCCTGAAACCGACTGGGTGAAAACAGGGAGGAAATGACATTTACACTAAAACCTGAATTGAGACAGGGTGGAAGTGAGGCGAATGGGGCCAAATCATACCCAATGACATTTTCAAATGCATGTGTACTCCGGGGGTAGGGGGGTGCCTCATGTCAGGCTGCGTGGACTGTAAACTTACAGATGATAACACTAGCCAGCATTTAATGACTGCCTACTGGATACAAGACAAAGGCGTGAGCACTTGGGAAACATGAGCCCTAAACTCACAAACACCTTGCAGAGAGCCCTCGCCGCCCTTGCAGACTCCAGGAATACTGAGAGCTGACACTTACTGAATGTTTGATGCTATCAGGCACCGCTCTGACACAAGACCCTGCACTCGGGATGTCCTGGATGACTCTGTTTCTCACCCTCCTTCACCAATGAGGAAGTAGAGTCCTACAAAGCCTGAATCCCCCGCTCAAGGTCACATCCCTGGGAAGTGATGGAGATGGAGTTTCTCGAACCCACATGGGATTCTGAACTTTTCCCACCTTGGCTGCCAATGGAAACAGTACTCTTGGAGGCACATTGTAGCAAAGACCATAAACCGAATGATTACGGGGAATAAGAGGTCGTTTCAATCTCCCTTATTCAATGACAGTCAGAAGTTACCAGCCAGGCTAGGCCTTCTCTTCAAAAACTGAAGCATTAGACACAAATGAAGTCTCACTTCTGAGGGCCACTAATGTCCCCTTCCCCCTCTGTTTCAAGGCACGCACGCACGCATGTATGTGTGTGTAGAAGAGTGGTGCATCAGCACATGTTGCATACCTCTTCTGATTTCTCTTTGGAGAAATGAAATTGTACAATTAGCTCCTGAACCATAAAAGTAAGTGGCCAGAGCTGCAGTCAGGAGACGCAGAGAAGATAAAGCAGGCAGTGACTGTCCGTATCTTCCATCTCCCAGACTCAGAATGGGAGACCTAATCCAGCCTTGGTCCCCATCGCTGAGCACTCAGGTTCTGGTGGCAGATGCAGAGTTAGCAGCTGATGCTACCTGCTGGAGCAGACCCTGTCCAGACGGACAGGCAAGCCTAGGAAAAGCAAAGAATCAGACATGGTTAGAGGAGCTCCACCTCCATCACTTCCTGGAGCTGTGACCTTGAGCGAGGGATTCAGGGATTCAGCTTTACAGGACGCTACTTCCTCGGTGGTGAAGGGGGATGAGAAACTGAGAGTGGGCCAGGACGTCCTGCGTGCAGCCTCTGTCCGTGGTACAAGATGAAGTTCCACAAAATGCTGGCTCCATATGGGGAAGAGACAAGACGGGGAGAGGGAAAGAAAGAGACGTAAACCAGCTCTGCAACTTCTCCAGCTCACATCAACATGGGGGTCGGAGGTGACGGTCCACAGCCACGATATAAGGCGGCATCACAGAGCACCGTCCCTGAACGCGTGGATTTAGACTAAAGGGTGGGTGACCTCTGGCCTCCACATAGGGCCATCATCCCTCTAGTTCACCTGCAGTTCCTGCTAAGATTCCAGGATGCTTTTCTTGCCCTGTGCCATGCCCTCTTCCACTCTTGAACCAAATCAGCCTAAAACTCTCATTATCATTTCTTTAATGGTGGAAATTAGAAGTTGTGGACATCCAAATCAAAACTGAGTCTCCAGGGAAATGACAACGTCATCTTTCACCAAGAGTTTCTCGATGGTCTTCAGGTGGTTTTGTCAATGAGTCAGGATTTAAAAACCCAACTGGGATTCACAGTAACAAATACCAGTTAGCGATTACTTAGCACCTCTATCAGGTCAGGTACTGTGCAAGCTGATTCATTCTGATTGGCTGATTAAACTTGAGAATATTCTGAGGAAGATAGGATTTCTCCCCCCCCCCCATTTTGATACAGGAGGTAGACTCAGAGAGGTGAAGCCTCCTGCCTAGCACAGCGAGAACGACCACACTTTAGATAAGGAGCAGGCAGACAGTTCTAAATCTCTTTTTAACTCAGGGATTCAACGATTCTAAAATCCACTTTCCCAGTAGGACTTGAATTACAACACTGGCTTACATCCATTTTTCTAGGAATTCTTGTAGATTCATCTTTTAATTCTGGCAAACATTCGTAAGGCTACTATTTTGTATCTGACCTTATACTCATTATCAGGGGTCTAAATGCTAGCAAGACTGATGCTTGTCTGCCTTCATGAGGCTCAGAGAAGACAGACATGCAGACAAACGTTATGATCAAGTGTGCTAAGAGCAATGGGGATCTAGAAAGTTCTGAGGGAACATTAAGGAGTGGCGACCAACTCAGTCCTCCAAAATGAGGAAAGGCTTTCTGGAGGAATCACATTTCAGCTGCGACCTGAAAGATGAGTTGGGGTTAGACTTACGGGTAGCGGAGACAGAAGGACCACATTCACAGAGCAGAAAAACCACAGGTCTGCCATGCAGAAGAGCCCGGGGTTACGAGTGGCTGTCTCTCATGCTAGAAGCCTTTCAGACACACAAGCTCACCTTGGAAAACCTGATAAAATAATGTATTAGATGTGCTACTAACTCATTTGGAATCTCAGACTCCAAATGTGCACAATGAGAAGCAGCCCCTCCTTCTGTCCCAAAGGTAGAAAGGATGCAATGCTGCCTGCAGCACCTGCTCCATGTTGTTCACCACCAGCTCCCAGCCCCAGGGGCCACCTGGTCCATAATGGCCTCCGGCAGCTCAGAGACTTGACCGCATCAGCCCTAAGAAACTACCAGGCTGCCGGAGAAGAGGTACCCTCGACATTAGCCCCTCTCCCTTGCTGCTTTTCCATGAATAGTTGATGAAATGATAACAATCAGTTTTGAGCTCAAACCACGTAGTTTAAGTGTCCGCTTCCTGGTAATCTTGTCTGTCCTGAAGATCAATTTTAGAATATAAAAAGGGATGGATGAATTCTCCGAGTAAAGTAAACGTTTGATCAATGCCAGAGAGCAGGGACATGAAAATATAACCCCTGGCAAGAGCTGCCAGTGCAGATATGCTCTGTTGCCAAATACAGGCAGAACCCATGAGCATTTGGCAACCAAACAGACGGAGGGACAATTAATAACCTCTTAAGAAAATTAAAGAGGCTAAGCCAGGATATGCACTTCTATCGATTGCCCGCCCATTTATAAATGGAGGTGTTCAAATGGAGTGCCCCAAATCTCCCCAAGTTTTAGTCCAGAAGCAGCTCCCTCCAAACGCAGTGTAAGCACTGAATCACCTGGTGAGATTTGAAAGAGGAGACAGCTCATTCCCAAGTCCAGAGATTCTGACTCAAGAGATCCTGAGTGCAAGAGGGAAATGTGCATTTCCAACAAGCACCTTCACAGGGTTCTGATTTAAATCCAAGCTTAAAGGACACAGCCAGGGTTCAGGGTCATTCCCTTTGAAGGGTGGGGCAATGAGCATTTTGACTGACAGCCTCTGCACTTGTAAGTATCCTTTTGTTTAACATGTATTAATTTGATTGCATTTACAAGCATACAGATGTTGAATGTGTGTACCTGTAATTCATAGCACTGTGCTGAGCACTTCACATTGATGAAGCTTTCTTAACTTTAAGAAGCCCTTTCCTCTCTAGATAGGCAATTCACACACACACACACACACACATTCCAGCATCCCTTGACTAACAGAAGGCATGCCTATTGTTACCTATCATAACTTCTGAAAAACATTCTTAATGTGGGGACTGATTGGTGGTAGATCCATCTATCACATTAATCCTGTTTTGTTCCACTGAAGACAGGACATCATCTTTTGAAAACATAAAAATGTGTAACAGTAAAATCAGAGGCCTGAACACCTAGACCATGTTCTTTTAAATTCAGCTTCCCAAGTGTGTTTCGTGGGTAATTTTGTCCAAGGAAACACCTGTATGTGGAAATCTAAACTGAAACTCATTACTTGATTTTGGTAGGAGAATTAAGAAGGGCAGGGAGGCTGTGGACAACAAGTGACTGAAAAAGTCACTATAATTGGTGATTTTAATAATTTGTCTCTAATTATCCAACTTCAGACATTTGGGAAAAACTAAGAACTGGTAGCAAAATAACAGAAAATAATTTTGGTGTACAACAATAATGCAATAGATTAGGGAGCAATGTTAATAATCACACTCTTAATGTACAGTTGTTTAACCAAGCAGGCTGCAGAATTTAGTCAATGAAACCATCCTAACCAAGGGAGGTCTGGAAAGAGGTCTCATCCTAAAGAATAACATAAAGAAAATACTCAAGAAACTGTTGTTATTTCTCAGCCTAAGCTTTCTCCCTTGTGAAATGAGCACAATCCACCTTATAGAGATGAGACAATCAAATGAGATAATGTGCTATGAAATGTTTAGCACAGCAACCAGAATATTGTAAGTAGTCTGTAAATACAAAACATAACTATTGTCCCTATCTCTACCATCACCTGGCTGCAGAGCTCATCAGACTGAAGTTTACAGGGAGAAGAATTTCAGGTATCAACACAGCAACATCCACAAAACTTTTCTTAGACTTAGATTTCTAACACTATAATTACATCACATGTTGGTTTTGCATCAATAAATGCCTTGGGGTCACAGATAGAACTCTAAGTATAATCACTGCCCTTATCATCCAGGTATTTTACAGGACACATTTAAAAGCAACCTGAGGAGGCTTCATCAGAGTGCCATGGGATAAAAATAGAACAAGCAATAAGAAGTATAAAATCAAACGAAACAAAACATACCTACAAATCCCAAACAATTCAATAGGCGAGCTCCCCTGAATGAGGCTATGTTAGGATGCAGTGGATGAGGGGTCCCTTAATATCTGTAGTATTTATTAAAATGTATATGATGGAAGCAACTCTGAGCAACTTTGTCCCTGTCAGTGACGCACGGAGGCTGGGAGCCTCAGATCTCCAAGTGCCCAGGCTGTCTGACTCCTACTGCTCCCTGGGCAAAATGCGAAAAACCAGTCATGGAAAAAACAAAAGAAAACAAAAAACCACAGGCCTTTTCATTTTCCTCAACCTCCTAACTAAAGTTCACTTTCACAAGCCAACTTTAAAAATCAATTAATAAATTACGACTGCCAAAGAATGTTAAAAAGCCCAAAGGCACCTAAGAAGAGCTAAGAAGAAACAACAGGGCATTAAGCCCGAGATAAAGGGGACTGCTGTGTGTTTATTGCAGTGTGGACTTGGTTTCCCAAAGCAAAAATCCTCTTACCTCCACTTACCACTGCTTTGTATGATAATAGCAGCATTAATTTTAAAATGATCATGAATCAATCATGAAATCTGACTCTTGCTTTTACTGGCAACAGAACACTGTAATTAGCACCTTGAGTGAGAGGGCTTTCCAGATGTGCAGTGGTGAGAACAATCTTCTGCTGTTAATTCTTTCCTAACTGTTCAGAGTAAACGAGGCTGAAGTAGTGTTGGGCTAGGTCAGAATGTCCACCACTCCCAGTTACTAGTCCTGTGACGTCACCACCTTGAATCTTTCAGGACACGACAGGGCGGAGTTTCTCAGCCTTGGCACGACCAACATTTTATCCCGGGGACTGTCCTGCGCGTTGCAGGATGTTCGGCACCATTCCTGGCCTGGACCCACTTATAGATGCTGGTGGCATCTTCCCTCCCTCCCCACTCCCCCCAGATGTGACAACCACAAATGTCTCCAGACACGGCCAAATGCCCCCTGTGACTGAGAACCACTGGACTAAAGAATACCTTTACATTAGGTTACTATAACGATTCAATGCAACAGCAAATATTAAGTTATATCAGGTGCACAGTGGGACTAAAATATCCATAATTAAACAGAGTCAAAGCCGATTAATCTAAGGGATCAAACCAAATAGAAAGGATACTTCTACCACCAACTTAGAAGAGTGAGTTCGGTCAACACTGTCCTCTGGTCCTATAGAGTCTTTCAGCCCCACAGATTATTTCTTTTCCATCAATTTTGTTGAAGAATAATCTATATGTAACAAGCTGCATCCTTTCAAAGTGTATTCACTCCGCGTTTTGACAAATATTTACACCCATATCAGACACTGACCTCACCAAGAGCAGGTGGGGGTTCACATTCTGATTTGCTTCAAACTCACTTCACAGTAAGAACAGCCACATGTTATATTCTAAATCAAAAGCTTCTCCATTAAAATCGCAAGGCTGAGACTTGGCCTCTCGGAAGCCATGAGCTGGAAACGCCTCCAAGAAGCACTCCAGGGGGGTGAGCCTTCCTGGCACCTGGGGCCTAACACTCTGCAGTCGCCATCTAGATAGTCTTAATAATTTTCTGTCTGAATTTGCACTCTGTAAGTGAAGGCTGGTCAAACAATCAAGTATGTGCAGGGGGTTTGGAGTCTCAGCTCACCTATGCATCTGCCTCGCCCCAAACCCTGCCTCCCTGGGACAGGTTCCAAGCCAGCTGTTCTCTGCCCTGGAACCCTGGGCCAGGCCAGCCCTTCTCTCACAGCACCCCCCAAGACCACCATCACCCTCATCCAAGGTGCAGACAACTGCACCCCGCTGCTGGCCTCCACTCCTAGTAGGGGCCTGGGCTTGGACATGGGGATGGTCAGAGGTCATGACCACAGCCCAGCCCTCTCCCAGGCTCACAGGACCACAGCGTGCTAGGCTGGTGACTGGGAAAAGGGCCTTTTGCTCATCCCAAACCAAGTTCTAAGTGTGTCCCCCAGCAGAGGCTGCACTCCTTGGGGGATAACTGTCCACCCAAGGTTGGGATGGTGGGCCTGTGGAAAGGGGAGATTCACTTTCCTGCCCCTGCCGGAACCCCTCACTTTCCTTTTGCACCAGGTCTGGCATGTTATATAGTCTTGCTGGGACCGTTCCTATTTCAACATGTGCCTCTGGGGACTCACCTGCACTGGGTGCCCTGCATCGATCCCTTGCTCTGGTGTCTGACTTCTTCATGACAGTCAAATGGCTCAGGGCTGCCATGTTTCCTGATATAAGGATCCAGAACCACCAGCACCTTCCAGGCCTTCAGATCAGCAGCGAGCAGCCACCGTCCATTAGCCCTGCCCCGCTTCCTGCTCCTGCCCCGCTCCCCCTTCTTCCACCCGTGGTGGGCTGGGGCCCTTGCTTGGGTGCTCTGATCTCCATCCCTCTGTTCCAGTGTCGGCCTGGAAGAACTGGTTCCTGATCAGGGCTGTGTGCGCACGCACCAGAACACTGTTGTGGAAGCTCTTTCATCAAAATTACAACCGCTTACTGCGTGTCAGAGGCAGATCTGATGAGGCAAGGGCTCAGTCACCATAAAACAACATGTTCCAATCAAATGATACATCATGCCCATAGGATTTTCTCCATTTAAGGAGAAGAACTATACTTTTTCTCCCTCCGATCTTTTTCTTAAAGCGGTGCTCATCTTCCTGAAATTTCCAGTGAGTCTGAAGCCAGGATGCCCCGTGTCAGAGTCAACATAACAGCAAGACAGACATGGGGTTGGAAGATGTGGCCTTGGCAGACCTTGTGATAGGTTCCAGGCAGTTAAAAGCTCACTCCAGCACCCCACAGCCCTTACCCTTCTTGGATCCCAGGAGTGGAGAAGACTGTCTAAAAAAGAGAATGCATCGTTGACACTGACTTCGCCGCTGCCCCCTACAGAATGCAATGAAGGTTGAGAGGCATTTTGCTACTCAAATGTTCAGTCCCTGATTGCAAAGCAAGAGCCACAAGAACTACTTCTTACAGGCAAATATTTTCTGCTTGGCTTTATAAGAAAACATGTGTTGTCAAAAGAATTAATTCATGTATTTTAACCTCTACTAATTGATATCAAATATTATTTATTAAAATGCTAATAGTTCATTAGAGGACAAATGTGAAATCTCAAATCAGCTAAATTTTACTAATTAAGTTGGATTTTAATAGAGAGAGACTGAGACGAAAGCGATGGGAAATAATTTTTAACAACAACAACAAAAGAGCGTTTGGATGAGGCTCCATCCCTAATGCCCTGGGCCTGGTTCCCATGTCAGGCGTATCATGACAATTTCCCTTAAAAACCAACAATAACGGTACCTTAGCAATAAAAATGGTAACTTGATACAGAGAAGGACGCACAGAGAAGGGAATCAGCCCAAATACATCAGAGACTTACAAAGCGAGGTTTGCAGGCTAAAACGCAGTCCACTTTATTTGATGTTGACTTGATAACCGCACAAATTGGAATTGCCACAATTTAATGAAAGTTCCCATGTGATACGCAAGAAACATGAGCCTGAGTGAATTGGGCTGCAATACAGTAGCAAATGTTAATAAAATACTCAAGGAATGAAAAAAAAAATCCACTGGTATTTCTTAAAATGGTGATGTGTTTTTACCTGCGATTTCTCAGCCTGAAACTCCTGCTCCTGGCTGTCCTCTGAGCCTCCCAGGAGAGCCTGGCCTCCTGCCGGGAGAGTGCAGGCAGCTGGTTCCTGATGCCTCGAGGGTCATGTTCTCATAAACCATATACCCCGGGCTGGACACCATGTATGAGGGGAAAACGGAGCATCTTTCTACAACAAAGCCTGACGGATAGGCTGAAATCATTTTTGTTTACTGAAGGCCAGTTCCTACTACCTTACAAACAACAAAAAGTCTTCTCATCCAAGATGAAAAATAAAAATGGAAGAATAACTCTTCTTTCTCCCCCTGCCCCCCATCAGACTGTCCAGGGGGAATTAAAATACCACCAGCCAGATATGGAATACAAACGCTTAAATGCATCAGGACAGACTAAAGTTGCCACTAAGCCCGTGACCCTCAGCTCCCCAAACATTTATGATTCGGTAATTACCGGACGGTATTATTACGGATGGCTACAGTACTTCCTCTCTTGTAGAACCATTTGAATACAGTGGGGTGAGCGAAATTCTCAGCATTTGCTGCGTTTGGCAGTGTAGCCAGTCTACAGCTGTCCACTTAATAACCCTGAGTTTATCTATAATGAAATACTATACAAATTAACATTTTTGGTCCTCTGTTTTAGATATGTGGCTTTCAATGAAGGTAGTAATTATCAGTGATGCTGTTACTACTGTCAATAAATGTAAGATGGTGAGTCACTACTCAAAGGTGGATTTAGTGCTTGATTTCTGCTCACACCAGTGTTAGATTTTTTTTTTAACCCTACCAGATATTTGATTCAGACACCTGACTTTATTATCCTGAGCTCTTCACTGGTAACCTTGCTCGTACTTTTCACCAAAGCTAGCAGGAGCATCTCATCTGCTCAGTTACTTATTAGTGCTGCTGTAGAATACCATTTCCTCTTGCAGCTGATAAAATATTAATCAAAAACAGGAACTGAGCGATTTCCCACTGTAGATGTCTTCTAATGGTAATACAGGGAGTCAAAGAGAGATCTGGAGGTCATGTCATAGCTCATGAAGAAGGCAGAGAGGGACATCGGAAATAGAGGAAGAGATTGCAGGCAGAGCCCAGGACCCGGGTGAGTTACTGCCATTCGATGCAGAAGAAAACTTCAAGTGTGAGTGGAGGGGACTTGTGGGGAAAGGCTAGGTCTAAGAAACACTCAAAGAATAAGGGGTTTTTGTTTGTTTGTGTTTCTTTGTATAGAACAAGACTTCAATCAACCAGAATGGTGACTTAATTTAACTAGATTTTTTTTTTAATATTCTGACCCTCATTTTTCAACTACTTCCAGAGTTGGTGAATCCACGTCTTGCCTTAGTTTAGAGAGTAGGACAAAGGTGAACAACTCTCAGATCAACTTCTGAATTAAAAAAAAAAAAGCCTTCTTTCTCTTCCCATCTCCTCCGTAGTCTTATGTGTGTGGAAAGAACACAGGCTTTCGACGTGGACAGCAGAGGGTTTGCAGCTAGCCTCACCACTCACTGCACGGTGACTCACTGGCAAATGACTTCATCTCTGAACGTCAGTTTCCTGAAAGTCTGCAAAATTTGTCATGAGTTTCAAGTGCTCACTTTCCCCAACTTGAGCATGGAAACTACATACACAGCATCAAAATTCAAACATCCGCCATGACCTACAAGCCAAACAACACACACACACACACTCCAGTTTTCACAGGTGTAGGGTTTAGGGTGCATTGCTTTTTCTTGTAGGTTTACTAATTCTATAAGAAAAGTTGAGGTTGTAGTTTTAAAGCACTGACTGAAACACTGCCTCATACTCAGAGAAGTACTCTTTTCAATACTAAGGAAATAAAAGGACACTTGTAAAGGCAGGCATCTTGACAACGCCAACAGACTAAGTTGGAAACCAGTGTGATGAATCCCATCTCTTTGTTTAATGCTTGTTCAGAATTTACTTTATATAAATAAGCACTTTTAATTCACTAAACTGCATGCAGCTCCGTCATATGAGTAGGTCTGTGCATTTGCTAAAAGAGGAGGCCTACACAGTAGTTGATTGACCCAACCGTTCTCAGCTGTTAGATAGTGACGTCTAAACATGAACTCGGGCCAGGCCTTTTACCGCTCTCTGCCTCTCCCACATTCTCCCAATTCTGACACATTCCTGGAACACCGCCATCACCACCGACTAACCCTCAATAAAAAGGAATATCGAAAAGCAGAGAAAATGCGCAAAATGTCTCTTGAGGACCCTCCAAGATCCCATGGAGTCAAGACTATGTATGTGAGTAAGCTGTCAAAATGTTTAAATAGAAGAAATCATTCTGCCGCTGTACTCTGTTACACAGAGTAACTCAATTCTCCTCCAAGACAAAGGAGGTGTGTTTCTGGGAGGGTCTGGAGGCACTCTCCCTCACCCTACACGGTCAGTCCTTCGTCCAGGTCTGCTCGCTCTGATGACCGCACCCCCCCCCCAAAACCATTATCTGTTTTGAGCTCTTCTGGTCCCTTTTGCTCGCTGCCGCCTTGATAAAACGCAAATCTTTCGCTCACCTATCAGGTACCAGCAAGACCTCCCCTTAGCTTAGAAATGCTGGGCCTCTGGAAGCCTTGGATGAAAAGGCCGTCCCTGTCACAGATGTTCCATTATCCACCTCTGTGATTTGGGAGGGTGAAATGTTCACTCTGCTACAGGGGCAGTGAACGCCTGGATTCACACACTTACCCACGCACCCTGTCCTTCATAACACACCAACCAACCAGGGCCCTCCTGGGCCCCCAGCCTGGATTCGGCTTCAGCATCCCTGTCCACTGGAACCATCCGGACAGCCACTAATCATCTGTGCATGGCATCCAACATGACACTTACTAGCGATTTTTGTTCTACAAAAATACTAGCAAAGGTACGCCAGTTGCTTTCTCATATTCGTGCGCAAAATACATGCCTGTAACTGGTAGACTTTCCACCTGCTTTCTCATTCTCAAATATTGGAATCCAAAGTCTTTCAGACATTATAATCAATTAATACTGTGATATGCTGGTCAAATTACTCTTTTTAATGTGTGTACGCTTAATTACCATCCACTTTTACATCCAAAAAAATTCACTCTAAGTGGAGTGTTTCTATCAAGATTTTGGCTCTCTTCAGCACAGTCCATTAGATTGAGAAAAATCCATTTAAAAAATTTAGAGTCTGGCCCAGCAATCCCACACCTGGGAATCCATCCCACGGAAATAAAAGCATCAGTCTGGACAGATCAACAAAGATGCTTATTGGATCACTATTTGTGGCCGGGTGGGAGTGTGGGGACAAACCCCTGGAAACTATATGAATGCCCTCCAACACATCAAGATGCAGAAGGACCATGCAGAGCACGGCACGTCCATGCCACAGGAGACCACACCGCAGGCGGAGGAGAAAAGAAAGATACAGGACAGTGTGCACAGAAGGACTCCATGTTTTACCAAGCAAAGCTACCAAAAAAAAAAAAAAAAAACAAAAAACCTCTAAATACGTATGTGCATCTGTGTGTGTATATATATATCTGTAGGAGATCGACACACACACATTTATATATACATACATATATACACATAAATATTTTTTCTATGCCCACATATACACACATACATATATGTGTGCATATATGTATATCTCCTACAGATGGATAAATACACAGATGTATGTGTGTGTGTGTATATACATATATAGGCATAGAAAAAATTTAGAAGAAAATGTATTAGACTGTTAACACGTTTTACCTACTATGGAGGGGGGCCTGATGGGGAGGAGGCGTAAAGTAAGCCAAAAAGTGATTAAAATATCCTAAAGATGACTATTACCAGAATGATGCACTTCATGAGAACAAGAATAAGCAACAGTAAAGAGCCTTGTAGCCCTCTCCACGCCCGGGCTTTACCTAAGCATTTCAATACCAAAGTTTTTCATCCTTACAGCTCAGTGAGATCCGTACTATTAGGATCCCATTATACAGGTGATACAACTGAGGCATGACGGACAGGGCCACACAGCTAATTAGTGGAGTCAATCAGTCCTGCTTCAGAAAGGATAGCCCTGTCTACAATCTACCTAATTTACAAGGTTAAACTAGGGAAAAAACGGAAGCAAACAGACTTATCAACTTTGGCAAGTGACGGGAAATCTAGCGCAGAAAACAGTGATGGAAGGAGTTTCTACCAGACGCCCCACGAGGCACAAGTCACCTTTCACCACACCATGGGGGCCCAGCAACGAAACATGGGGCCGGTGGGCACCAATCAGCACAGGGGCAGGGGCTGAAACATCATTCTGTGCACAGAGAAACGAGGGGCCATGCTCTCCTCCACCTCCCCACTAAGGCAAAGTCCAGCCACGCCCCTCGCAGGAAGAGGGCACTGTTCTGGAGGGACCTGCCCCTCTTTTCACCAGAATCCTTCTCCCTGAACAGTCGGGATTTGCATATACTCCCCTGGAAGGTGACGGACTTGTGAAGGGGAGGGACTTGTGGGGCGTGGCTGGCTACTGTTTCCCTGGACCTGGCATCCTGCCTTCTACTCAGCTGGCGTTCAGTAAATATCTCTTAAATGAATGAAATCGGAGTGCTCGGTGAATTCGTGTTGCTGATGTTAAAATGGTAAGTTTCTAATGTACACCACTGAGAAAAATTACTCCTAGGGGCACTGTGGGTATTTTTTGAAAAGGTAACATTCATAATAATAAAAACAGCAAAAACAGCCATGTCAACTACCATATTTTAAGTTCTTATTTAACAGGGACTTTGCTAGACCCTCAACATACGTATTGCATGTGAATCTGATGAGAATACTGGAAAGTATGCAGTATTACTTATTTCCATGCAACAGGAGAAAACTTGGGCTCCAAGTGTTTAATTACCAGGCTCCATGGCGTATGTACAGCTCATAAGGAAGAAGGTGAATCCAAACTCAGGACCATCCCCTCTCTCTTCACTCTGCTTCTGTGCTCTACACACACACGCACACACACACACGCTCACTCACTAATAAAGACCATATAATAAGGTAACCTACTCACTTCATTTAAAGGTAGGCATTCAGAATAAGAAAAGGAAAAAAGATATGCACAACACTGTTCTTCATCCAGAGTAACACAAATCCAAAAGCCAAGTCAGGCAGCTCCATAATGTGCCTTGTGTTGGGTTTTTCACACCCATCTCTATGTGTGCTCAATGCAGAGCCCCCTCTGCCCACCCCGCCTCCCCCTTCCAACAGACGAGACCCGCACAGAGGGCTGAGGCCGCTTGACAGATGTGTTAATGCAGGGAGATATGTCAGTTTCCGCCCTTTTCGGACCACAGCATGACAGTTACAGAATTTAAATCCATTTGTATCCCCCACTGAATCCCACATAATTCAGCAGACGTTCATTACGATGCCATAATGATATCACACGGCCATAAATACATATGCTAAGAGTCGAACAAGACATTCATATTTAAACATAGCTGGAAATAATTTCAATTCTGGCAATTTTCTATCGCTCATTCTATTACTTGTCTGTGGATGCTTAAAATGTTAAAACCAAGACTAAAGACGTGTGTGTGTGTGACTAAAGACGTGTGTGTGTGTGTGTGTGTGTCATAGCTTCTAGTTTAACAAGAAGAGGAATTTGGGTATCGAGTTACATCTGATAAATACTTTGTTTCAGGAAAAGGTAATTTAATAATGGATGAGAAGCTCCTTGATGTGTCAGTTTCAGAAGAATCATTCGTGCCGCTACAAATGCAGTCCAGGATTTGAATATTCAGAGATATCTGCTTCATATTTGAAGGATGGTCACCCTGATTTCATCAATAAGAAACACGTGTAAGACACTTTTTCATAGAACTTTTAAAAAGATATAAGGCAAATAACGCAGTTCAAATTAAAACCACGTCAACGCCACCATCCCTAAAGAGGAGGAAAAGCGATTTCGCAGGAATCAGACCTGTGCCTCCAGAGAGGAGCAGATAACATAACACCAATAATGACAATGTTAATCTTGATCTTTCTCTCATACTTCTCAACTGCCGACAGAATAACGCAGTTTGTCTTCAGCGGCGATGATATATCCATTAGCAGCTCTCTTCCCCTAGTATTGAGACACCTTGCAACAGATTTTTGAATTATTTAAATGGAAGTAGCATGAAAAGACCCTCATGTTTAAATTATACTAAATAAGTATTCTTTCAGCTGGACTTTTGCCGATGCAAAAAATACATATTCTGCAGGTATATAGGAAGGGCTGAGAGTACTATGAAGAGACGGCACATGTGCAAAGAAGAGGATAACGTTTGGGGAAGAAGAGTTTACAAACAAGCCACATGTGCAGGATGTTCTAAATATCCAACCATTCTAGAGGGAATTTGAGTTCATACATTTACAGAGATGATGTCAATTTTGCAAAACGTTTCCAAATGTCCAGAAAGCTCTGAACATGAGAATTTTAAATGGATGGAAGTCCAATTGTAATAAATTATGGAATATCCATACTATGAGGTGTTATGCAGCTATTAGAAGAAATGAGCTCGCTCTTCTATCTACTGACCTGGAGAGACGTCTGTGATGTATTGGTCAGGGGGATAAGCAAGCGAGGCATGGTGCACCTTGCATAAGCAGGGCAGTGCTTTCATAAAAGCAATCAGGAAAGCCTCCCTGTATGAGCCCAGGATGTCTCTGTATGGGTAGAAGAGTCAGGAGACAGTGCATAGAGCTCCCGGCAGGCTGTGGTCATGGCGTAGCCGGTGTGGCTGGGGGACAGCAGAAGGAAAGGGGGACACTGTGATCCATTTCTCCTATTATTCACTGGCATGGTTTCACTGACTGGTGAGCACAGGCTACCGTTTAATTTGTGGGAACATTTTAATAGAAGGGCAAGCAAGTGGGGGAAAGGAGAGAGAGGAAGAAACACAGAAGACCAAAGTAGGGAGGAAGAGAGAGAGAGAGATACCTAACAAAGCAAAAAATTCCTACTGGCCAAAACTGGTTCACTGTCAGGAGTCTTTCGACTTTGCCAGGATTCCAAGCTTAGGGAGTTTTATTCATTTCTTTTTTTTGTTTGTTTTGTTTTTCCTAAAGTTAGTGTGCTGACATCTTCCATAGAGGACCCTCTGCCCTCTGCAAAGCCACCTTTACAAAAGAAACACACTGTAGTGCTGAGCATGCAGGCTTGCTGCGGCTTGGAAGCCGGCAGGTGTGAAGGCAGGTGCCGGTGCAGAGGGAGCTGCCTCGGGGAGGCAGGGAGACCACGATGGGATAATGCTGGTGGAGGCCTTGTATCTTGTATCTCTCCTGGGCGACTGCTAGGTCTACTCAGAGCTGGTACGTGAGCCCACATGGTCCCATCAGTGGTCTTCTGAGGAAGAATCCACAGGGAATATGTCTGTCCCCCACGCTCCCGTGGGGTACCTCCAGGGCCAAACAAATCAGTAAAAAATAAATTTAAAAAGCTGGCATTTTAATCTGAGTGTTGTTTTCAAATGCAAATATAATTCCATTTAACTCAAGAAGTGTTTACTGAGCTCATACTATGTGCCTAGCCTTATGCTTAGTATGAAATTACAGGAGGTTATTAAACTTTCCCAATACATTTGAGGGTTTTTTTTTTTATCTGATGATAAAAGTGACAAACTCATTTTAGCAAATGGTCAATCCTAGGCAAATAGTTTTTAAAATGACAGAGTGCCTTTCATTTCCAAAGCGCAGACTATGGTCTTCTCGGTATAGGCTGTATTCCGAGCACCAGCACAGGGAGTGGTACCTAATCAATATCTCATCAATATTTGTTGAGAAAAGAAAGGCAGATAGGCAGCTTACTTGTAGTAACATTATTTACGTAAATCCATTTTACATTTTTACATAACAAGGAAACCACCTTGTACATACTGTTATTGTTTGTTAATGTTGGTTTGTACATACCGGTTTTTAAACGGCTCATTCCACTTAATAATATATAACAAACCTTTCACCAACATTAAACGCATTTTTTAAATGCATCAGAAAACCTTGCTCTCTGGCCCCGGGGCAGGCAGCAACCTACCTGGTGGACCTGAGAAATGGCAAGGATGCTGTTACTGGCGCCGAGAGCCGCGGAGGGAGGTGACGGTGCATTCCTCTACATTTACCTGGGCGGCCGCAGCAGATTAGCATCATTTCAACTGTGTTACTTTGTAGTTCACAGCAGCACCCTTCACCTCCGCACGTGGGGAGGAAAAATAGTGAAAACACGCCAGGGAGAAAAATTTCACAGGTCTGATAGTGAACTCACAAGCTATTGCCAAGCAACTGTACACGCACACTCAGCTGCAGCTGTTGCACGTAATTAATGTGCTAATTATACATAATTATCTAATTACTAAAGGAAGGAGTTAAAGCAAGTGCATTAGGAAAGATATTAAAATTGGCTCCTTTTAGAATATAATGCAGACTATCTCGCCATGCCTGGAAGTCCCTCTTTTTGTCTGACAGTTGTAACTAGGGAAAAGTCTAGTTTTAGTGACAGTATAGGTTGGATGATTTTGAGTCACTCCATTAACAGAATTAAAAAAATATATTAATGTTGAAAATTTTGTCATATAGTTAATCTTTGCAGCATGGTATGAATCGGGGCTTGCAACAGACTCCTTTGAGTAAAGACAGTCTTCCCAATGGATGTTCCAAAGAAGGCTGGTCCCACAAAATGATAAAAACGGTGGGGGCTAAGTGGTAATATAAAATTTGGAAAATACTAATTATCTATCCCCTGAGTGCTGCTTATAATACTGTATAATATAAAACAAAATGTGGGGTGGATGGTAAGCAGTCATTATGTAAGTTTGGAAAATACTGTCATCCTTTCCCTTTCTTAGGTATGAGACATTTGCATGTAAAAGGTTCTGATAAGTACTGCATTTCTGAAATAGTTTTGACTACAATCCTTCTTTATTTACCCCCTCTGTGCATCTGTAAGTATCGGTGAAATCTGTAGACAATTCATATTCCAGGCCAGGCTACTCTTTAATGCATCCAGTGGATCATGGATTCATTATTAAGCGAAGCTTCGTTTTGAACTGGGTCCCTGCCCAAAGGCAACAGCCTCACAATAAGACACTTGAGAATCTAAAACAAACTCTTGGATGAGCCTTCAAGAAGCATAATTTTCTACTGATCGCTTCACTCATAAACATATTTCCCAGGGCTTCCGATGCACTATTTAGTCATTTATTTTCTATGATCAAATAATTAAATCTTCTATCGGATGCTGCCCACAGTATTTCTTGAGAATGTTAAAGCTGGCACGAATTAATTCCAAATTGGAAAAAAAAAGTCTCCTACTTACAGAGAAAGATAGAAATGAGCATCTTTGGAGTAGAGGTCATTTTATTAATTTGTTCATTCATACACGGTCTCCTTCCAAAAATGATTCGAGGTATCCTTTTTTTTTTTAATGCTATCATCAAAATTCAATGGGCCTTGACACAATGGAGGGAATGAAAACACAAACCAGTTGGATCCTCCGAAGGCACATCTTCATTACTTTTACTATTTAACTTTAACTTTTAATCTGGGGCCATAAAACCCATCCTAATAAAAGATCCATAAATATCTCCTGAATGTGCAAAGGAGTGACTTGACGACCTGGGAGCATATGCTGAGCGCCGTCCGCTGATGGGCCTTAGCTCCTGTGACCACCTGGGAGGTAACACTGAGCAAGAGGTAGGTCTACCGGTTCTTCCAGTAAGTGATTCCAAACGGACTCTTACATTCAGATGCGAAGGGAATTGCTTCGATTTCCATGTTAAAATTCCAGTTCAAAAGGAATGAAACCATAGCCCTCATTTATTTTTGAGCCAGGCTGGCAGATTTTGGCATCGCGAGTTGAATCGTTCTTGAAAAATTAATTACAGATTATACACAGTGACAGGGGCACCCGGGACCGGGGTCTCACGGAAGTCCCACCTAGTAATCTCTTCTCATCCAGTTTTGCTTTGCACAGGGCAGGGACTCAGCTCTTATTTGCTAAAGGAAGGAATGCACGCACCCACTTTGAGCAGCGCTCTTCTCAATTCCATTTCTAATCACACGCTAAATTCTAAAGTAAATACAATTAATTGCCAAATAAACTGTTTCAAAGGATAAAACGGGTTTTCTTGAACACGTTTAATTCCACGGAACAACACACTTTTAAAATTAAGAACACTCGAAACTCCACATTATTTTTCCCTCACACTTTTCCCAAATTAAATTCTAAAAAAAAATATACTTTAAAAATTATATTATCATCATAGCGCATTTCTGCAGGAACAATACATAAGGATAATGGCTTTTATAATGTGATGTATAAATGCAACTTTACAAGAACCAGCAATTTATAGTATTAAATATTGGGATTTTTCCCCACTTCTAGGTCTTTTTTTCCCTTTCCCGCAATACACTATTCTGAGGAGACGCTATAAGGCCATGATACTTGATTACAGCATCTCGATTAGCATTACTTTTCTAGCTTTCTTAAATTAGATCCAAGGAGCATTTCTAAGTTTAGAATATTGGATAGAATACCCAGTGTTTGAAGCCAGCTTTTCAAATAAAACTCTTTATTTCATATACCCAGGGAGTTCTATGCATCTTCTTTTCATATGTAAAGTGGATCTATGCGGTCCTACCTTGCAGTCTGAATGGAGAAGGATGTGTAAAGAGAAGTCACAGCGTGTTTCAGCACCGAGCGAATCATCTGTCATAAACAGCATGCTGTATTTAATATTCACATCGAGACATCTCTGTCTTATTCCAGCAGACCCTCCTGACAAAAGCCATCCCACGTCTGCCAGGCGTATCGAGTCTAGCTGAGGACAAATTTCAAGATGAACCTGAAATCAATTTGCCATCAAATTTTCATGCCTCTCCCGGACTATCCGTGGCATTTTAATTACAAGCACCCTAGGCAGGGGGTACAACAGATATTGACATGTTGCTCCTACAATAAACTTTATTGGCAACCTCTGTCTGAATGCAGTACTCAACTAGAATAACAAGAAATAGATGACGATACGGAAGCGAGGAGGTACTGTAATCATTCTGAAATCGCTTTGTTCCACTGGCCTGGGCCTGTCCCGGGCGATGGGCCTGGGAGACAGAACGTCGGGGTCTTCGAGGTATCAACGACCTGCAAATCAGATGTGCCGGGAGTGTCTCAGAGCGCTGCAAGGTCCCGGGATCCTTTTCCGCAGGACCACAAGGTGTCACCTTGTTCCCTTTCTGTTTTCAGGTGGATATTTCAGAGGCTTATCATTTCAGACCTCTCAAAAGATTTCAAGTCCTTTTTGAAAGGTCTAGGTGTGTGGGCAGATTGTGCACCTGTAAACCACACTGAAATGCTTGATTCAAGGGGACAGGATGGTCCCTGATTGCATTTGGAGACCAAGTATGTGTTAAGGGAGAGGTAGAAAGCAACTGACCACCTTTACATGAAAGATAGCTGCCCCCTGCTTCTTCCAGATTTTTGCACAGTCTGTCGGAAGGGCTGTAGATATCAGGAGAGAGGGGAGGACCTGCAGCGGGCTAACCCAAGAGACTGCTGCTCTGCGGAAATGAATATCCTGAGACCGTGGCCATGCAGTTGGAACTGGGCACACCGGGCAGCCCAGGGTGCTAGGTGAGTCTGCTCTTGGACGTGTTGCCTTGCCCATGTCATCTTGCTCCCTCTGATGGTGACAGGGATGGAGACAACGCTTATGACCACTACCGTCTTTGTGGCTTTGGGCCAGGAACTGGAGCAGGCCCGTTTGCACATGCTGCCTCAACGAACCCTCACACGTTTCACAAGCGAAGAGCTGACTGAAGTGAATCCAGTCTTCTGGTCAATGTTTAACTACTGGCTCTCCAAAAACGAAGGCATGCCTGTAAATAAGCATACAGGTGTCCCTCGGATCCCCCTGGCATTGGTTCCAGGACCCCCGCGGACATCAAAATCCAAGGACGCTCATGATCCTTTCATAAAATGGTGTAGTATTTGCATATAACCTAAGCACACCTTCTCCCTTAGTTTAAATAATCTCCAGATTACTTATAATACCTAATACAATGTAAATGCTACCTAAATAGCTCTAAATATGATGTAAATGCTATGTAAGTCGTTGGCAGCATGTGGCCAATTCAAGCTTTGCTTCTCGGATATTTCTGGAATGTTTTTTCAAATACTTATGATCCAAGGCTGGTTGAATCTGGGGATGCAGAACCCCTGGATATGGAGGGCCGACTGCACGTAAGTTTATTATAAAATTTACTGATGTAAAAGATGTTACCACACACATTTATAAAAATATGCAACATTCTTTATTATAAATTCCACAGAGCCAATTGATTCTCACCCAGTGCTTTCATTGATTTCTGCCCACCTCTTACATCCACAGCCAAAAAGCAGCTGATGAACACCGGTTGGTACTTTTAACCTGTAAGAACTTTTAAGCTAACTAGTAGGAGGAAAACAAAAGAATCAAGACAGACAGATTTTGGAACTTCACTCACTCTTCAATGCCACAAGCAGCTTCTTTGTGGAGTCGGATAAAAGAGGTTTCTTTTTTAATATGCTGAAAGAACATTTCCTCTTTTTTAGAATAGTCATAGCGTAATGACTAGAGTCCTGATACTCTTACATTTAACCTGCATTATTAATATTGTAATTACTTTCTTAAGCCGTGGCAATATAAACCACCAACTAAGGCTTGGTTTGTACTTTTTGCCTATTTCCACGGTGTAAATACTCCCACCCCGGCTGCCTCACGCCAGCAAGGTGACGTCACCAGACGCGGGTTTAGGGAGAGCCCCGCAGCCGCACGCGGGGCTGAAGCATTTCTGCCATCCAGACCCAGACCACCTCAGGAGCACAGATAAAAATAGCCAGGGATCGTAAAATGACTAGGAAGCAATCAGCTTCGAGTATTTAATAACTTGGTTTTGAATATAATTTATTTAATTGTACGTTTATGCAATTTAAGTTTTAATGGTGTCTGTGTTTAACAACTGGGTCACAAAATTTCTGCCAGCTCCAGCTCACTGCCAAGTCCCAGGTCGACAGGAGGGGAGGGCTTTACTGCCCAATGGAAAGAATGCCAACTGTGCCCGAGAGTGCAGGCAAGGATGTGCATGTACACACACACACATGAGATCCCGCTGGCAAAATCCCCTCGATGTTTTCCTGGAGGGGGAGGTGGTTTTGAACCCAGCCAGGGGATCCATGACGGAGCTGTCACAGCAGCAGATAATGAAATACCTGTGTTTCTGGAAGGAGCTGGCAAGTTTGACAAGTACAAAGGAAGTGGAGGGACCAGCATTCGCTCCTTCTGCCCACTACGGGGACCACAGCAGGAGACAGCCCAAGGAAGGAGACCCCTGCGGGTCAGGCCCAGTGGTATCTGCACAGACCACCTCCCGCCGGCACCCCCCTCAGATTTCTCCCTCCTGCCTTTGGGACCACCAGCCCTTCTGTTCCTTTGACACGCTGGAGACAGCCCACTTGCCATGATGCGTGAGAGATGAGTCACGTTCCTATGCTCTGAATCTTGTAGTTTTTGAGGCAAAAACTGATGTGAGAAATAAAAGCACTAGAATGGGGTGGGTGTGAGTCTAGAGAACACGCGCATGCCCTTAGTTCAAGGCAAGGTTGGCCAGACTGGTTCCGCGGAGCAGTGAGCTTCGTCCTACAGTTCGAAGGACGGGGGGTTTCGTTTCATCCTCTCAGGTGGGAGCCCTGAGGCCCCTCCACGCCTTACTAAGCGGGTGGAACGCACAGCGGAGGCAGGTCTGCTCCCCGGGCAGCCCGCAGCGGCACCAGCACGTGGTGGTCTAGCCAGACGGTCTTTCCCGCGCTACACACTGTAATTCAGACGTGTTCCCAGTCTGGTGCATGTATCAAGCAGCGCAGTGCTGACCTGGCTGGAGACAGCCCCAAGACATTTCTCATAGGATGCTGGGGGTAGGGATGGCACGTGGGTGACACTGACGCTGCGGGCTGTTTCCTCAAGGATAAGACACTTGATGTGACATGCTGGGGGCTTCTCTGCGTGTCTTTTCAAAACATGAAAAACAGACGGCTTTTTATGGACAAACCAGACTGGAAGTATCCCAAAGTGTTCCCCAGAAATGCCAGAGCTGTAAGATGTCTGCGAGATATAAAATAGAATATCCTGTCACTTGTCAGTAACACAGTTTGTTTGCTTCCCTTTCCCTTTTTATTTTTATGCCGGAGGGTCAGTTGCTTAGAGTAAACATCGATGTTTCCTAGGCACAATTTACATTTGGAATGTGAAATCTAATCTATGGTGCTGGGCCAGAAAGAAATATTTATTGTTATGTATTGCTGTTCATCTTGCCTTTAAAAAAGGAGTCAACACACAGAAATCATTTGCACTGTCTCTCCTCCGTAGACTCCTGGTTCTGACCCTTCCTCCTCTGCTCTGTTGGCTGAATCTAAGAGCACTCTGTGTGTCTATCATTTTATTCGAGATAATGCTGTCCTTGCTGAGAAGATCTCGCTTCTCTGGTATTCACAGCAATGGCCTGGATTAGAAGGGACCTGGCCTGAAGGAACTGGGATTTTCCATAAAACAGGCCCTGGGTCAGGAATACTCATCACAGAGGGCCCACCCTCTAACACCCCCCCTCCTAGCCAGGGCGCATCCCTGGATTCAGGCATCAGGCAGGTGTGGGAAAGGGGATACGCTCTCAGACTTGCCCATAAACATGTGGGTAGCTTTTTGGAGCTTCTGGCTAGACCTTCTGGGGCTGGAGGGAATCTAGAAGGAGAAGGCTCTCTTTCCTTTTTCCTTTTTCCTTCCCTTTCTTAGGTTAAAATAAAAAGTCATGCCCACACGAGTGCTCCTCTTCATTTTACAGAGTGGCCAAGTCACCGGCCGGATTCGTTTCGGAGGCAGGAGCGATATGGAAAGTCCACGTGTGCCAAGAACGCGTGTGGGCACTGGGCCAGGAGAGCGCGGCCTGCTGTCCACAGGGAGAGCAGGGAGGCCAAGTTATGTTTGGAGGGATGCCTCCTGCCTCTGATGTCGTTTTTTTTTTTTTTTTTTTTTTTCACGTCCACAGAAGCCACTCCCCCAAAACTTGAAGCCTGTGGCCTCCGTCTCCAGGCAGCCCCTGCTTGGCCGAGCCACTCTCTTTGGGGCACAGACCCACCCAATGCCCAGCAGAAGGCATGGGGAGGGGGAGCTGCAAGGCGCTGACCGGACACGGTGTGCCTGTGCCTTCCCCCTGGACCCTTTTTCTCCTCTGGAGCTCAGCCAAGGAAATGCAGTTTGCAGAGCCAAGCCCCAGCCTCTCTCTCCAAATCACATCGCTCATGATTAGGGAGAGAAAGGCCGTATCTTCCTCCACGGCCCTGGAGTCCTCTCCACCCACTCTCTATACAAAATCAGTTCATCTGGGTAATTTTTAAAACGTAGGGCTTGGGCCAGCTGGAACCAGTTGCCTCTCCCTGGCCAAATGCTCGGGGTTTCTTCCAGCCTCAAGCCGACGTGCTCCATGCACTAGGACAGCTCCGGGATACAGCCAGCACTGGAATGAGGCATTTGCTAGCCGGACTGCCCAGCAACTTCCCAAGTCTGGAGCAAACAGAAAGCCGTAGTTTTTGGTAAGGCTCCTTGGCCCCAAGAGGCAGGTCACTGAGATTCTAGTCCTCTGAAACCCCAGAGGACCTCGGTATCCGGTGTTGGACCAGGCTCCCTGGCGGCCAGGGCCAAATCTGTGTCCTAGCCCTGAAAACGGTAAGATGATTTTCATGGGGAAACAGATTGGCTTTATTTGCTTTGGTCTCTTCCAGCTCAGGAGTGACCTGAGTGCCGCTGAGAGGCCCCCAGGGGACCCTGACTTTATTCTAGAAACAAGGCTAGTTAAATAAGGCATTGTCAAGCCAGAAGCTGCCTCAGACTCTTGGCAAGTGTGCTAACTCAGTATGAAATAATATAAACGGAAAAGAACAATATTCCCTGTTTTCTCACTCCAGGCATTTTAGAGGCTGGGAATCAGTATTCATTTGGACTGGGCCAAGAGCTTTCAAAAATAAGTTCTGTGTATTTAAAAGATCTTTAGATTTGAAGTTCTGATGTGTGGGGCTGCCTGATGTGAAGCTTCCAAATGGTGCCTATTGTGCTTTGGGGACTCAGAAAAATTCAAGAATCGTAGTCTTTAGTGCGGAGAAGGGATTGTGTAAAAGACACCATTTATCTCCTTTTGGGCACAAAAACATATACATACGCATATACAAAACTATATACATTTATACATTCTTCTTCTGGGGGCCCTGCAACTCTTTCCAGTCATTTTTCATGTTAATGAATGTGTGTTTGGTTTCTAAACTGTTCAGCTTAAGAACTTGAGTTGAGATGTTCTAGAAAGTAAATAATCCAGCTGTGCCTACCGCAGAGGGCCCCAAGCATGAACTCGCAGGCCCCCGATGTGGAGGGGAGGTTACAGAGTCTGGGGTAAGCCTGTATTACCCTCACTTCTGGTATTTGGAAACTGAAATGAATTCTCCCAACCTCCCCGATTCACAGAGATGTTTGGAGGGTGAACCGAGTCACGTTTCATAAATTCTGGGTGCAGAAGGAAGAAAAAAAGACAGCATTACTAAAACACTGTCACCACTATTCCCACTTCTGGGACCAGCCAGTCCTTAGAGCATTTAGAAAACAACAAAGCAACCCAGGGCTTTCAATGCCAATGAGCCCGGGAAGAAAACTGTGAGAAATACTTGAAATTTTGTACAGAGATGCTTAAAACCTTGAAACGGAGAAATGCATTCCAAGAGAGCGACAGTCTTGCTGATAAATATTGCTTCATAAAATAATTTAATTTACATTTGTGAATCTTCGAGAGTACCTTTCTCACAGGAGTTTCTTTAAGAAACACAATCTTCTTGAGTTCACTGTTTTTAAGCTTCCCCCCCTCCTTCGGGGATATTTAACTCTCTAGACTTGCCAAAGAGCTGTTTCCTAGTACATCCGAGAGAATATATGATTTCATTTTTGCACAGATGCATTTCTGTACACCTGGTATTTCGGTTATTTACTAACCATGCCTAGTTTTGCGGTTTCTAGCTTTATATCTTTAAAGTCATTAAAACTTAATAGGAGAATTAATCATAAAAGAAATCTATCAAACACAGTTGCCAAGCACTTTTTCTTCCCCTGACTGACATCTTTAAAATGCATTTGAATGTTATTTATTTCATCACACCCAGGGAATAAAAAAAAAAAAACAAAACTTGCAGCTTCCAAGTTCACAGAAAGCATAAAAATGTGATTTACTATTTATTGTACAGTTAGGCACATGCGTATTATATATTGCATGTTAATCTTCAACTGGCTAAGTTTAGCAAATTTGACAACACTACTGTTTGCTAGTGAGGAAAAAGAATCGACATCTGTTCTCTTCCAGATATGATTCCTTCTTGGAAGGAATCAGAAATACGCCTAGGCCGTCTTATTTTCTGGGGAAACTGATAGAACGCAGGCTGTTTAAATGTACAGTCAAACCACAATGCCCCCTGGTGGTGAAATCATACATAAACATTTGTCAGTGTTTCTGCAAGCTGTGAATGTGTTTAAGAGAAACTTAATTTTTCATGACATGGAAATGTTCTTTTAGTTTTAAAAATGCAAATACAAAAAAAGCCTGGCACAATGATGGTGCTTTAAATGGAAAATAAAGAGTTGCTTTGCTGTTGGTGAAATTAGAGGTTTATCTAAGCCACCTTGATGAAAGTTTTGTTCTTTTTTGCTTTGCTTTGATTTTTTAAATAAGGAGTTATATTTTAATCCAGAGTGAAGACTTGGAGTATGGGGGAATTGCAGTATATGTGGTTTTTAAGTGAAATCTACAGAAGTAGAACTGTCAGCAGATACTTGCAGGAGAAGCTACGAGCCTGTGAGCTCACTGTCAGTCCAGTTAATGTGTAATGAGAGCGGACTCCAGGTCTCACCAGGGGACCGGAGACACCATCTTCCCACAACGCTCTCAGCACGCACCTCTGATAAGCAGCTTAAAGGGAATTTCCTCAGGGTCAGAGGCAAATAGCGACTCTCAGGTTCCCTCAATCCAGACACACACCGTTTGCGAGTTAGGCCCCATAAATCTCACAGTCAGCAACACATGGAAGACGACGCTGTTAGAAGGCGCAGATACATTCAGTGGGAACGTGTGAGACGTGGACTCATTAATCACACAAACAATACTGACGTCTTGTAGTGATCACGGAACAGGGCACCTTCCTTTCTCAGAAAGCAGCTCGTTTCGCTATTTCTGGAAGCAGGGGGCCCAGAAAGGGAGTTGTGACTGCATTCCTTCTTCTCCCAGGAGGTTGAGCCATTGACAGCTCCAGGTCAGACGGCAGGTGCAGAGTGAGCGACCCCCAGGTGCCCTGGGCCCTGCTCCAGAGCTGCCCGCCTTGCCAATAATGACTCGTTTCTGATGCAAAACATTTCAAGACACTTCCCTGATGGCCCAGATGGTACCAAAAAAGGATACTGCAGGGTAAATACAATACACATGAAAACCTGCACACGGATGCTCACAGTGGCATTATTCCTCATAGCCACACAGTGGAAACAACTCAACGGTACACCAGTGGATGAATGGAGACATAAAATGTGGTATATCCATACAATGGAATATTACTCAGTCATAACAAGCAATAAAGTACTGATATGTGCTACAATGGGGTGGGGATAAGCCTTGAAAACACTATACTAAGTTAAAGAAGCCGGACACAAAAGACTGCATGTTGCATAATTCCATGTGGAGGAAAGATTCAGAACTGGCAAATCCACTGAGACATAAAGTAGATGAACGGTTGCCTAGGGCTGGGAGAGGGACAACTGGGGGATGGCTAAGGAGTGTGGATCTTCTTGGGCTAATAAAAATGATCTAAAATCGACTGTGGTGATGAGTGCACAATTCTGTGAATATCCCCAAAACCACTGAACTGTGCACTTTAAATGCATGATTGTATGGCTGGTGAATTATGTGTGAATAAAAACTGCTTTGAAAAAAAAAAAAAGGATTTTGGAGGGCTAAGGGCAGGCAGACCTAACAATGTTCCAACAGATCTAAAAGTGTCTCAGGGAGAAGGGAAACAAGGAAAGGCTAACAGCCTGAAGAGAAGCACCCTAAAACCCTGGCTCAAGCTGGAAGCCCAGTCTTACTTTTTGCAAAGGTGATTTGACTCACCTCCACACTCCCAGAAACCTTCTACATGAAACTCTAAGAGGAAGTATCTCTCCCTCCAGATCCTCAAATCTAATGATGGGGCATTTTAGGGTTTTCAACTCTCACTGCCATCCCCAGCTCCCACCAAATAAAACCCAACATCCTCCCCCACCAGAGATCTGGATTCAATGAGCCTGGAGCATCACTATTTTTAAAGAATTTCCCAGGTGATCCTAGCATACTGCCGAAGCTGTGGACCACTGTGTGGGAGAGAGCCAGCAGAAAAGCCAGAGTAAAATGAGAAGGAAGGCTGGGCAGAATGACAGCCAACATTCCATGTTGCACGAAGCCTCTACTTTGGATTTTTCTCCATTCTCCCATGTTTGTATCAAAAGCCACCTGAGCAGCCACAGCAGGCGGATCATGGTCATCTCAGGTGCTCCCATCTGATGATGATGTTCACAAATGACACCAAAATGTTTACACAAACAAAGATATCTGAACCAATTTGCTCCTTTACAAAAGGCAGGTGCTCTCCCAAGATCTGTTTCACTGTAACAAAAAAAAAGGTCCGTGTAGAGGGGAGGGTGCTTACGTTCAAAGTTCAGAATTTTGAGGGCATTAACTGAGAACTTCAACCGCGGGCACTCAGCTGACCCTCCATCCTGCCCGACATTCTTTGCTGTTCAATGCTTGAGGATACAAGCCTCCCCCACCTCCTCCCCAGCAAAGCTACGCATATTTCCCTGGCTGAGTTTTAATCCAAGCTAAACATCAGTGAACCCGAGTGTGGTACCTGCGTTACTTGCTGCCTAGAGAAAGAAACACCCTGGCTATGAATTCTTTCTTTTGGAGCTTCTTTGAGCCAGAAAACATCGACCCCTAGCAGGCCCAGTGCAGGCAATCCTGTACGTGTTCTCTCTGGGTCTGTCCTGATTAATGACAATTTTGGAAAACACTGCCTGAATAATCCATCATTGAGAAAAAGCTTTGGGATTAAATCATATCAGTGGGCCTTCCAGCACAAACATCCCCGTGTTCCCAAAAAAGCCAGTCCAGCTGGAAGGTGTCCAGGAAATAAAGAGGACACCCCAAAATGCACCCCCCCCATTTTAAATGGTACTGCATTGTCCACCCATCCCCATCACACGAAGGCTCAGGTGTCCCCACCAGGAACTTCAACAGCCTGGGCCAGGCACTTCCTGCCATGGTTTGCTCCATGTGGTAAAACGGTACCATGACCAATGCAGTGAGGACCAAGTGGTGTGTTAAACAAACAAAAAACAGGAAAAAAAAAAGGCAGATGGAGGGAGAAAAAAAAGGAATGAAAGAGAGGAGAGGAGAGAGGGAGAAAAGTGTAAAAATGTTGGCTCCGTTTTGTGCGCAGGGAAACTAAATGGCCATGGGGACAATTCAATTTAATCTTGGCAACCAGAATGGAGATTTAACGCCCACGGTGAATGCCGAGCAATCCATACAATTTTTTCAAAGGCCCAGCTCTTACCCGCCACACGCACGCTCACACACATAATTCGGATGACACTGCCTGTATGTGGCAGCGTCCCCAGGCGGCCAGAACTGCACTCGGTTCAGCTGGGATCCATACCAAAACCCTCCACAGGCGCTGATAACCATTCCTGCCTGCTCCTCTGTTACACTGGTTTTTGTTTTGTTTTATTGCTCTTCCTCCTCGCATAGAAACCAAGTTTCTACTCACTTCCTCTCCATCTGCCTCTCTTACTTGCTTCTTAGAATTAAGTTTTTTATGGAGGGACTGGGGATTGAACCCAGGACCTCACACATGCTAGGCACATGCTCCACTACTGAGCTATACCTCCACCCCCTCTTACCTCCTTCTCAAAAGGCTCAAAAGCTGTGAGGCCTCAAAGTGGTAAGGAGCATGTGGTACAACTTAATCTCAGCTAGCTCAAAGCAGGAATGTCTATTTATAGCATGTCAGGAGGACACGTAGGGGAGGAGCACAGCCCCACAGCCTGAAATTCACGTCCTCAGCATCCAGGGAAAACAGCACCTACGTTGCCTCGACCTCAGCCGCTGCACGAGTCTATTCCATGGATATAGCTTCCACTGGCTGGTGTCAAGTCCTGTGCTAAATGCTGGAGCTAGACATAAACAAAGAAAACCCAGTCCTTACTCTTGAAAAGGCTAAGCCTGAAACACACAGTGACTGCACGGTTTGAGCAGGGCTCTAACAGGAGCTGGGAGAGGCTGCTGAGTCACCCATGGTCTCTGCCATCGCCAAAGGACAAGAAATCCCCACGAGTCCCGCCTGGTCCTTTCGGAAGGTTAACGAAGGTGAAAACCAGAGACGGGGAACAGAGGCCAAGAGGAGTCAAGGCAGAGACCATCGGGAAGGAGCTGGGAGACAGCCAGGTGTTCCTGGTGGGACAGTCCCACCCAGAAAGAGCGCGCAGTACACACGCTGCCCTCCGCGCAGGGGCAAGGCCAGGTGGAAAAGGACATCTTGCTTGGGGCCTCCCCCGGGCAAAGCCGCAACCATGACGCCTTGAGTCTCGCCCGACACTGGACACCTTGAACTGTCCAGAGACAAGACCTCTCACCATTTTCCATATGGAAGGAGAAAGGCCCAGATGGTTTTTATACTTAGTAAAATTCCGTTTTAATCAAAGTCGGGTAAGTTAATCATTGACTCAATGAGGACGAAACTAGAATAAAATCATTTTTGCCTTAAGCCAAACTATTAAGAAGCCTTATCCAGTTAATAGACTAAAAGGCCTCAGAATTATTTCCTTAGCCTTCATAACATTCAATCTTAACTCAGTCAGTACTGTGCATCCCCCTCAATGCTGATGAAGGAGACACAATGGAGGACAGTGAATTTGTATTTAAGAAAAAAAGGCTGTGGAATCACCCTGAGTAAACACCGCCGGTGCTCTGTCACTGAATCAGGAAGACAACATAATGTCCCCCTTCTGAATTTTTCTTATCACAGAATGCTCCCAATTTTTACACGTCACTGATTTCCCTTTGAGCTTTCCCTGTGTCTCGCAATCACCCCCGCTCGCAGCCATAGCCCGAGACACAGTGCTTCTAAGCAGGAAGAGTTGTCTCTTATTTATCATAAACTTGGTGAGTAGGGCATGTGAAGTTTGGAAAAGTGGTCCCTCCAGCAAACCCTGCCCTAAGCTGGGGCGGAGACGTGACTCCTTTACCCTCTATTTTGTGAGCATTGGAAGCACCAGAGTGAGCCCCACCAACGACGGTGCGAAACTTACGAAGTAACCCGCGTAAATCTCAAAGTACGTGGTTGGAAGTCTAACAAAGTTCTTTTTAATTCCCTTTATGTTGACAACCTGGATGATTTTGTACAAATATCAAATTCCCTGAAAACGTGTTTTTCCCAAGTCTTGGTACTTTCAGTATATAATAAGTCTACTTTTTTTTCTTTTTTGAGATAAAACATCACAGCCTCTGGTGAAAACCCACCAAGAGTGACATCTCTGGACCCAGCCACTCTCCCTGTAATGCAGCACTGACCATCCACACCATGGGGGCCCTGTGATCATGAAGACAGCTTAGATTCAATCAAACAAGTACATTAAACATGCAGTAAGGTGTTGGGGTGGGAGAGCATTATAAACATACCATTTCTGCTCACAAACCAATTATGTTAATACCCGTTCACCATTTCAATAATTACTATCATTGATATAAACCCCCAAACAGACCCAGAGCTTAAAATTATTTGGCCTCGTATAAAATGAGAACCCACTGTCTTTGTCTTGGGTCTCTCCTGGTGGCCAGTAAGATGGGACCAGGGAAAGACTCCAGCTTCAGTTATTACCAAACTGCTAGACTCCTCACAGATAGTCTTGATTTAGAGGTAAAGAAATGCTTCCATTTACCTTGGATTTTTATATAAGTGTGCTTACTTAAAAATTACAATTAAAAGCAAATCTTGGTCAAACAAGAAGACAGTGCTACACTGCTATGAGAATGACAACAATCTAGAAGGCTGACAACATGAAACGCTGGCAAGGCTGTGGAGCAACAGGAACTCTTACTCATGGCTGGAAGGAACGCCAAATGGGTCTGCCATTTTCAAAGACAGCTGAGCAATTTCTTACAAAACTGAACATACCCTCAGCATATAATCCAGCCTCTGTGCTCTGTGGTATTTACACAAATGAGTTGAAAACTTATGTCCACAAAAAAAAAAAAAAAAACCTATATAGGGATGTTTATAGCAGTTTTATTCATAAATGCCAAAACTCAGAAGCAATTAAGATGTCCTTCAGTAGGTGAATGTATAAATAAACTGTGGTCCATCCAGACAATGCAGAACTACTCGGTGCTAAAAAGAAATGAGCTATGAAGCCATGATAAGAGATGGTTCAATTTCCCCACGATCAAAGGCCTCCACATCCCCCAAACCATCACCGCTCTAGACCCAAGTAGAAATGTATCAATCAGAGGGCAGTCAAGGTAAAAGGTGTACCCAGAAGGCTTCAGTCTCAGCATCCAGTACCCCTACAGCTCCCTGCAGAACCATTCCAGTCTGTGCCATGTTCCAAAGTTTGCTACTGACATCATTCTTGGCAAAAATTTAACTTCCTTGATGTCTGAGCAATGCATTCTCCTCGTGGAAGGTTTGACAGAGGTGGACAGGAGAGAACTGCTGAGTGACAGCATCTATCTTCAGCAGCAACTTCTCTCCTTCTGTGTGGATGGTCCAGGGAAGGGGGTCTCTAAGGGATGAGAGAGGGACCTGTCCAAGTCTCGGGTTTCCCATTCCCCTGGGTACAGCAATCACAAACTCATCAGGACAAAGCTGCTATCTTGGCCTTAAATAGTGAGATGTCTGTGATGTGGTCCAAAGCAGCCTCTGGTAGAAGCAGACCAGCAACCTGGGGTGTGCACAGCACATCCCATCCTTGTCTTCAGTGACCACATGCACAAAAGCCAGCAGGATGGGACACACACAGGGAAATGCAGGGGTCACAGAGAGGCCCACACTCCTCTGACAGTGGCCAAGTCAGCTGAAGAGACCCACAGGACACCAGCCACCTGCTAATGGACATGATCCATCCCTTAAATTCCACCTTCATCTCATCACAAATGTGCAATTCTCCCGGAGGGCTACATCAGACTAGGACATGTTCATTTGTGTGTAACTTTCAAAAGGCAGACCACCACCGATGACTACAAACACGTGCTTGACTTTCTTAAGCAGCAGGGAATTGAAGACTGGGTGAGAAGAGGAGGCGAGAGATCACGCTCCCAGCACTCAGAAGGCAGGACATGTAAGGGGACGAGCAGGAGGCCTCGGGGAACCTGAAGGAAACACGAGGCGGGTGAGGCATGAGGGCAGCCAGCGAGCCTAAGGAACACCAGGTGGAAAAACAAAGAGCCAGAAGACTTTGTGGTTTCCCATCAAAAATTGTCCTGTCTGAGGGAACTTCGATCATTAGAAATAAGTTGACTGATTTTGATTCTTTGACTACATAGCAAATTGAATTTATAAAGGTAATCCACGCTTATTGAAAAATCAAAAGACAGAAAATCCAGCATGGACTGGTCTAAGGTAAAATGTGATTCTTTTCCGATAGCTTCTGACCCAAACCCACCCCTGGGGTAAAGCCTGACGAACAGTCCACTTCGCGTCTTTCCAGGTCTTTTCCGATGTGCATACAGACGTGTGTTTTAAAAATGCTTCCGGATTAAAAACAATACAGATCAATGAAACGTCTCTACTTTGCAGCACGTCATGTCCATGGGCCCCAACCCCCTAGGCTCCGCCACGGAATAAACACACCTCAGTCCATTTGATGGCGGTGAATGGGGTCGGGGCCAAGTACCCAAGGAGGAAATGACAAACCTCTCTAAGGACAGGCCTAAAACCCTCGGAACCGGCTGTCACCCTGCGATGGACAGCAGCCTCTTACTCCATTGACAGGCCTGCCTCCGGCTATAGGATCTGGACTGTAATTACAGGAAAGGCCACGCCATAAAGATGGGGGGAGGAGCTAATTGACCAAAAGTTCAATGTGCTGACTCAAGGACCGGGGACCAAGCCTTACATTTCTTTTCCTCAAAAAGCCACTGATGTGCAGTCCATTAAGCCGTGACAGTGCAAACCCAGGAGATGGGGTACTTCCAATCAAAGCACATGTGTGAGGCTCAACCAAAGACACATACAAGCCCACAGCAAGTATTAACTCTATTTATTATGTTGTTTTCCTTGTTACATCATTAATCAGAGCTAGGAAAAAAAGAATGACTCTTGTTAAAAACCCTGAAGATATTTTACAAGTAACCCATCTGCGGACCTAAAATGACCAAATGCAAGGGTTCTTTTCTGCTGTAAAAGGGAATAAGAGACACACATTAACTACCCACACAAGTGGCCACAGCTGGACGCAACAGATATGCTCCTGATACTCTGTGTGCTTAGAGCAAATCACCCTTCCAACGACCCGGGTCAGCGTGCCATTGCAACAGATCATGCAAAGACTCCTTTCTGTTCCAGAAAAGCTTCTAGACCAGGAACGATGCTCACCACTTGTCTTAACACACAAATTCTTAACGTTGAGCATTTTCTTATGCAGTGCCAGCTTACAGTTGGAGAGTGAGTGTCAGGCCCAGGCAGATAAGGGAACTCGGAGACGTGTTATTTCTTTAGGTCACTGACTTGAGGTTTTCCCAGCCTTCTCCCAGGAGAAAGGCCAAGCTCTGACAGCAAAACTTCACAGGGATTGATTCCTAAAGGTGTGACGGCTACACAGGAGGCCAGCGTGCACTCTGCAGGAAGAACTGAGATGCTTTTACCAAAATACCACTTTGCTAGGATGGTAGATAAACAGTATGTCCCACATTGACTCCAGATGATTAGTAATGGTTACTTGGCATAGTGTGCTGAGCACAAGTCTGATTGATTAGTGATGTCTGTCATGCATGGTTAAAGGACTTGCAAGTGGAGTCACGCATGCTGGGTACTCACCATACCCATACTTACAGGGCACAGGTATTCAATACATCAGGGATAAAGCTCCTGGTAATTTGTTAAAAGCTACAAATTAAGGGGGAAAAAAACCACATTTTCATATGACGATGCCTCTTCTCTCAGAACCACTTACTCCCTGAAATATAACTCTAAGTTGATGCCAATTATTCAGGGCACATAAGCACAACAATAAAATTTCCCTTAGCCAAAAATACATAAAGAAAATTTCAACATAAATCCAGTCTCACTTGGGAGGGAAGGAAAACATGGGTTCTGTAAATCCCTCACAGTGGCAGGCCCTGGGCTCTGTCCCCAAGGTCAGAGACCATCTCTGGGTCATGGTCCTGGTTCTAGACGTAGCAGTGTGCTCTCACATGAACACGCAATCAATCCATTATGGATTGGATGCTGGCTATGATTCCAACACACTGTGAGGTGGGTTTTATACACAGTGATAAAAAGTGAGGATCAGAAATTATCAGAATGGGCTTAATTGCTGAAGAGTCTCGGAGGTGGATCTGCCAGTGGACCATGTCATGGGTCAACCTGCCCACTGGTGAGAGGGAAAAAAATTAATAAATCACTCAATTTGAAGACACACACATTCACCCACACCTTCAGAAGACAAAGTTCCCTCACGATTTTGTGACTGAGAACACATGTATCATTCAATCTCTACTGGCCTTTGGCTCAAGCCCCCCACCCTGCTCCCCATCAGCTGTACACACATCCCTGTCACCTGATGGAACCATCTGCTTCCCTTGCTGTAGAAATGCCACCTTAGCTTCAGGGTCACTTATCTCCTGGGTATCATCTAATTAGGACAGGGAAGCAGTTGGCCAGGGATCTTTAAGGGAGAATGCCAAGCTTCAGAAATCCAGAAAATGACCGCCAAGTGCACCCCAGCCCATCTCTGTGCACTTAGAGCGGCATCATTCACTCTGTTTAAGACACCTCAGTGGCGGGGGAAAGCCAGGCAAAGATGTTGATCAGCAGCCCCATGGGCGGCAGAATGGTGATGAAGGAACCCAGGGAGGAGGGGACAAAAAGGAAGTGCAGCAGTGGTGGGTGACGCTTAGGTCTCCAAGGGCATCTGCGGCCCCCACCCCGATCCTCAAATGACTATGATTCAAAATAGCTTCACAGGCTCAAATTTTCTCCAGGGCTTCAAACTGAGCTCATCGTCCAGCTTGCAAATAAAGAAACTTCAGGTGTGAGTCAGCCAGTCCCATAATCACTCCCATACACATTCAATGCACCCTGTTCTACTTCATGGAAAATAAGACGCCGAATGCCATTAGATCTTAAATACAGACCAGCGGGGGGAAAGGAGGGAATTACATTCAACCACTGTGCACTGGGAACCTATCAGGTGCCAGGCCAGCGTCAGGAATGGAGTAAGACACAACCCTTTTCTCCAAGAAGCACGCCATCCAATGGAATGATGGCCATGGAACTGAACATTCATGACACAGAAACACGAGGGAGTTGAAGTGTCGAGGGGGGAGTGACGGTATCTAGGTGAGGGGAGGTCTGGGAAGACTTCTTGGAAGAGATGATACCAAGAGCTGAGTTCTGAAGGATGAGGAGAAGTTTGCCAACAGACCAGGGAGCCAAGGACAGGATGGGGAGCCTGGGGGGAGGGCAGAGCTAGCATAGCGGGTGCAGCCTGGTGAGCTCCGCTCAGTTTGGCTAAAGCCTCAAGTTGCCCGAGGAAGGCGAGGAGGAGGAAAGGAGTCTGGAGTGGTTGGCTGGGTCAGGTCAGGGGGCTTGTGAGCCCAGCCCAAGAGCCCACCGTGACTCTTTGGCATGTTACTGTACGAACTCCTGCTAATGAGCCCTATTTTGCAACAGGGCAAATGGTAATAGGGAAGGTTCCCGGAGCCGTTTCATTGGCTGAGTAACAGTGTTCTTAGCTCGGAGAAGAGAAGCAGCAGAATGTCGCGTGGAAGGGAACCCCACGTCTGAAGAGTCACCATGTGGAAGACGGGAGCTGACTTAATTTGCTGCGGGACACAGAACGGAGGGCAGAATGCCTGCATGTTTAAGTGCGTGTGCTCTCCAGTTCAGAGAAGGACCGCGGGCCGGTCAGAGGGACCTGCATTCCACGTGGCCTCTGCCTAAGGTCAAAAGGCTCTGTCCTCTCTGTCCTCCGTCCCCTAACAAGCCAGACATCTGAAATCGGCCCAAGGCTGGAAACAAAGGAGTGGTCCTGGTCTTCCTGGGCAGAACGTAGTAAATCCCTTTACAGAGACCACGGCAAGGAGCCCAAGAGAATTCCACGAAGTGTGGGTGCCCAAGGAGCCCAGCGCAGGGACAGAAGACAAAGGAAACCATGTAAATGCAGGCATTGATTACAGATTAGGTCGCTTTAAAATAAGCTAATTATACCGGAAAGTTAGTACAATGCCAAATCTAAATCTCAAACCATCTCAAGCCCTTTCAGTATGCTTCTATGGGTTCACGGTGGATGATTATCATGATGTTATATTATCACCTATCTTCTTTCTGTGTCCTTGACTGCGAAGAGTCAACCCCAAATAAAGGCGAACCCACACCACGACCAAAAAAAAAAAAAATCCCCCCCCATCTGAACAAATCGTTTAGGGTAAAAATAAACAGAACTAGAAATTGTCTCTAATAAACTAATATTAGTCTCCCCAGAGGGTTAATTATGTCGCTCCGTATTTTAAGAAGAATGTAAATTGCCAGTTTCAACAGATGTTCTTTTAAAAGAATTGGTTATCTGGGAAATGATGGGTCTTTGTTAGAGCTTACCCCAGTGGAATATAAACATTAAAATCATCCGACTATCTGTGAGCGCCGCCCCCCACCCCAACTGTTACCCACACCAACGATACTTCCTCTGGTTCTCAGCAGCTTTCGGGACAAGCGTTCCAGACAGAACTGTGGTCTCAGATCGCAGATGACCTGTTCTGAGGGTCTCCAAACTCCCCTTAGCCATTGCCAAGACCCTCAAATGGCACCCATCCATTATTACAGACTCCGGCTCCGGCCTGGGTATTATTTCGATCCTGTCCTAGGATCATGGAGAGTGAGACTAGGAGACCGCACAGAACCAGAGTTAGGCCTTTCTGGAAATATAAGGCCCGACCAAATTCACTTTCAATATTCAAATGTATATGACTGCATGCTAAATGCACACATACACACATATTTGAAAACTTCTTCTAGTGGAGGAATGAGAACTTGAGTCTCACTGGAAACGTCACTAGAAGAAAAAAAAAAGAGATCACAAATGTCCTTATTGTCTTCTCTCAAAGGGCATTTTGTAGACACTAAAATATGTGCTATTGAGTACACGGAGCGAAAGCTTCAGCCAAGAGAGAGAAGACCTTCCTCGTGGGCAGGTGATTATTCCAAGTGGAATGATGACACCTGACCTGGGGGCACAGAGAGAACGGGGCTTCTGTGTGGAAGCCCCTCTTGGTGTCTGACTGCCAGCCTCACCTGACCTAACTCTCCATCATCATTCTGCGGAGATTCACTTCACAGACAGGGAAACTGAGGCTCAGGGAGATGACTGACTCCTAGTAAAACTTAACAGAACGTGCTTTCACTACTGATCTGCCAGGAGTAAGCAGAGAATCTCATCTCAGCCAGAAGGTAAGTAGTGACCACTGATCTCCTTAGCTGTCTTGGAAAGGGCCTGCTCCGGCAGGATTCAGGCGCTCTGAAGAACTGGGCACTTTCATGTCCTAGAGGCAGGAGGAGACAAGGCAGCCAAGGGCCACTGTTTGAGGGAATGACCTAAATGGGAATAAGATTCAAGACGAGGAACAGCAGGCGGGGCTGACTGAAGGCCGACTCTGCAGCAGCGCTAAGACAGACGCTGAATGTTCACTATTTAATCTGATCACCCCTCTACTTTGCCAAGGAGATGGTCCTGTCCACTGAAGAGGCAAGGAAACTAAGACCCAGAGGGGTGCAGTCAGTGGCTCCAGGGTCAAACCGTTCCTAAGTGGTCCAGAAGGAACACTCCAGGCTCACCTGACCCACAGATCACCACACTCACTGTCTCAGCTCATGCCTGAAGATGACAGAACACCGAAGTTACCTACCGCAGCAGCTCCCAAGGCCGTGGGATCAGCTGTCTTAGGGACCAGGTACAAGGTCGGGCCAGCAAGGCATCCCTGCCACCAGGTTCAGACCCAGCTGAACCGTCAGGGAGTCCTACGTCTGCGGAGAAAAAAACTCAGGAAAAGCTCCACTGCAGCCCTCTTGGGCCTGATAAAAGGGCTGGGGTGTACCACTGTGGAGGTTAAACAGGTTACAAATTTCAAGAGCTGTCCTTCACCTAGACCACACGCGAAGGGCAGCTAGAGGTGAGCCGTGCAGAACTTGCTTTGCCGCTGGGAGGGAGCTTGGATCATCCACAAAGGAATCGTGAAATTCACCCTGTGCTAACTGCTCAGACTGAGTCAACTCACAGGGGATTCGAGGTAAAGATTCACCTCTTTCATTCCCTCCATCCCCAGCCAAGGACAGCAGGAACCTTTCACGTCGTCCACAACACACGCTGGCCAGGCCCCAGTGAGATACCCACCCGCCCCACAGCTCCAGAACTAGCTTGCAACCACAGCAAACAGCAGTCTGAGAAAGAAAAGCCACTCCCGTGACCCTACTTCTAATGATGCATTTCTTCCTCAGGAGCCTCGGGGATGCTGGGGAGTGGTCCTTGGGTAGAAAGACTGCTTTTCTCCCTCTTGTCTAGGTCCCTTGGGCAGAAGTTTATTTGGTGACTTAAGGTTGCCTTACTCCCATTTCTAGTGTTTTGCAGGGACTGGAATGGTCTTAAAAACCAGAGAAAGAGAGGCTAAATACAATGAAAGGATCTCTATTTTCCCTTTCCTATATTTTCAAAGGGGTTAAGAACTGTGACTCTGGAATCCTGCTTCTCCGCCTGGGGGGCAACTGGCAATATTTGGACATTTTTTTTATGGAGGTACCAGGGATTGAACCAAAGACCTCTCCCACTGAGCTACACCCACGTCCCACCTGGATACATTTTTTTTCTATCATCCCATCTTGGGTACAGGAGTTGCTACTAACATCTAATAGGTAGAGTCTAGGGATGCAGCTAAACATCCTACCACGCACAGGACAGAGCCCCACAACGCAGAATGACCCAGCGCCGAATGTCAACAGTGCCGAGTTAGGAAACTCGGGGCAAGAAGAAACAACTGCCTACCCTAAGTCCCAAACAGACGACAGGTCAGCCAGGACTTCCTGAGTTTTCAAACCCCTCAGCGTATGATGGTCTTGATGTTATAACAACATGCAAAGATGTAACTGGGATAAGTGTCTCCCTTCAAACGTGGGGGCTGGTCCTAATAGATCTCATTCATTTGTATTAGTGGATGGGATGGGGAGTCATGGAAACAAGACAAAAGTCATGACACACTTTTTTCGGGTGGCGGTGGGGGCAAAAATAACAAAATCCTTGCTTTAGTCATTCAGGGAAACCTAGTACCTGTCTGTATCAACATGCTTGAGATGAAAAAAAGAAAGAGATAAATTATTTATCCAGCATAAATATTAAAGAAAATTGCAAAACAGAATCTGGTGTCATCATGCCGTTGTTACAGAATCATCTCGTTATAGCTTCTGGCAAAATACTCTTGTCCCTAATGTCAGTACAACAGAACTGTCTGGGCTGTATCAGCCTGGGTACGCGTGTCTGCTGCTGTCGAGGACACTTAGCAGCATACCAGCCGGCTCGACACACCCCGGCAGAGAATTGCATAGGGATGCCCTGTTAGGAACAAGCCTGAATTAGGACTGCACCGTGAACTTCACGGGAACGCAGGATGCAATTTGAAACTGGCAGTCAGTGACACACACAGTGGTGTCCTGAAGCCTGGTCTCACCAACTCAAGGGAACTAAACTTCCAGGAATTTTGGGAGCTGGCTGTTGGACACACCCATTGTAAACCACTAAATTATCTAACCTCATGATGAAATCAGCTATAGGTTAAAAAAAAAAAAAAAACCAAAAGTAAGAGAGACTCAAAATCCAATGCTTCTGAATAATTTTAGTATGTTTGACTATTAGCTATGCTCCTGTATTTAATACTGTGTCTGTATGGTAGAAATATTATATATATAAATTTGTTTTTATACATATGATATAAATATATATTTTTTCATATATATAAACTGGTACGGGACTTCACATCCCATCCCAACTCCGTGTTTCATAACTTCCTGTTGGCCATGGTATTTATGCTGCAGTAATCAGCAAGTACTGAAAATCAGAGTTTTTGCCTCCGTACCCCTCAAGAGCCAGTTGTTACACATTTACCAGCACACAGCACCTACCCACAGCACCCCCAGTTCCACAGACATCACAGAGATGGTAGCAGCAGGCACAAAGGCATTTGTTTTCAAACAAAACATCTATTATTCGAAGTTAAGCAAACTCTTCACAACAGCTACACTGAGCTCCTAGGTAACCAAGAAGTTTAATAAATCTGTACCATGATAATTAAACACAGGAAATAATTTATTCACTGAGGCTTCCTGGCCGGCCTGGGAGGCCTCTGCAGAAAAGTGAGCCAGGCAGACACTTTGAATAAGGTGGGCAGCGTGCGTGCAGGGGCGGTGGTGCTGGGAAGTAGGTTTGCTCTCAGTAGTGTACGAAGCCCCACGCTGGGGAGGGGGCTCCTGGGAGGGGGGCTTGGGCAAGCTGCTCTTTCATCTGGAGCCCCGCAAGACAGCTGCCCAAATGCACGACGTGCCCCTCACTCTCACGGAAAGAATGCTGGCTGTGTTAACTGAGCAGGTTGTTGGCTACTGTTTGGAAGGCAGCTTTGTAAGCGAGAGATGTCACGCGGTGAAGCAAAATGACTTCCCAACCAAGTTAGGGGGAAGCTAGGGGCTTCGGATGCCAGGGAGGATGCAGTGGAAACCGTCGGAGGGGTCCTCAATCCCCCAAAAAAGGTGCTTCCCAAGGAGTCAGAAGTGGCCTTGAAAAGCTATCATTTCGCATGCAGCCCCCAAAACCTGCTTTCACTGGAAAGTGGCTTTATGACAAATGCGAAGCCGGGGAAGGATGTGCATGCGGAGGGACAGACACGGGAACTCTGTACTTTCTACTCAGTTTTGCTGTGAGCAGAAAACTGCTCTTAAAAAGTAATCAATGGGGGAAAAAAGGAGGGGGAGCACATGTAGCCCTATGCCCTGTACTCAACTGAATTGTTTCCTCTCTGCTTGAGGGTCCACACGGCAGGTCTTGGAACTGTGGTCCCAGGGTGTTCTGTGGGGCAGGCTTGCTTCCAAGGCAGCCTCACGTGGCTGTTACTTTGCGCATCTGGACCGGGTCTGCCGGCCTCACTGGAGGTTGGAGCATGAGTGTCTCACATGATACATGAGCTTCGTGGCATGTGCACACCCTGAAAACCCAGTGGAAAGGACTCCAGCACTGCCATGACGTAGCTTCTAGGGAAATGGAGGCAAAGGCACCATCCCTCAAAACTGTCCTCCCTCTGCCCCATCCATCTCCCAGAACCACGACGTCAGGACAGCTTCAGCAAACTCCATCACTTCTTTGAGGCTGATGGACTTTAGTCCACTTCGTATGTTTCATCCTGGGGAGGGAAGAGCTGTCTGTTTCACCGAGGAAATGTAAAAGTAGCGGTCTGCTGGGTCAGCCCAACCTTTAAAGCCCTGCATCCACCCAACCTCTACACACAAAAACACTCTAGCTTTCCACCTCGATAATTATTAAACTGTAATGTAAAGCCCAACTTCTGCTTAAGTATGCGTGATTATTAGACTACAAGTCAATTGTGGATAACACGCAGATATAAATGCAGCTAATAAGTCTTGCTGTAATGATTAATCAATTTATGAATACATTATTTAAACTAATAGCTCAGGTAGGGTATCTTAAACAAGTTACAGAGTACATTGACCAATTCAAATACCAGCTGCCGGATCAATAGGAAACTGTAAGTAAACTCTGGGGAATAGGTATACTTGCAAAAAGAAAGAAAGAAATCTGCGAACAAAAGGGTCTTGGATGAAGGAAATCTACTACAATTTCAATTAAGACAAATGTAGAGCACTGTAATATATACCAAAGCTTAAAGCGAAAGTTAAAAAACAAAAGTGCATTACTGCAAATGGTGCTCTTTCCCCAGCCTGTACGATAATGATAATTAAGGGCAGGCCATACATACATACGTTTGCCCAAAATTTTGCATACTTTCACAAATAAGCTGTATTAAAGTTAACTTTGATTGCTTAAAAAATGATGCATGGGGTTCACTTCATCACAAGGTACCGTATTTATCTATGTATATATAAACGTCCCTTTAACAGAAATGAAAAAAAAAAAAAGAAAGAAAAAAAAGTGTGTCTAAAAAGTAAGATGAGCAATTTTCCTGCAAGAGGACTCATGTTCCAACTGAGACACCAGAGGACACCTGTTCTGTTAGAGCCCAGAGGCACCCCCCGCTGTTAACCACAGAGGGGTGGTTTGGGAGCCAAGCAAACCCTCAAGTTTTCACTCTCTCCTTTCCCAAGTTTGTTTTTTTTTTAAATTAAGGCTAATTAATGTTTAATAAATAAACCAAAGGGCCTTGATTTACAAAGGTGTGATATTTTATCACAGCTTCAAGTGATGCTGCATTTTAAAAAATTAATTAGTATCTTGCGAGATCGGCCACACGTTATTGAATAAGAGCAGCTAAGTGAGGCAGATGAAATATTGGTAAGCAATGCAGCCCACAGTATAAGTATGTGAAGGGGGTCAGAGGTTAATCCCTATTGATTTTCCAAGTCTGCGTACAGCACCGCTGGGAAAGGCCGGTTCTGTTGGCAATCAGCTAGCACAAATACATTATAAATCTTACTGTCCACCTTCACTGATCAGTGTCACTTACTTCCTTCGCTAAAGACCATTAAGAAACTACTGGAGAAAAAAAAATCTACCCAGATGCGGGCAGAAAGGAAAGCATTTTAAAAGTCTCCCATGTCAGAGCATGCTTTAGGGGGTGGAGGACTTTTCCTGAAAACAGAGGCACACTTCCTGGGAGCTGGACTCTCTCACTGAAGGTGACATGCATAAAACAAGGAGTATTTATCAAATGACTCCAATGCCAAAGCAAAATGGTAGAAGGAGCTTTCCTGGAGTGCATGGGGGAAAAAAAAAACCAGAATTAAATGAAGGAATCAAACACGGTCCTTGACATTGATGAGAAGCATCTCCAGCTTGGTTCTGTGACATTTTGGCCTCGGCACAACCTTGAAGCTGATGAACAATAAGCCTCAGGGCCTCTCATAACTATGGGCTCCTTCTAAGAGTCTTGCATCCTTCCAAGAGTCTGCACCAAATGTTTCTCCCTCTCCTAAAGTGGGCCCCCAACACGCGTAAGCTTAGGCCCTCACAAACTCAGTTGCCCACCTCCAGTGCACTTCCAGGAACATCTATGAATGACTGGTTCTTTTTCAAGCCTCTTCTTCTTTTAACAGATTGTGCCAAATGTCTCTTGCAAGCACAACAAATTAGATGAATAAGATACAGTGTCCTTCCTAGAAAAATGAAACCCATTTCCTACGTCACACCATCGACTCAAAACAACGTGATCCTGAGAAACAGTCATGGTGCTACTAAGTGCTCTGCCACTGACCAGCTCTGTGACACTCCACGAATTACTTAACCTCTCTGAGCCTCCATTTATTCAATATAATTAAGGTAGTAGATAATAATAGTGAGGACAATAATACTGGTGGGGAATTTAGAAATCACAGGAAAAGTACTTAACACAAGGCCCAGTTAGCATTCAATAAATATTGGTCAGTTAAAAAAAAAATTGTGGAGCTATCTGACAATGAGAAAAACAAGTGCTCTCTTTCAACTCCTGTTTCACTAGTGATGATGAGGGAATTATGATGTAAAAATACATGAAGCCATCTGATCCGCCATTCCATCAAAACAGGTGACCTGCTTCTTAGAGCAGGCGTGACAATAACAAGCAGGTTTGAAGTTATTACTATTTAGAAACAGATTTAAAGGGAAAAAAAAGCATATGAAAGCAAAACATACCAGGAATGCAGATGCTGGGAAGGTCAGCATGAGCCAGGGATACAGAGAGGGTTAAGGAAAATTTGGACAGGGAAGGGTTCCCTCTCTGCACAGAAATTATATATTTTATTTTAAAGGGCCAGCACCAGAGAGATGAATAGAAAAGCTTCATAAGTATGTCATTCTTGTACAATTTTCACAAACACAATTCTATCATCCATAACACACACACACACACACGCACACACTTCCCCTGTCCTAAGCAAAAGACTTGGCATGCTTGAAAAATTTCCAAAGAATATGGCCAGAATGTTGGGAAAACTCTTTACCTTTGCAATTTTCACACTTTTCTCAACTAGGCTCAGTGCAGTCAAGTGCTGATATCAAAGTATATTTGAAAAAAATTTTTAAATACCTTTAAATTAAGGAGTAGAAGGTGGGGACAGCTCTCCCACCATTTATGATTAAAAAAAAGGCACACCCTGCACAGTTCCCATCAAAGTGTTCAGTCTCTGTGCCACGACTCTTTGTTTCTATGAGTGGAGCTTTTTTTTTTCCTGACAAAATACCTTTCATTTCAGGATTTTTGACTTTGCTGAAAGGATGTTCTTCTACTAGGCAAAGGATAAACAGGACATGATCCCAAATGAACAGTGAAAACCAAGACAAGCAGAAGCCACAGATTCTTTTTAAAACCCAAGAGGCTCCAGACTGCTTTAATGGTACACCTTTGTCAGTTAGAGAAATTCAGGGCCTATGCCTCAGGATATGTCTCTTTGTAAATTATGAACTTGAACCATTCTATTAGCTACTGGCTCAAGGTATGGGATAGGGTTAGCATGACGTTAGCATTAAAAATAATATATGCATTTCACATCTTTTTGCTAATTTAGATTTCTGCTTCGTGAATGACTTCTGAGATCCGATCAAATCATCACCGCGTTTACCTTGGAAGAAAGGAAGGGCTCACATTAGGAGTAACTGAAGGGCTAGTGGCTACTAACAATGAAGCTCCAGCAGGTTAACTAGTTCTCTGTAAGTTAACTATCCTCGACAAGGTGGAGTTCAATTCTGTACTCCATCCATTTGCCTCAAAGAAGGCAAGGCTGCTTAAATGAGATCAAGCAAGCCAGTTTCTGGGCTCTGAAGCCAAGAGAATCATCACTTGGAGCCTCTAGTTTCTCTTGCCTCTTACATGCTCCATTTTGTTTGTCACTGGCGGTACTGCCCTCAGGAAGGGGCAGTGACTGAGGGCACCAGTGGGTCAGCATGACTGGAGGCCTTTAGTTGGTGCCAGCCAGGCTTTTCCTAGCTCAGCTTGGTTTTTGCCCCTGGTTTGGGGCTTGAGCCTTGGCTCAGGGAACTCTAAATCCTGCCTCTGACCACTGTCCACGCTCCAGGACAGATACTTATACCACTTTCTCTCCTGCCCTGGCCCCTGTCCTCAACTTGCAAAGGACTGTCCACATTCTACAGGTGGGTCTGAGTCAACTCTCCCCATAACAATGGCCACATGATTCTTTGGTGGCCACCAAACCAATGGCAATCTGTTCTAGAGACTGGATCCATCTTATCTGTTCTCACTATTTCTTTTACATGACACCACAAAGAGACATCATTCTAAAACCACAGTCTTCATAGTATTCAGTATCCTGGTATTTACCACCAATGGTATTCGCTTTATAAATTATAAAGTACAAGTAAACTATAGTCATACCACAGTTTCAACATTATAATGAATGTTACAACCCAAGGCTGAGTTAACCCAAGGCTGAGTTATGTCTCTCCTGCTACTTGTTAAAATCATTTGCAGATGTCTTTAATGTCCCCCACTAGATAATGAGATTCTTAAAGGCAATGACTGATCCAAATTCAAATTCATACCCCTGATGTCTGAAGCAGTGCCGGACAGGTAACAGGCACTCAGCACATACTGGATGGATAGGAGGGTGGGTGGATGGATGGATGGATGGATGGATGGATGGATGGATCGATGGACGGACTTCTACAATGCTGGACTGTTAATTAATCCAAACAGAGAGAAAGGAAACAATTCAAAAACTCTGCCTTTCTTACCAAGTTATATTTTCCCTTCTTTTCCAAACCCTCGTTCCTTATGCGAAACAAAGCAAGCATTGCTAAACCCTACTTATGTTTTAGGAAGGCTGGGTATCCAAGTTTTTGACTTCAACAGCCATGGCACGCTGCTCCATCGATCACCACCAATTAGTGACTTCTACAGAATGACAAAAAGGAAGGAAGAAAGAGGCCACGACGGAAACATCAAAACCAAATGAAATACTGGAAACCAGTTAATGAAATTACATTACAGATTCAGCTTACTCAGAAAGGACTGGTCCAAAGGAGGGGTGGGGGGACCCCCACTACCAGAACCAGCTGTCTAGTTTGAACTGCTAGATTGCTGAGCACACACTGGATGCATATTCATAGGTACCATAGGAAATTAAGCACCTTTGGAACCAGCATTAAAACTCTCTCCTGCCAGCTGGAGCAGTGAACCAGTAATTCAATGGCCCCCTTGTGGCCCGGAAGAATTAATGCAGCCTTCCAAGGTGTGAAGGCTCTTCTGGGGTGGGGTGGGGCAGGCATGGAGCCCCCTAAGATGAGGTGACCCTGCTGAACCACATGTAAAGGTGTCAGACTTGGCCCTGTTTTGTGAAGAAAGGGCAATGCATCATCATCCACGCTTTCTCCTTCCAGAGTCTGAAAAGGAACCCCAGTGTTCACGCTTGTTCAAAGGAACACGTGTTTAAAGGAGGAACAGATCAAATGAGTTCGGTTTTTCCATTTAAAAATATCATTTAAGGGAATTTGAAGCTGCCTGAGAAGATGGATACACTGTGTTTGTTTTCTACATTAATGAGCTATAAAAAGAATGGAATGGGCCATAAATACGGTATTTTGTAACAGCCTTTACTAAAAATGCTACTGCTTGTGTTTATCATTTATACCCTTGTATACAACCTCAAAATTGATTACACTTTAAACCGTACATAACTTGCTGTGTTTTTCATTTTGTGCGATGCTACAAACATTTTTATAACTCAGTTAATATATTCCATATTTTGTGTTCTTATTGATTATGAATATTTCTTTAGGGGATTTTATTGCTTTTAAAATAACAAATGTTGGGTATTAAAAAACAGAAAAACCTATTGGAGCTTTTATATTTTTCTTTCCCCTGGTAATTCTAATACATAGATTTGAGCATGAACATAACCAGAATATCTTTCTCTGTATCTTTTACACCACCTCACATTAAAATTAAAAATCTACTAATATAGTGCCCACTAAAAGAATCAGATTTTTCAAAGGAAATCCACCATATAATGTGTTTGACTTGAATTCATAATCCGTTCCTTCTACAATTAAAAAATTAAAGTGCCAAAAGATTATCCGCATGTAACATGATGGTTTTACATCAAGTATATATTATCTTTCCTAATTGCCGTTTCAGTTTATAGGCGACAGTATGATTTATATATATGATATGATTTCACTATTAATTATCAAATTGAAAAAAATAAAATCTCACATTATAAATTCTCTCCTGGAAATTAGTTTTATTATTTTTTCCATAATCCTATCACACAGGCTATAAGTGCATTGCGGCATGAACACTTTAATTTTTCCAGTTAGTTTTAAGCAAGCCCAGAGGTGAGGTTTAATAAGGATCAATGGCACTTTATCTGGGACAGGGCCTCTTCACAGCATGCAAATTACACAGTAACACTTAAAAAAAGAAATAGATTTAATTAAAAAAAAGTAGAACCACAGGCTCTGGAAATTCAATTAAAGGATTTATGCAAAGGTTTGCTAGGTTTTTATATGCAGTTACTGCTTACATAATGAGCTTTTCATATTAAAAATCAATAGGTAATCTAGACTAGAAGATCATCCCCTTAAATACATTTTTGAAATCAATTTGAAAAATAGTCCATCAACTGCTGTGACTACTCTTGCTGCTTCGATTACACTAAAAGCAATATTTAGATTGTAAGACGTGCTATGGAATATCTATGCTTGGATATTGCTTTCGAGAGCTCTTATACTTCTGAGTGCCTCAGATGATCACCTAGTAATTCAAGATTGTGTTAAATGCATAAATAATTTATTTAATTACGAGCAAAAGCCCAGGGCCACAACCCTGCTGTACTTACAAGGGTTAAGTGAAAGGAGCAGAAAGACAAAAGAAGGAACTGAAGGAGGAAAGGAGGAAGGAAAAGAAAGGGAGAGAAGGAAGGAAAGAAAAAAGGAAGAAGGGAGGGAGGGGCAAGAAAGAGAAAAAGAAAAAAAGAGAAAGAAAAGACCAGAACAACATATCTAAATTAGTCTCTGTTATCTCAATTGCCTATTGTGTGTTTGCTACTTAGCACAGGGAGATACGCATTTCACTTTAAAACTCATTTAGGTCTTCAAGGAAGGACAGAACTAGCAAGCTGGAACTCAAGCAACTTTCCATCCCTGTGACGGTGGCTGGCAGGACTTGAAAATGAAAGCCCATTCCATCCAGTGACGGCACCCTGGCCTCACAGCCCAGCCTGGCCCCACAGCCCAGCCTGGCCCCAATCTGGCCACAGTGTGAACTAAACAGGTTTCCACGGCTATTCCTGGCCAGCCAGAAAATGACCATTATCTAGGGGGAAGCATGAGGAGGGGGGAAGGAAAGGAAGAACTCAGGCAGGTCCAACTCTGAACTCCTCCAGTTCACACGATCAATTAATAAGCGAACCATTCTTTAATACCTCTCTTTTATTGAAAAAGTTCTTATTTCTAAAAGGTGGGGCCAGGACTTGGCATCCATCAAGATGAAAACCAGGGTTCAAGTCATCTTCAACCTAAGTCAGCCTTATAAAAACAGACCTAAACTTTATAAAGGACTAATTTATAACAGCATCACCTTACTCTCCCTCTGTAAAGCTCTGGGAAGAAATAAGGAAAAATACACACCCAATGTATCCATCTACCCAAAGGTACTATCTTAGCAAAGGTGATACTTCAAGAAGATGATGATACAGCCAGGCAGGGTAACCAAGGGGAGCCCGAAACAGCACAGGCAGGTCCCTGCTCTCAACGCAGAGTGGAGAAGATGACGACTGAGAGTAGGAGTGAGAGGCAGAGGCAGCTTCTCTTGTCTGAGATACTGGTGGTGTTCACACGGCATTTCCCAACGCAGAATCTGAGATATACTCCTACTGTGAGCTGGCCTTTCTTTGGGATTTGCCTGCAGCTGTGCTGAAGGAGATTGTGAGGCCTGAGTAACCAGCACGAGGTTGACCAGCCATGTATCTGGCCAGCACCGCACAGCGCCCGGGGCGAGTTAGGCACAGCCCATTGTGGCGGTGACTCCAAAGACCGATCCAATGGTGCACGTGTGCTTCAATGGGTTAGATGTTTCTGGACATACGTTCAGCCTTTGTTTTAAATTTCATATTTATAAGAAAGAAATAACAGGCGAGGGGCTTGAAAACATGATGTTAACTGAAAGAAGCCAGTCACAAATGACCACATGTTGTTTGATCCCACATATAAGAAATGCCCAGGGGAGAAAGAGAAAGTAAATGAGTGGTTGCCTGAGGCTGGTGGGGGGAAGGGGCATTCGCAGGTGATGGCTAGGGGTGTAGGCTTTCTTTTGGGGGTAATATGTCCTAAAATTAATTGTGAAGATGATTGTACAATTTCATGAACAGCCACTGGATTGTACACTTTACAGCAGGGAATTGTACAATATATGACATATCTCAATAAAGCTGTTATAAAAAAAATCAGGTGTAGTTATGGACTGTAGCCTGAATAGTAGTAGATTTAAGGAAAACCAAACAAGAAAATCTGCAAAGGAACGAATGAGGTTGAAAAGAAAACCAGAAACTCCATTTTCCACCCATGTCCATCTGGCGAATAAAACATTTACGCTTTCTCCTTCTCTACAAAATACTTTGTGTGACAGTTGGTTTACAGATGTGCAAACACCAACAACTGGCTTCCAAGAGAAAGGTTGTGAAATCAAAATACACAGAACCTTCTATTACATGGAATGAGAGCTTCGGTATAAAATGTCCCGGGTTCGTATGATCAAAAAGTCAAATATGAAACCATTCTGGAACAATGTGAGCGGTGTTAGTAATGGGAGTTTGAACAATGTTAACACTTAAAATTTCAGCAGCACCATTTCAATCCATAAATGTATAAAAGTCATTTTACAGTGTGCTTAACAGTCAAGACCAAGAGGTGTTATAAAAGAAGACGCCCTCAATGTCACTTCATTTTCTTTTATTCTTATTATCCCATTTAAATCTCTCGGTAAAAGTGGTCTTGATAGGTAACTTTATTACACATTTCAAGACCATTCATTCTGAACAGAACTTCCTCCAAGGAATTAACAGATAAAGAGAGACCACTCTCCCCTCATCATCCCTAAATTATACCATAACTACGGAGGAGGGGAACGGCAGTGTGCCTGTGACAAGGACTTGGTCTGCTGGGCCACTCGATGGCTCAATAAACTTGGAGGTGACTCTTCTGGTTGGTTGCAATGGTCTCTGGCTAACACCTTCCTGGTTAGCTCGCAAATAGCGGGGAGTCAAGAGGGGGGCAGACAAGCAAAGTCAGAGTCGGGACGTGGCAAAGAGAAAGAACCCCCCAAAGTAGCCATGAGACCCGCATCAGCTCTGAGAGCAAGAACATTCTGACCTTCCCTCGTTTCACTGCGTGACAATCTCCCCTTCATCGCCTCTGCTCACAGGTAAGGACATCTCCTAAAATTAGGTTAGCAAACTCATCTGTAAAGGGGCAGTCAGTAAATATTTTCAAGTTTGCAAGTCCTACCTCATCTGTTGCAACTACTCAGCTCTGCCACGGGGATGCTAAAGCAGCTACAGACAAAATACGTGAAAGAACAAGGCTGTCTTTCAATACAACTTTATTTAAGGATGATCAAATTTAAATTTCATATAGTTTTCATGTATCACAAAATACTGCATTTCTTCTAATATTTTTCCAGCCACTTAAAAATGTAGAAAGGACCCTTAGCTCAAAGGATGCACAAAAACAGGCAGTGGGTCAGGTTCAGCCGAAGGGCCATGGTTTGCTGTCCCCTCTGCTAAACCACAGACTAGCCAAGAGGCAGACAGACCAGTAATTCCATCTTTACTTGGGATTCCTTTAGCAGATACCCTATCTGATAACAAAATGGTATGACTTTCTTCCAGGTAGCAAAACTTGAAGGCACACATTCCAAATGAAGTGCACTTTATAGAACAGCAAGATAACTTAGTTTCTACTGGGAGAAACTTATATTCTGAACTTCCCAAACTTCTCCCTTAAGAAAGTTACCAAGGCCCCAAAGTTTTCTATTATTTAAAAATGAACAGAGGCTTCAGGAACTGAATAGCTTTGAAATACTCAGTGCTGGAGACACGATGGTCTTGGCTCATGAGAAACGAGGTTGACCACATTCCCCTGGTCCTGCTCAGAAATTCCACTGTCAATGGGGCCGGTTATGAGCGCAATAAGCAGCAAATTCTTTGCATTTGTGCTTCTACACGATTGGGGTTTTTTTTCCCCATTTTTTGTTTGGTTGGGGTTTTAGTTTGAAATATATTCAGGGATCGATATTTACAGTGTTACTTTTCCCTCTTTTGACTTTGATTTTTCACCAATCTTTTGACCACTGCACGCACAGGTGCCTAAGAAAAATACATGCACAAACTGGCATCATTAATAATCAAAGGAATGACTTAACCGAATAAAGTGAAAAGTGAAACCACGTTGTATTTCTAAAGGAGCATATTTGTAGGGTCCCAAGTATGTGTAGAATTGGAAACTAGTAACTATTATCTGGAATAGTGTTAGTGAATAGGAGAAAAAAATTAAAAACTTGATGTATTAAAAACTTTAATAATTCACTTCATAAGTCACATATCTACCTCATGATGATATTTACACTGTTCCTTGGCATGGAAATATCCTTATTATTAATGTTATTATTATTATTTAGATAAAGAGTGATAGAAATTGTAGTCTAGCTCAGGCCAAATGATGTTAAGGTATGTTTATATATCTTTATCTTCTAACCAATGTGGCCCGATTAAAGATTTTTAAAGTTCTATTGTGAGGAGAGACATTTTGTAGCTTAAAAGTTTGGCATTTTATAAGTTACTCAGGGCCCTATTTTCCTCGTTCTCTTGCTCCTAGATGGAAAACAAATTGCATGAGGGAAATGGCTTTATAGTACAAGTCCTTAAATATTTTACAGGCAGAAGTCTTGGTGGGTGGTTCAGAGGCTCAATTACCCTCCTCAGTAGAGGCTATAAACATCCCTGAGGGTTTACATAACAAACCCTTGGCCACTCGGCCACTCGGTGCTACTTAAAACTCTCAACATTTACATCTGCCTCTGAAACCTGTGCCTGGATGGCTTTTGAGCATTTGAAAAAGTATAAGGCAGGCCGGACTGCACAGGTGTCCAAGCAAAACCACTGTCTGCATCCAACGATTTATGGAGAAACACAATAAAAACGGCTAAGTCACTTAGAACTATTAGGTGTAAGACATCATGGGATTTAAAGCTGCTCTCTTGAAAATGTTTTTTGAGAGAAAGAACTGGTAAAAGGGGAAGTCTTCTCAAGTGGAAGCTACTTAAAAAGAAAGAGCCAGAGCAGATCTGTAGTAATGCAGCATTAGGTGGCTGGGGGTGTTGCTAAAATCAGAATATGGATTATAACTGCACCCTGCTCTACCCCATCTAATCCATCCACAACTCTTTGAAGTAAGTACTGTTATCCCCATTTTATAGATGAGAAAACTGAGGCTGGGACAGGTTCAGCAACCTACCCTACGTAAATGAGCTAGTGTATACTGCAGCATGGGATCTGTACCAAGGTCTGTTTTATCCCAAGCCCTCTGCTTTTTCCCCTTTACCATGCTGTTTCCTTTCACTCTCAGGCCACAGGATCATTAATGACCATGGGGAAGGAAGGGCCTGGCATCTCCTCTGAGAGGAGGGGAGAACACATGAGGAGACACTCCCCCAGGAAGTACATTCCATGGGACATAGGGAGCAAAATGATGGGTCCAGAAACGGTCTGAATGTGGATGGCTGGGAGTCCCATGCACAATTCTCCCTTTCACTATTAATAATATGGAAAAAAGAATAAGGCAGCCGGTACGATCGGCCAGATTTTCTGAAAGAGGTAAGTTCTGGTTGGTGGCTTGAGAAGTAGCAGAGAGTGGATGGATTTTTTTAAAGTAGAAAAAGAAATGTATCAATAGATGCCCTTCCCACCCACCAATCCTCAACTCCTAAACAAGTGTTGGAAAAAGAAACAAGCAAAAAAGAAAATGAAAGAAGCAGAAAGAGCCAGGGTGACCAATGTTACTGGATCTGGAGTCATTTTATATCCAGCAAGACAGGGGGCCTAGAATATTCCAATAGAGTTATATAAAGTATAGTCTTCTAAATTCAAAGAAAGGGAGGAAAAAAGTTTCAGGGCTGTGCCTATTTCAAGCTTTTATCAGCACTAATTTCAGCCCCCTTTTCCCTTATAATTGTGAACAGAGGAAAAACAGACATTAATTAAGCAAAAGCTTTATCTCCTTCTGCTCTAATGAAAGCCAAGTTACAGTTATATTTTTCCCCAAGATTTTTCTCCACTTAATGAAGACATTATCCCCGAGTTTTCAAAGTCACTTTACAAAAAGAGCATTCAAAAGACATTAAAGTCAGTTTAAACTAAAAAGTCTTTTTGAAGTCAATAAACAATAAAAGAACAATGAAAAGAGAGCCTTTGATGGTGCCTTAGTCTAAAATCTTTAATTTCTGTTTTAATCTACGAGATATGTTGAGTCTTGTATTCAAATACTCCTCACCTCTAGAATATAGTAAGCTTGACTCAAATCAAGTGTGTTTTAGAATTCTCTCCTTAAAATATGTGAGTGTATGTATATATGTGTACATGTACATACCTCACACACAAGCACATACACACACCACGTCAACGTGAAAGGAGGTCAGAAGGAAGTTCTCCACTAGAAAGGGGAGAGCAAAGTTTTCAAATTATTTCCATTCTCCTTCTTTGAAAATTAAAAAAAAGAAAAAAAAGAAAATGGAATCTTCGGCTTTGAAATTCATGACAAGATCAAAGGCTGATAATGCACATAGATTTTTCAAGGTATACATTATTAATAACACAAGCAAACACACAACGAATCAATAGCCTGGTCCAGAAATGATAAAGGAAGTGCGTATCTCCAAAGCTCCGTCTGTAACACCACACAGGGCGGGGACTGGGCGCCCTGAGACCTGTTTACCTGGGCATCACACAGCCCAGTCGTCTCCTTCTGTGCTATGATGGTGGGACAGTTCAGCACAGATAAAAGGGCGGAAAAAAAAAAGCACGCCGAATATGCCCTGTGTGCCAAAATGACTTTTCTGTATGTTAACCCCTCTTCTTCTTCATTCAGGTGAAATTCACAAATCATAAAAGTAACTGCTTTAAAGTGTACAATTCAGTGGCATTTAGTACACTCACAATGCTGTACGACCACCACCTCTATAAACCCACACTCATTAGTGGTCATTCCCTACTCCCTTCTCCCCACCAGCCCCTCGCAACCACAAATCTGCATTCTAGCTCTACGGGGTTTGCCTGTTGCGGATATTTCATATAAATGGACTCACATAATACGTGACACTTGTGTCTGATGTGCTAGCCCCTTAAATTTTAAAAATAAATTTAGCCTATCTGAATGCAACTCCGATTCCAAAGATTAGTTCTTCAAAAAGAAAAAAAAAAATGCATGAAACAGGAATACTTTAAAAAACAAACTGATGATACTACTGGTCCCCACTGATGATGGGTATTATTCACCAAGGAGCATTTATATGGGAAGCTTATCGGGGGAGGGATAATTTAGGAGCATGGGATTAACAGGTACAAACTACTATACATAAAATAGGCAAGCAACAAGGATTTTACTACAGAACATAGAGAACAATCTTCAATATCTTATAATAACTTATAATGGAAAATAACCTGAACTATATATATATAACTGAATCACTTTGCCATAAACCTGAAACTGACACAATATTGGAAATCAACTATAATTCAATAAAAAATATTTTAAATAAACATTTCGGGAGCTTACTACCAACACAGGTAGTGGAAGTGGAAAATATTACTGCATCCCTGGAAAACATGTTAAATTAAGAAATTATGAGTCCATGTGGTTATTAGTGAAAAGGGGCATTATCCAGGGGTATTGCCCCAAACTTTGAGCTTGGGGGTTGCGAGCTAAAACAGACAGTTCTCTAATAAATCTTCCCTCGGGGCCACTTAGGGAAATGACACAGGAGGCTGACAAATTTATAGGTCAAAATCAGTATGATTTCGAACCCAGATTATTCATCCACTTAAAATGGGAATTTTTATAATTCTATTTCTTCTTTCCCTGATTTTCCTTGTTGATGGTCCAACAGCGTGTCTCCTAATCAGAATGGAGGGTACAGAGTCCATCTGTCCAACAAGGGGGTTGGATGGGAATCCATATGGAAATGAAAGGGGAGGGGGTCAGCCATTGTCAGACTTCAGAGAGCTAAGGCCTCCAGGGAAGAACAGGGCAGGAGCACCTGAAATGGGGCCGGTGTTTCTGTAATCACAGATGGAGGGGGAAGTGTGCACAGACCAGGGTTCCAATCCTGCCTTTGCTTCAAACGTGGCCCTTGAACTGCAGCTCTATCACCAAGAACATGGGGTCTGCTGTCAAGACTAAAGGAGACGTGGGCACGTGCTCAGTACTCTGCAGACTCCAGCCTGGACTCCGGGCTGTGCTGGCAATGGACTCTTCCCTCTTACCTTTGTAGCCTGCTCCTTGCTCCCTTCCCCTCTCCCTAGCACCCCCTCTCCCCACCACCCCCTCTCCCCACTCTCCTTTCCTCTTCTCCTCCCCCTCCCTTCGTCCCCTCCCCTCTCTCAATGTCTTGTCCTATTGGACCGACCAGTGTGCCCTTGGCCACAGTGCTAAGCAACAAGCCTCACCTTTGAGCGTCCCCTCTGCCCCTTCTCCCTGGGGTTTATCAGTCAGAGGCCCGTCAGGCTTTCACTGGCGCAGGTGTGCTCTGACCAGCTTCACCTACTCTGCAACAGGCCGCCGCCCGGGTGTCCTAGGTTCTGAGCTCCAGACCAAAAAGCTGGGGAACTGGCAGCTCCAGCACCATCACAACCTGAACATGATTGTCCTCAGGCCCAAAGGTCCATACTGGGAAACTAGAAAGCTGGACTGGCCCCTTTTAATCATCCAGGTGATCATTTACAAACAGAGCCTCATTATAATAAAACACTCTCCTAAACTCTTTACTTGACCATAAACAACCAACCTGATACCTATCAGCCCGGGGGTGAAGTAACCATGAGAAATGCCCAAGTTTTATGGGTCAGGGTGAGAACCCGATGATAAGACTTTGCCCGACGGATTCCACAACCACAGAATTAAAGGAGAGTTGAGGACCTACTACGTGCCAGATGAGTAAACCGCGTCTGCACACACGGCCTTATAACCTCATCTCACTGTTCACCCCTTGGCAGCCACCAGCCTGACCCCACTTGACACAAAATAAATGACCCGTCGTCTATACTTCTCAATAATGGCAGCTACTCCGCATGTCTAGACAATGCCGGAAAGCTGCTTCTTTTATGAATTTAAAGAATAATTATATGCTGTGGATCGTATTAAAGTCTCCAGCCACGTATAATTTGCAATTGGACATCTTGCTTTTTAAGGCACGTCCTTTCAGCCAGCCTGGCATTTCATGAAGCATGGTAAAGGAATTTCTTCAATTACCCTTTCCCAGGGATGCACACCACCTACACACACCTGCAAGGGCACCTCAAGCGGGTGTTGCACTTGAAATAGCCCCGTGCGTTCTGAACAATGTCGATCTCAAACGCAAAATTCCCAAGTGCTATGTATTTGAGCAAATCTGTTTTCCGTGAACACAGGATTGCAGTGGGATATGGATGTGACAAGAGGCAAATGCCTCCCCTTAGCAAAGTCAAATAAAACAAAAGTGCAACGAGCCTCAAAGCCAGCACACATAAATGTCACTGCACCTGGGAAGAGGGGACATTAGAGGCCATTTATGAAATCCCAGTTCTCCCAGGGCAGTGGGGAAAGGTTACAGTGATGCCTTCCAAGGGGTTGGGGGGAGGTGAGGGCTGGTACCCAGGAGAAACGGCAGGGATGGTGCGAGACCCTGTGACACAGCCAAGGTTTGGATGGTCTCAGGGTGGCCAGCCTTGCCTCCTGCTGCCTTGTTTCTCCAAGCTGATCAAGGGAAACGTAACGAGTCCGGGCGCCGGGGCAGGTTTACAACCACTGACAGTAACTCTACCGTACGCCGGTTTGTATTAAGATGTTATTGCACCTTTCCAGTTCTAATCACCAATTATGACTCTATTACTCCTACTTGGCAGTTCATCTGCTCCTGCCTCCGCTAAGGGCGACTTGGAGACGGACCTGTGATCTCCTGGTTCCACTTCAGTGAGCGCTCAGCACGGAGGCTGTCATCTGCAGACACTGAGGAGGCAAGGCACTGCTTCCGCGGAGATAACTGTACCTGACCTTACAACAATTTACTAAGGAAATACCTGCTTAATAGCGGCAGGAGCGCCGTTTCCTTTCGCTCGCACCGGCACTGCAAATTAGCGACAACAGGATAAATCTATGGCCGGCTCACCAGACACTTCATTAAATCACTGTTCTCTTGCCTTGTAGCGCGCTAATAGAATCACAGCCCTCGTTAGCTGCTGAATAAAAGATCAATCACAGACTTTGAAAGCTCTTGCTACCAGCTTCCAGAGGAAACAAGGAGGGGAAGGGAAAAAAAAAAAGGAGAGCGAGCAAGAGAGAGAGATATTTAGGAACATCGCTGAGATTCTGAATGGCCTCGCTGCAAGTTGCTTAAATTACCTTTTCCACAACTGGCTCGAACTGCAATACTCAGAGGAACTTGTTAAGCCTGCTTTCAAGAACAGCACTCTAATATATGGCTGTTAGGCCCTGGTCAAAAGTTCATAATGTGCATATGTAAAAAGGTACTAAATTGCCCGAGGGCTAAAACCAGAGGAGTTTAATTGTAGCAAAATGCTAAAAATGGTCTGTTGAGGGTCCTTCTATTGGGATGCTGCTGGCTCTGGCTGATTGAAGTACAGAACATAAAAGCCTTACAACAATATTTCCTTAAATGCTGGGGAAACTGCCAGCGGTTGGTATTGCATGAATGTTGTGGTTAAAGAAAAACATTTTCCTCCCCTAAAATAAACAGAGTATTAAGAACCGCTCCAGCCCATAATTCTAAAGCATGACGGAAAAAGGGAGTGCTTGATGATAATAAATAAAGGATAATTCATAGGGCATGTCCAATCTCCTCGCGCTGTGTTTTTACACGGGGCACATGGAAGGTATTCAGGCGTAGCCTGTAAGGGGTTTTTGGACCGTGAGGGGCTCTGATTTTGAAAACAGCTTTGCTCTGAAATAACAGCTGCTCTTGGCCGCCTTGCCCGTCCCCAGGTGAGATGTGCCCGTCCCCGGATGAGACGTACCCGTCGGGGGGACCCTTGTGAAGGGCCCTTTTCGGTTTGCCTTCATTTCAACTTCCATGAAATGAGACTGAGTCCCAATGACACACACAATTGACTCGCTCTGATGGGTTTCTCACACCCAGAAATCTCCACCTTCTCAAAACACCCTCCTACTTTTCGTCCCCCCTTTCTGGCCTTGCTAATTGGTACCTCATTTGGATAAATGATGATGTCAGAGCGGTGCATAGTGACTCAGAATGCCAGGAGGGCCCGTGTTAGTATAGGACACACAGGGAAACTCAGAAGTTGGTCGGTGGGCTTTCGATTTCCATGGAAAGTCATGTGGACTTTTTGAAATCAGAGTATTCCAAGGATGACTTCATCTCTCCGACGGTGTCACCCACACTTAAGAGTCAGTTCAAATATGAGAACGAGTGAGACTTATTTCTAAGCTGATAGTGAACATTCAGATTCAAGTTTACAACCTGATTCCCCAGAACCTACTAAAAAGCATGACAATGATGTGTGTGACTCGTTGCTTCCATCCTACGCCAGCTTCTTAAAGACACACAGAAGACGTCCAAGGCGACCTTGAGAACTCGTGGGTGGCTTTTACTTTCTCGGGTCAATGACTGATCCCTTGCCTGTGCCCTATGCCCTTATGTTGCTGCAAAGGACTTCACCCCAACCCCAGCTCCCAAAGTGAAAAGTCAGAATGAATTTATACAAAAAAATCACAATGAATGTGTGAAGTGACAGCAGAGAGGGCAAAGTGACATCCACAGAGAGGATGGCACTCAGTTTAATTCCTGCTGAAAACTTGGAGATTTTAATACCATCTGTGAGAGGATTTCCTAAAATACCCTAAAAATAATAAGGATAAACAGCCTTGATTTTTAAAACCATCAGCAAAATCCCCATCACCCACAGACCAAGCTGCTGCGTGGATTTGGTTTTATGGACACTAGAGGAAGCACCACCTGCTGTGGGGTTACCTTCCAGGGAAGTGCGCAGCCGGGCTTTACGAATATTCTGTGTCACCTCCAGACTCCGGGGTCCCTGGGTTTAACTCTCGGCACATCACGGGAGCCTGGAGCCCTGCAAGCCGGCGGTTTCCAGCTGAGCCAGTTAGGGCAGCAACCACACTGGCTGAATTCCAAGAGAGAGGAAAGAGCCAATGTGGATATTCAGTCCTTGGCTTGCAAGAAAGTTACTTTGGATTTACATAAAGAGAAACAATTAGGTATTTCTCTGCGTCTTGAAATACTTTTTCAAAGGCTGCTTTCTTGAATTTCCCTGACTGTGTGTTTCAATAAAAACGTGTGTATCGGGCAGGCAGAAGTCTGGAATGACGGAAAATCTGCTGATGGGATTCCAAGCTGTACCACCCCACCCCCAACACATATCCCCCAGACAGCATCAGTACCAACTCTGGTAGGGGCCCAGGAATTGTGTTTTTTGGTCCTCGATAGAGAGAACTGCTGAAACTGAGAGGCAAAGACTTTCAAAATATAATGGCTTCTAGAATTGAACAGGGAAGATCTCTGTTAGTATGAAAACAACACCTAAGTCCCTAGGCAGCTAACTTGGGGGTTAATCACTTAACAAAAAAGGCAACACAAGAGCAAGCTAATCAAAGATGGTTCTGAGATGTTTCAAAACCAGTTCAGAGGCGCTCTGCCAGGGAACAATGGGTTTGGGAGAGAGTCCTTCACTATTATACACAACTTCTCGGGATCTTAAAAGTGAATCTTGCAATATTTCATGTGTAACATCAAGCAGGCCTTCAGGCTGAATGAGAATGTAAACAAGCCACTAATAGCATTTTAAAATACTTAGCTGCATTTAAACTAGAAGAAAATCTAGGCAAACACCAGCAGCCTTTAATAATGGCACGTGCCAGTGCAGAAGGTAAATCTTGCCCCATAAAAAGCCACTGATGCCTGAGAGCTCACAGCTAAACCATGTACCACAAATACAGATTTTAAAGACAATATGAAGGAAAGCCAAACCAAGTAACGTGGAGGGTACCATGCATGACCTCAGTGGATGGAGAGAAGGAAGAGGAGGAAGAAGAGGAGGAAGGGAAACGGGGAGGAGGAGGGAGGAGATGGAAGTTGCTCCTTGTGATGAAAGGTCACGTCCTGGACCATCGCAGCCCTCTGCACTCAGGAGAGGCAGACAAACGACTAACTGAATTTGTAGCACAAGGCAAGCTCCCAGGCCGCTCTGCAATATCCAATTATGCAAGAAATATGTGTTCATTCAAAATACTGGAGACACCATGTCAGTGGAACCATTTCACAGCCCAGTGAAAACACTCTTTTGGTGTGAGCTTGAAACAGTCTCCTACCATTTCAGGGCTCAGCTTCTTATTCTCTAAAGAAATGGGCTTGGCCAAGGACACCTCTGAGGTTATGACACTCTGCGGCCACATGAGACAACGCAGGGACGCCTCGGTTCATTCCACTGTGCAAGTTGCTGGTGGACCAGTTCTTCCAAAGCCGTCCGCTGGCCCCCGTGCAGATACTGCAATCCATTAGTTCACTAATATTATCCCTCTAGGTTGTAATTAATAGAGCAACTAACCTGGGAAAACTTCAAGTAGTCGTGTAAGTGAAGTAAATTAAATACCGAGGTGACATGGGGATGGAAATTGCTGGGAATGAAGGTTTTTAATCTGCTCCAGGCCCAGTAAGGATGCACTAATCATCCCATCGCTCTTTTCCCCCATATTCTACAAGCTAATTCCACCCCCAACCCACACACGGGCGAAACAGAGCACCACCTATTGGTGTCCACTGGTACTCGTCTGAGTTTATACACGTACGCGCTTGTGTGTGTGTGTGTGTGTGTGTGTGTGTGTAAAGGCACATACATTTTAAAATATCAGAGTGTCTTTCTAACTCCTAAAGCTAAAAATTAGTTGATTTATAGTCTGTTTACTTTTCAAATGCTGCAAAATACAATTTAAAATGACCACACAGGCTCTATTTGTGTGATAAGAAAATAAGTAAATGTTTAAGTAAAACAATGCTGTACTAATGAAACAAAACAGCTGACTGGCAGGGAACGGGGAGGGTGGAGTAAATACTGAAACAGAATCCGAAGACGAAGCTGGACCAGGTCAAACTGCACGCTGTTCATCTCCAGGGGCTTCCTGAGTTTCCTCGTCTAGAAACGAGGGATAGCGGCCTCCAGGCTTGGGAGTCAGGAAGGTTCTCGAGTCCAGTGAGAGCTGCGGAATTCACATTCTGTTCACATGGACCCCTCTGAGACCCCTACGAATGGTGTCAAAGCAGTCTCTTAAGAAGGGCTATTAAGATTTCCCAAAAGAAAGCTTAGCATTCCGGAACTAAAATCTTGTGAATTTTTTAAAAGTCAAGAGTTTTTATATTTCTATGCACTGACTTCACCTCCACTCACCCAGGACAAATGGGCAAGTCACAAAGGGACGCTGCTACACTGAAGCTCTGTACCTCAAGACCCATAATTAGTCATTACTTTGAAAGTGCCAAGAGAGCAAGTAATGAATCTGGACTGAATGAAAGAGCTTTTCGCTGTTTGATTCAAAGTGGTGAAACGATATTTGCAGGAGAGCTTCAGCTGCCCTGGGATGATCCTGCTTTGGGAGGGCCACCACCTGAGATCCGAGGAAGGCCCTGGAAAGGTCTTTAATGAGGACCACAGTGACAAAACAAACAAAAGTGGGGCAGACACACAGAGTCAAGAGAGAACATGACTGGTCGGTCTGAACATAGGCCAACTCCCCTAAGTGCACAGCAGATGAAAACCAGAGGATGGGCAGACATCACAGGGCATTTCAGCATCACCTAGACCATCCTTCCAGGGGCCCCATTTAAGGCGGTGCTTGCGGAGATGCTGCCAGCCCACTCGGGAATGTGCATCCTCCCCGTTCACAATGTAAACAGCTCTTCATAAGGGTGATCAGTCAATGCTGTGTTTGCTAATTCCATAGTTCTGTCATCAGACGGCACTGCAAATTTCATTACATGTGTTAGATCATGTTAACATGGTCTGTTAATGGTGGTACTCAGTAAAAACCACAGCTATTTAAATAATGACTAGCCATGATCATCTTTATACGTATTATGGGAGTGACATGCGTGGATATTCTAAATATTTTCTTCTTAGAATCTGTCTTACATCATTCATTAAGTGTCATCACCAAAAAGATGTATCAAGATGTTTCTGAGGCACGGCAGGTTCACAATTCCAGCAATTATTTACAGAGATAAACAATGTAACTATCTGAAGGAAAAACACTTTATGTTAAAATATAGCTCCATATTACCTCTATCAGAAATCCTTAGGCAGGAATTTAATACTACTGCTTTAAAAAAGACAAGACAGGATACTATTTTGTTATGCACTAAATAAAACTTACTATCAGTTACTTTCCTGTCCTTATATGTTTATGCATGCACACATATGTGGGCATATCAACAAATTCATCCACAAATGTGCATATCCCACATGGAGTCTTGCCCATTTATCTCCCATATTCGGTTAACACATCAAAGGTTGTTTCTACTTCTACTTCTGCAACATCAGAAGTATGATTTCTCTTGCCTCCTGGCCCCCAATGCTGTCTTTGTACAGGCTCACAAAATTTCTGAAAAGGTAATAATTCTTTCAGCCTCTCTACTGGTCTTTATGCAAAAACTCTCTTCCTCTTCCAACTCACTTCCTGGCTGCCATAAAAATGTCGTCTCCTAAGGCCAGGCACAGTTTGGAGCCAATAGAGGCCACAGGTGGCAGGGACTTAGAGCTCGGTACTTCACCCCACTGGAGAGAGCTGGGATCCCCAGTCAATTGCCGTGTAGTTACGTGGCCTTGAATAGGTTATTTATCCCTACCAAGCTTCCTTAATAAGGAATACCACTCTCAAAGAATCAATGTGAGAAATAGATGAGGTATTTCCAGGTCCTGACACATGGCAACTGCTCAATAAACGTCATATTTTTTTGTATCACCATCATCATCATTTTACCACCATCATCATCAATTTTAATATGAGACCATGAGATCCCAAACCTGCAGCCAGGCCCGAAGTGGCGTTTTTTGTTTGTTTGTTTGTTTTGGCCTTCACCCTCTGTGTGGTTCACCACAAATCCATGTTCGTTATTCCAGCCTGTGCTATAATACTGATCTTGTCTTGACTTAAAATTTAAAATTTTGTTCATTGTGACTTTTTCCATTCATTTTGATTGTTTTGAAACATTGTACTAAGATCTTATTTATCTGGATACTGAGATGTTCAGTGCCCCTTTAATTCTGTTGCTGGTCATAGGCTTGAACCTACCACTGCTGCAAAGTCTCTTCTTCTTTCTGTGTCTCCATGCTCGCCTCCTGCATACCCTTCAGTAGAGACATCACCTTGATTCTGCACCTTGGCCTGACTACTCTCATATCTAACCCCAAGGCAGAGAAGCTCCACGTGCCCTGTGGGACCCATCTCACCTCACGCTAACATTCTTTGTATCTCCAACCCATTTAAGGCAAGCACCCAGAGGCCAAGGAAAATGACTTGCTCACTTTCGAATTTTCGACCCCTTAAGTCAGCACATGTGGCACCCAATGAACGTTTTATCAGATGGGACCAGATCAGACAGTTTTAGAGTGGCAATTTCCAGACAGTAGATTTTGATAGAGTGAGTGGTCAAGCCAATAGTGCGTGGCGAAACTGGGTCAAAATCAGCACTTTAGAAAAATGAAATACAACCAAGAGGAAAACAGCAGAGTACACTGCCCACAATTACTGTTTTGTAAAATCTCTGCTCAGACACACGCATATTACACACACAGACACATACATGTGGATATGCATAAGTGTGCATGTATTGAGCTGCAACATAAACAACTTGGGCAGTAATCAAAAAAAGAGTTTGAAAGACACTGTTCTCAAGGAAAAACAGGACACCTTCATCAATCATTTACCAGTTGCCCCACCTCAACACAGAAAGGGCAAAAGTTCCAAAGGCACGTAAGCCTCTGAAAGTTTAGGAAAGAATCAGATCGTCAACATGCTCAGAGACCAATCCTGAACACAGAAATCCCAGAATGCTGGAGTGGCCTTGCTGAAGAATTTCTTCAGCATTAGCTAAGAAATGAATATTGGCCTTTTATCAAATTAAGGACATCTATTTCTGGTTGAAATAAGCATTACAAATATACATGAAAAAAGTTGGTCCTGGGAAAGGGATTTCAGTAAAATAATTTTTTCTAAAAAGCAGCAGCTTACCTATCTTTGGACTGCTTAAAAATTCGATCAAGGCATTTAATTGACTTAATGGAATTCACCCCGTATTGGACTCCCATGAAGAAAAATTGATCAGTGTTGATATAGTTCTGATTAAAATGTTTTATTCATCAACATAGAATTTTTAAAAAGCCTCAGGATCAAATAGTAGGCTGAAATTACTGGCTTTCCCTCCTCCACCTTATAAACAGATTTAAGTGTACATGCCTATCTGTATGATCTAACAAACAAACCAACAAACTCATTTATTGAGTCCTTACTGCCTACAAGCATCCATGTGCACTGCCATTGCTAGCTTCTGTTGTCCTTACAAACCATCTTAAGTTAACTGAATACTAAATACAGAAATTTTCCCCAAAGACACACTTTAAGATATAAATAGCTTACTGGAAAATAAAACTGAGCATAGGGGAAAGAGAGTAGTCAGGAAACAGAAAGAAAAAGACCGAAAAAGGAGTAAATATATATCAGGACCCTGGAGAAGTGTGATTAGATGTATACACATACGCAAATACATCCATATCTGATTAAAAGTTGACCATTTGGGCAGCTGGCATGCTGCTTAAAAGCAATCAGTAACTAATATTATGCAAATCATATGGAGAAGAAAGGTTGAAAAAAAAAGATGAAAACTTTCCAAATTTTTGAAGACAGGATGGTTTTATTATACTTTTTTTTAAGGGTTTTGCAAAAAATCTCTTTTGTTGAGCATGGACAACACAGACATAGATCCAAAAGTATAGACCAAGATAAAGTTGCTTTTGGTCTGATGTCATTAAAAGATTCAATGGAACAGGCCTCTGCTTCTAACTAAATCACTTTATTAATTCCTATCTGACCTGCTTCCAAAAAAGGATTTAGGGTGACTTAAGTATAGAACAAAGGGAACAAAATGTCACTAAAAACCAGAGGAAGCTGATATGCTACCATTAGTGTTAATATGATTTGAAAAAGCCAAAAACTGGGCTAGGAGTTCCAACAATCCATTATGTTATAATAGCTTTATTAAGAAGAAAGTACTATGGTAGCTCCTCGGGGGTCCTGCTTGGAGTTCAGCTGTTAAAGGGCATTTCTCATGAGCAGTGGCTTGATATGTTTTGGGGCCAAATGACAGACAATATCCAAGACAACAACATCCTCCATGTCCTTATAAATCAGTAAGGTTTCAGGAGAGCCCACGTTAACTGGTAGGATGCGCAGAAAACCAGCAGGTGCCCTCAGGCTTAGCTGTGCCTTAATCCTCTAAGAGTCTAAAGATGCGGGAACTGTTCCCCCCATTTTACAGAGACAAAGAAATTCCAAGGCCCAGAGAGGTGGTGCTACTTGCCTGAGATGATGGGGACCACCAGGAGGAAGGGACAGGATTCGAAGCCTGGTTTCTGCAACTTCACGCATGGACTTTCCTATCTACTGCAACACATCCTTCTTTAACAAAACAGGTCAACGTGCTCTTCCCAGCTCTACCCCTCATCCTGTTGGTAGTGGGCTATGGGAACCGACTGGGTTAACACACGAGAGGTAGTGAGACCAGGGCTCTCCACACAGGTGAGTCCTAGTAAGTGTGAGCTGCTGTTCTTGCCCTTACTGGCTGCCTTTGTCCTCGAAGCCCTCAGAACATACACTTATCTAGGGAAAACTCACAGCCCATCTCCCATCCTACATCGAATACATGTCAAATTTGCATGGTACAGACCAACATGGAGGCATGTACATCTGGCAAAGAAAAGTTACAATTTTCACTCGTTTTTGGCTTCGGCCAAAAAAGACCTCTGCTCTGGGTTCAAATATGAACCTGGCAGGGCCTCGACCGGGGCAGTGAGACGGAGTGGCACTGGCAGACGGGATACATGAGCTTGAGCTGATGGGGAAAGACCTTTCTAGGTTACGGATAAAGGAATCTGGTACGTTCCCCAACTCTGCCTCCAGGAGAACCACCCCAGCTCATGCCTAATGGATAAAACAGAGGGAACAAAAAGAGAAGAAATTGACCCCTACTTCCATGACTGGATAGACTCCAGAATCTGCTTCTTTTGAAATAAGCTGCTTTCTTTTTTCTTTTAAGCATCTTCTTAATGCCTTCTTTTGTAGGAAATGTGCCCAGGGTCAATGCTGACATTTCAGCCATCCTAATTGCATTATTTGGTCTTTTATGGTTATAGAGTCAACAAAAAGACAAACGACATGCAGCACACACCAAAGCCAGCGAGAGAGGTTATGTTCTAAGAAGGAGAAAATAGACTGATTGCATTCACCTGTCTAGGAACACTAAAATATCAAAAAAAAAAAAAAAAAAAACTAAAGCTCCCAGATTTTACAGGGTTTTTTTTTTTTTTCTTTTAAAGAGTGAGAATACTAAGAAAACATTATGAAGGTCTCAGTAGTTGATATACAGTGTTTTTTTTGGATCTAGCAAATATACTTTTTATAACTTTTCTCTGAAAGGAGGGACTTTCTAGCTCAGATTACTTGGACACTCTTACTGTTTATTCTTCCCTTTTTTTGAGCAGTCAGAAGAGATTTCTCTCAGTACTTCAAATAAATAAGATATCCAGCTGAACAAACACCATACACTCCCGCGGATTACTTTGGCTTCGTAAAGAATATTTCACTTTCTTCTTTCAGAAATGTAAATGATTAAAGAGACCCTCATCGTATGAAACCCAAGGATAAAATGTTTCAAGTGATATATACTCTATGCAAGGTGGCAGATGGAGAAGCCAGAAGCTTCAGCTTGGAAAAAGGCATGCAATTTCACAGGGGAAGTTAGAAGATTACTAAATAAGATACTCTGCTTATTACACATTTTAACATGGGTGGTTTTATCATGTGACAACCAAATTCCAGAGTTCAAAATTCATCTATTTCTGAAAACAGCAAAATAAAATTTTTGTCTTAGATTCCTACCTAAAAAAAAAAAAAAAAAAAACAGACCCAAACTACAACAACAAGGTTATACATACTCTAGAGTAAGATTAATATTCTACACAGGCTTTGAAACGATGGTGAGCCTTATCCACTTTCATCGCTTAAAAAAAAAAAAAAAGTCCAGGATTTCTGGCCAACGTTTAAAACTCAAATCAAAACTCAGCAATAGGTGTTTCTTTAGAAAGAAAATTTGGGCCATTGGTAAACTCGGCCCCCTCTACTACAGCAGCATGAAAACAAGCACATGACTTTAGGAAACATAACCCACATGTTTCTTTATTCTTTTCATAAGCTTTCTTATTAAAGGACTAAATCTTATCTCCCATCATGCAACCGAAACGCATAGACATGTATATTTTTTAAAACAGGTGCATCTGGTACCTCTCAACCCAGAAAGAGGAAGGACAGGAATGCAGGAAGGATGAAACAGGAGAACAGCAAGGCAAAGACACCCCCATCGCTAAGGAACACTAGGGCGTAAGGCCAAGGACTAGCGAAGCCTTGAGTAAATCTGCCACCAGACAGCCTACCAAAAGTCACCATAAGAAGACCAAATAAAACTGAATTTGTGAAGAGTGACAGACAGCCTATAAGATGGCCCCGATGTTCCCTGCTTCCAGGTGCTCACTCCACAGTGAAATCCTCTCCCTGTGAATGGGGCTCAGACCCACGACTGAGATGTCTCTTCTGCGGTTTGGTTACATGGGGCTGGGACTCCCGTCTGGCAGGGAGACTCTATTTCCTTCCTGGCTCACGTACTTTGACAAAGCAAGCTGTCACGCTGGAGAGGCCCAAGCAGCCAGGAACCGAAAGAGAGGACTCCAGAACCAAAGTCCTCAGTCTACTAGGCCACGAGGAGCTGAATCCAACCCACTAGCCCATGATCCTGGAAGTGGACCCTCCCTGGGTGAGCCTGGAAATGGCTACAGCCTGCCTGACACCTGACTACAACTTGCAAGTTGACCCTAAGACAGAGGGCCACAGAAACTGGGGAATAAGTAGACAGTGTCCTATTTATAAAGGGGCACAGGTTGACACAGGTGCTTATGAGGAAACACAGTCGCACGTGCTAGGTGAGCTTTCGCTCTCATTCAACCCTCTGCCACTTCACCCTCCTTCGCTCTACTCCGGTGAGTCCAGATTGCTCTGCATTTCACGGACGGTGTCTCTGCAGGCTCACGACTCCAGGAGCTGAGGTGCAATCAGGCTTCCTGCAAGTTTGGAATCTGGGATCCAAAAGACGCACGGAAGGGTTCTGGGGCTGAAACAGGGCCTCTGGAATCCTCTAGGCTAGTCACTCCCAAGGGTGAGCCCAAAACATTCAACAATGAGCATTCTCAGGGCAGCCCTGAGACGGGTTCCCTGAGATCCAAGGTGCTCAACTCAAAGGCCTGTTGTTTGTCCCACAATCAAGTCCTGCCTACAGTTTTAGGCATTACAGTGTCCATTCTTTCATAAAATGGTGGTCTAGGGTGGTGGGTTTGTTTTTTACCCAGAGTTTTCAGGATAAAGAGTGTGAACCTGCAGTAGTCTCCTTTTTAAAAAATCTCCTTTCTAATTACAGTGTGAACTACAAACTCCATGGGAGAGCTCATCTTGGTAAAGTGACTCATTTTACAGATAAGAATGCTGAGGTCTAGAGAGGGTCCGTGACCGCTGAGAGACACACCTGTTGGATTACAAGCTCTAAAACTATATTCAGTGAGACAAGATATAAAGACATAAACCCGCGAGCGGGGGGGCGTGGCACTTCACGGGTCCTCGTGGAACGTGAGAACACGTCCTGCTCTGGTTTTCAGCGTAGCCCCTGATCTCCGTGGGAAGAGGAGTGAGGGTGTGGGTTTCAGCTTCTGAACAATTCAGAGCCCCAGTTTCGAGTTTTCATTATTGCTGCTACAAAAAGATTACCTTCCACCTCACACGGAAAAATCAACATGCCCGGTGAGTTAGACGAAAATCAGCGTTCGTGGAGGAAACACGGCAGAAACATCATTGCGGGGCAGCGCAAACTGCTGGCATCAGTTTAATCGCGCGGGCCTCCAATATCGAAACTGCACCACAGCCAACAATCACTGGAAAGAAGTATGAAATTGGAGGAAAGGAAACTGGAGGGGGAGGATCAAAGGAGGCACCACTAACTTTTAAGTAATAAAAGAGCTGGGGAGAGAGTTGAAAAGAGGCAGTGCATTACCCGAGTGCCAGCGGGGACGCAGAAAAGAAGGAAAGGACTGAGATAAAACTAGGGGAATTTCAAATCTCGGTTAAGTGTTCATTAAATAATTTGTCACACGTATTAAGGCCAGATAGTCACTTTTTTTCCCTCTTGGGCACTCATTCGGGAACAAAGGCCTGAGCAGACTTGTGTTTTACACTGAAAAGCGAGGCGGAGAAGATGCAGCGGAGCAGAGCTGTGGCCACACAAAGCCAGTCACGCTTTCCTCTTTGTTTCCAAGAAAAGGCGAGTCTGTCCCCCAAGTTAAGGTGTACTGTTGGCAGCTTAAAATAGGCCACTAGGAGGGAGGGCCTCCACCAACACTGCGGAAGCCCATGTGGTCCCAGCTGCCACGCTGTGTGTCACCTCAGCACCTACATGGGGTTGTATATGGGGGGGCGGGGGTTATGCCTAATGTTCACAGGGAGAATCAGACCTGTGACGGACATGCAGCCGGCATGAGGAGGATGGACATCTCCAAGCAACAGGAAGTGAAGCAAGACTCTCCTTGTCTGAAAAAATGACAACAATGATGATGCTAATAACAGTAGCAATAAAGGCTGACTGCATATCTAGCACGTTCTGAATGCTATACACTCACCATCTTTTATTCTCAACACAGCTCAGTAACAGCAATACTGGTTGATGTTTAATGAGTATGTAGCACATTCCTGATGCTACACATTCATGATCTCTTTCGATTCTCAACACATGCCCTGTGGTAGGGATGATGTCCTGGTTTTACACATGAAGGTGAAGAGGTTATGAAGTGCACCCAAGGATTAGCGTGGGATGGAGCTGATGTTTGATCCCAGGGCTGGCCAGCTCTAAAGTGCATCCTTTCCTTCCCACGCCTGGCTGCCCTCCAGACGTTCTCCCCCCAACTCACACCTCTGAGTAGATCTCTTGTGTGTCACTGACCAGGAGTCTGGAGGTGGGGGCTGGGTCTGGCCTCAACTGTCCTATGGACCAGCTGTGTGCCTGGTGGGGGGGGGGGGGTACAGCCCTAGCCTCATCCATTTCTTTAACCTACATATTCCGATGGCAATCCCTTCCCCACCTCAGAGAGATTCTGATGAAAAAGGTACTCATGACTATCATTCATTAAGCACCTAATCACCTTTGTTTATTTATTTACAAATATCTACCCTGAGTATGTACTTTATGGATCAGGGACCCAGTAGTGTGAGGGCAAAAATGGCACTTTCAAGAGACGGAGAGACAGACATTGAATACAAACTCAGAGAAATTATTTTTCTAAGCTGCATTTGTGTCAAACATCACGAAGGAGAAATTCCAGGGTCCCTCATTCATTCACCTGCCATGTCTTGATGGGCCACTGTTACGCATCGGACAGCGCCACATCATAGGGAACGGCACGTGATCGGGAGTCCCGACCAAGTCTTGATCTAATGCTTCCTTGAGGTGTCATGTTTGGACTGAATTTTGAAGGGTGAATAGAAAGTAACTAAGAAAGGAGGGAAAGGAAGGTTCTGGACTGAGGAGCAATGTGCTTCAACACCCTGGAGAAGAAAGGAGAATGGGCGGTAAGTGGCTTAAGGTAAAGTTGGTTGAGTGGAAGAGGACCAGGCAAGGCCAGGTGTCTCCCTTTAACTCTCACTCTAATTCTCATCTGCTTTCACAAGGACCCTATAAAACAGAAAGCATTCCTATTTGACAGATGAGAAAACTATACGTACACCTGTTCAACAGAGCCTACTCAAAAGCCAAGATCCTCCCCTTTTTTCCTTGCCTTCAGATCTTACCTCCCACCTTAGAAACACAGAATGCCAAAATGTACTTTCCCAGTCTCCCTTGCACCTGGGATCTGGACAGGTGGCTCAATCTTGGCCAGTGGGAGCTGAGAAGTCTGCGAGGAGGACAGTTCTGAGACAGAATGTTCTACTCCTTCATAAAGGAGGAAGGCACAGAAAGAGGGGTCCCATCTCTGTTATGGTGCCTTAAGACTTTATTATGTAAAACGCAACAGCTGGCGCTGCTGCAGCCATCTTATAAGCACGAAGGAAAAGCCAAGACAATCACAGAGGAGCTGCCTATGTATTAGCTGAACGAAATCCTGACTGCCTTGGGACTTCCAGATACATGAGAAAAACTAACCTGTTATTCCAATCACTTTTAACCAAGTGTTAGCTCACAGCCCCAAATGTCTAAACTGAAGGTAGAAAATGAGCCTGAGAGAGTCTGAAACATTCACAAATTACACAACTAAAAGGGGGGAAATCTGAATTCTGAACATGTGCCTAATGATTCTAAATCCTATGTTCTTTTTCATTCTACCACATCCTTTAGACTCTGAATTGGGCAAACACTGTAAACTTTAAAGCTCCGGACAAAATTGAGAAATGACTAATGAAACCAATGTTGATGATAATCCTGGAGAAAAAAGAATGTGTGAGGCTGCAGGGATGTGGCCTCAGCAAGAAGAGCCCAGCCATGGGGATGGGCGGGGGGTATGGGAAGGGGTCTGCAGGAGCGTCCAAGTGCGGCCCCACCAAAAAGGGGTCTTGGGCGTCTGGTGTTCTAACATCTCTGGACTGGCAAGAGCAAGGCAGCCAAAGAATTCAATCCTCTCTTGGGAATCTCAAAATACATAGATTAGAGAAGAATATGCTGAAATTTCCACTTTGAAAATCCTATTTCCTCCTCCCAACCCAGAAAAAGGGCCCTGCTCTCTTATGCCAATGTACCAATAAAGATTCAAACAGGGGTTTTGTCCTTGACAGTATCTAGAGAGCAGTCGATGGCAGGTATTTAAAGGGGGTTGGGGGTGGGGGCAGCAGTGGGGGGTGGGTAGTATTTTTCTAAAATACTAATTTAAAGAACAAATCAACATCTATTATCTCCTTCATTATGTTTTAAATTGTACCACTATAAATCACCCTGCAGCGGGTTATTCAAGGGCAGAATTACCAGGCTTGGCTTTCCCGAAGGTTAGAAGAATGACATCTTGTGCTTTTTCTAGTTGTAATTTATAACTTTGCAACAGAGCCAGCGTTGCAGGCCCAACCATTAGCAGGATAGCTGCACATCTGGGGAAACTCAGCACAATGACTGGCTTTACACGGCCACAGGAAATGTAACCCGATCGTTTCAGAAGTTCTACAAACTCAAGCCATTTTTTAATGTAAAATGATTTGGAAATGCAGTTCTCTAAAACATCTGCTAAGCTCTTGTTACCCTAACACATGATATTCTTTCTACTGTTACCTTCCAACACAAACATGTGGTTGCGTAAAACACCCTACGAGGCACGTGATGGTGCCCGGCTTCAGGTCCACATACTGATCGCAAAGGGCTGCCTGGGCCTGGGACCCTGAGCTCAGACGTTGTTTAGCAGGACTGAGAGCTTACGCAGGGGCAGAAAACGAGGGAGAGGGTTAATTTCATGAAGGCGCTTTCAAACATTGTCAAAAGGGAACACAACAGCCCAACTACACAAATGTGGCAGGGGTGCTGCGGTACACTTGACAAAGAAAATGAACTTGGCTGAGTGGCTGGTGGAGGGTCTGCAGACTGGTATTCCATTTTCTTGAACACATTGTGTGAGCTCCTTGTGCTTGTTAACTACAAAATGAAGGGAGTGACTAACACTGTAAAACTGTTGTAAGCAATAAAGGAAGACGCATGCACATACAGATACATAAAGCATCATCGTGTCTGGCTCTACATGTCAAACTGCATCTTACTTGGATGTCTGGCAACATTTGCAAATAGCCAAAACTACCCTGGAAAAATCTCTTGTATTACCAGATAATACAATATGCCTGTTTTTGTGAATTAAGCCCCAGAAGGTAAATACATACGTATGAATATACGATATATACTAACATACAATATATAGTGATGAAAACATATGCAAAAAGTAATTTTAGAATATTTAAATAAAAAGACAAAATAAGCAGATAACGCACATATGATGGATGTGATTTCAGAACTAGAAAGCTTCTAGCAAAGTTTACTTTCCTTCAAGACATTACAAAAGCAGCTAAGAAATCCCGCATATTTTTAAAACAATATTTTAAGACAATCCTATTCCAAGGTTTAACTATTATTTTTATCTGATTATAAATTGGAAGGAAGAGGGAAAAATGCTTTTCCCCAGAACCTCCGTAGACCTGTCCTGACCCCTGGACCCCAAGGGAGAAGGGTCAGAGACATGGCTCTACCAGTAGGGGTCGCTGTGTTGAGAATTAATCCCTATGAGTTTCTCATTAGTGATTATTATACTGCAGGCGGCCAAAATGGAAAAATTAATTAATTTCAAAGTGATAATGCATTTACAGCAACAATTAGAAATGTATAACTGTAAAAGGGCAACATTTAAAAGACAGATTACATTTAATAAAGTTGCACAAGAACATCCAATTGTAAAATTACTGATCTGCAACAATATTCCTTAAAGAGGCACTTAAAATAGCCTGACTCCATGAAGGGTGACCTAATTACTGTAACTAAAATCACCGTAGTCACAGCAAGTCACAGCAAATAAAAAAGGGACGATGATATTAGAATACTGCTGTTTAATGCTTAAGGGAGCCGGCTGCAGCAGAGAGGGAAGGCAGGGCTTCCGAGCACAAGGCTGGGCTGTGTTTGTTTCCTTGACCTTGTGCAGTGGAATTTATGCTCCAGCAACCCTCATGTCAAAAGGAAAACACTTCCTCTGAAGTGAAAGGCAGAAGGGATGACGAAGGACAAGCAGTACACTAGCTATCCAGTCATGGGGACACAGCGTCAACACCAAGGTTCTTCATGAGCATTCAGGATCCAACTTTTACGTGGGCTGGGAATGGAGATGCAACTGACATGGCTTAGGTCGAAAAATATGTTTTATTAAAATGGCATAAGCACGCCCTTCATCCACAAAACGTTTCACGGTGATGGAAGCAACACCAAGCCACGTACATGAGAATCCAACACCACGTAGACTCTTTTGGTCAATCCAGTCTGTCCCACCAGTGAAATCGACCAATCCCAGGTCTCCACTCGCACTGTGTCCTCTCCCACGTGCAGTCCCCCGTTTCTACGAGAGAAGCTACTGGCTATGAGTTTGACAAGCCCAGAGTTCCCACTCCACCTCTTACTGAACTTTAGTCACACAGAGCTCTCATGTCTAAGAAACACCACCAAATACCTAAGTAAAGATATGACAGATGTTGTATCCATTATTGTCAAGCCTTACACCGATCTGTACTGCCATTTGGTTGTTACCAGCTCAGAAAGGTGAAGCGTCCTGCCCAAGCTGTCCCAGTTCTCAGGGCTTGAACACTAGGATCATAAACAGGGGAGACGGTCGGTCCACTGTCCCAAGCAGTTGCTTTCACACAATCGCCACCACCAGGAAGTCACGTCAAATTCCTTTTCTAACACAGGGTAAGGGCTTCTCTCCCCTGCCTTTTCGTGGAACACTCCATCAAACTTAGTCAAACCTGGTTTTTCTGTGATGTCTCCACTTTCCTCCAAATTTTCTCAAGGGCAATCTTCTCATTTTTGCCCACCCCTCTGACCCACGGACACAGAGACCAGTTTTTATTTTATCCATTGCCCAAGACTGCTCCCAGCAGGCATGCTCCTGACTGGAGCACTGGGATCAGGGCAGGGGGGCGGCCAAGGCCTCTGTTCACTGGCTGGGGAGGGGAAGGAATAAGCCATTGAGGCTGGACACTGGGTATACCTGGGATGAGCTCCGAGTGTGGTGGTCACTGGGTGGCCACTACCTAGTTTTCCTGTGATTCCCAGCTCTATGATGACACTTCGATCTCAGGCTCCAGCTGCATACTCTGGATTTCCACTTGGCTCAAGTCCTGACCATAGTTACCACCCAAACAGCAAAATTCTGTCATCACAACATGGTTCCCCGCCTAACTTAATAGCTTGGCACTTTCAGAACTCTTCCTGTTAAGTCTGACGTGCAGTCAAACCTGACTCTGCTGAACACATTTCTGTATTATGTTCATATTAAGTATTAGACATTGACTGTCCCCTCCCCAAGAAACAAAAACATTACACCCCACCTCTGACTTCCCCAGAGCCAGTCTTCCTCCTCCTCCCACCCAGTCCTTACCCAGAGCCCTTAAGCCCTGAGCTCCCATCACAGAGTAACAGGTGCTATCTCTTTCCATCCACAAGTCCTCACCCACTGGGGTCCTCACCAGACAGAAGGCGGTTACACCACCCTGCACCTGGAGCCTGTACTCAGAGACCCACCTCTAGGTTTTTCCCATCACTTTCTCCGATTAGAGAAATCCTGGAAGAAGGGAAAACAAGACTCTGACGTCACAGAAAGGAGTTCCTCAGCTCCTACTCAAGATCAAGTACAAGTGAGAAAATTCAAAACTCAGATTACAAACTTGTGGGTCTGGAAGGCGCGGGGCCAGCAGAAAAAGGGAAACGATATTCCCCGCTCCTCAACCCCGTCCTAAACTTGAACAGCTCATCTCCGGTCCTGTCAACGGAACTGGCGCCAGTTCAGATCCACCACCTTCCTGATTCTCTACACTGAAGGACTTAACAGAGAAGGAGCCGCAATCACAGTCAAGGATGCCCCCGTGGAGAACCTGCCCTCATGGTCATGGGAAGCCAGGTGACGGGAAGCCTCAGAAGCCTGTGATGCGCACACTCTCTCGTTGTCCGTTCTCCCTGGACTTGGAGAACCGCCCTCCAGAGATGCTCCCACTTCTCTGATGTTTAAGTATTTAACTCTTAGATTATGTCTACTTACTTCGCATGAGAACTACCTGGGTGATGATATAAATGACGCATAGACTTACCTTCTCCCAAGCAGTTCGAAAGATTTCTGCTGCGAGTTTAAAAGTCATCCATGAACACAAAGGTTAAGGACAGTGGGTGGGAACGGCTGCAGGAGGAGGCGGCAGACTGTATCCAGAGGCTCTGGGATCATGTGCCCCGAACATTGCAGGATAATGATTTGACTTGTGATACTCCTAAAAGCCATGATATCTTCGAGGGAAGGGTAATTTCTGAGCATTACATGTTAAATTTAGTTTACTGGGACACTGGTGTCCACTAAATACAAAAATATTTTTTGAAGGCCTGTGTTTTTAAAAAGTCCTATACCAAATGCACTGTGTAGAGCGTGCATTCTTCAAATTACTTCCCACTCAAACGCTTTCATGGCAGAAGTTTCTAAACATGGTTGTTATACGACCACCCAAAATGAAAAACCTTCATATTTATCTTTGTGAACATTTCCAAATCCAACCACAGTGTGACTCATCACCTTTGGGGAAGGAAAGACTAAAACGCCCCTCTAGCCAACAAAGGATTCTCCAGGAGAGGTTCACACCCCTTAAAAGAACAATTTAGAACATCAGATACAGATTCTCAGTGGAAACAAACGAATCGCATCTGCTGATAATTCAACAGTCACAAATCCATGTTTTCAATAACACAAATCACAGTTGTGAAGTCCTGTGCATACTGAGAAAAAAATCGCATCAAAAGAAAACAAATCATTTCCATCAAGACTTACACCCATACTTATTAACACATGAGCCTGGCTTCCTCAAGGACCCCTCCCACAAAGGCACAAAGGAAGTGTGTGTGGTGACGACAGCCATCCACTTACCATGGACTTGGTGAAGGGTCTGGCCAGGGTGAAGAGCAGCGTGTACACCCACCAGCTGCGATGGATGGAGGAGTACATCACGTTTCCGGGGTGCACCGCATTCGATGTGACCCCGCGTGGGGAGAGGCGGCGATGGAGCTCGTTGGAGAAGAGGATGTTGCAGAGTTTGGACCGGTTGTAAGCCAGCATGGCCCAGTAGTCGTTTTTCGACGGAGAGAGGCGGCTGAAGTCTAGTTTCCCTGAGGAGTCGTTAATATCGGTAAATCTAAAAACAAAATTAGAAAATATAATATGAAGCAGCCAATCTCTAAAGTCTGATATAGCTTTTTATTTTTATCAGAAATCTGAGTAAACCATGTGGAGATGACTGAAAACTCAATTGGGCAAACATCGGAACAAAGTCTCCTTAAAAACAGACAATGTAACAACATAAACCAACTGGATCCAGAGACACTCACTGAGGGCCCAAACCTGTCAGTGCAGAGGTCTCAACGTGCTGAGCCCCACTGCACCACCCCTGCCTCTAACATATATTTTTCAAAACCTTCCACAGGAAGTTCAAGGATAATTAAATTAAATGGGAAAACATCTTAAATAAAGGGCTGCTGCTCTTGGAAGCAGAAAGAGATCGCATTCCTAACCTTTGAGGGGGCTTTCCTGGGTTATCTGAGCCAACGTGCGTGTCTTGTATATTTCATTTGCGCATCCAAGTAAATATAGACGAGTCTTGCTGCCTCCACGACTCTTTTCCAGATTAAAAATTCATGATTATAATGGGGTTATAACCTTGGTGAGGTGCCATCAATAGTCTTATACGTTTAAAAGATAAATGTAAACAAAGCCAAAATGAGTTCTGGCAGAGTCTAATGTTTTTAAGTATACCCACGGCATGGATACACACAAATCAAAGTAAGTAGTTGATGTTTTATAATTGGGTCTGACGGAGTCGTTAAACACCAGCTGTTTGTTTCTTTCCTTCTTTTTGTTTCTTCTTTTTTTTTTTTTAAATAACAGCAAAGTAGTGACTTCCTTCACACACATACACACACACACACACACAAAGGATCAGTACAGAAGGAATTCTCCAGATGAAGGTCTCATCTTTGTTAAGGACCCCTCATAACTTGATTAACTCTGGGCATGTGCCCTGAGCGGTAAGGGCATGCTGGAGTAACTGGTGTGGAAAAGGAAAGCAAAAGGCAAAATGAAAATTATGGAATAATCTGGTTGTTTCTTAAGACGAGCAGTTCAGGTGGAACTTGGACCAAGCAAAGCATCCCAGGGACAGAGGAAACTCAAGTTTTAATGGAAATTGAATATCCTTTCTTCAGGACTCAGGCAGCAACATCCAATTTCTAGTGTTAAGTTACATTACTGATCTAAAGTCATCAACAAAGCTGATGGCCGGAAATGTCAGTGTGGATTCGGCAAAAGACCTTGCAGCTAATCTCTGGCTGCCTGTTTTCCAGTCTCCAGACCCCAGGAAGAACCCAGGCTTCTAAGGTTTATCATCTAAAGCAGTGGAACTTAGTGGGAAATGTGAAAATTTATGGGGCCCTTTTCCTGGTTGTCGTAATGACTGCCAGTGGGGGCTGGGACAGGAGATGCCCAGCGATGCAGGCGGAGTCTTGCTCAAGGAAGACTGCCCTGCTTGACATCCGCGTGGATAAAAAGCCTGTGTATAATTATCTGAGCCTAGAGCCTAGCTGTGTTTTACATATAAGCACAGTTCTAATAGCCACTGAATTTCCAGGAGCAGAAACAACCACGTAAATGAAGAATGAGTGCATTTTCCGATTTTGTGGGGTTTTAGGGGGAGGCGAGGTTGGAGTGGATGCTCACGGTACTCGAGTCTGCAATGCCGCACACCTGCCAATGGAGGCGGCTTATGCACAGACATGCACTCTGATTACTTACCTCTCCTGTAGTCCTGTCCAAGCATTGACATGTTGGAACACAGGCCACTTGCTTCACATTTGTTTTTCCCCTACATTACAGTCACACTAGCACACTGAATTACAACGTATGTATGCAGGTAAGTTATACTACTTCTGAACTGCATTTCAACATAGTAATAAGGTGTCACAGAGGAGCTGTTCCAAAAAACAGGGACTGGAGAGTGGAGAACGCAATGATCTAAGGTCTGAGCTACATCTTAGAAGTTTTACCTACTCTGAGTAGAAAAGAGCATCAAGCATTCGGATCTCTTACAGGGAAGGGATTGATACAGCATCCTTCACTCACTCTCCACTCTTCTTTCATCACCTTTCTTGGCATCTCTGTTTAGCCTACTCCAGCTCAGGTGTCACTTCTTCCGAGAAGCTCTCCCTAACTAACTCTGCCACTGCATGTGGTCACAATGATTTCTTGGGTGGCAGTAGGGGCTGGACTGAAAGAAGCGATGCAAAACAGATGGAAACACATGTTTCCATGGAAATTAAGCATGCACCTTCCAGGACCCGGTCCACGGTATCCCCAGTGTGCAAGGACCCTGCCACCCCTGCAACATCAGGAACAAAGCAAGTCATGCCACCTTTGTACCTTGTGCTTCTGTCCTCACCACACAGATTGAGTCATTTGTTTACCTGCTTGCAACCCTAGACTGAATTTTTGGGAGGTGGACAGTGAGCTCCTTGTATATTGCCTAGGACACTGCCTGATACACACTGGGGACTAAATACAGGATTAGAGGATTGAAGTTTGATCCTGGATGCAAAATTCCAAACCAAGAGCTAAGTTTCCCTTATTACAAAGAGCTTTGTCTTGAGTTTCATTAATATCTGCATGTGGCACTTTCTAATGTTTAGAATGACTTCTCTGCTTTGCTTTTTAAGGACAATACAGAAATAATACCTCATGACTGTGGAACACCTGTAGATTCAATGCCTAAAAGAGGGTATTAAATCCTACTCCCAAACCTAGAAACAAGTCAAAAACAAAACAAAGCAAAATCTACTGTGATAAGAAATTAGATGGAATCAGGCTGAAGGAAAGTTTCAAGATGGAGAAGCCCAGCTACTAAAATGCCAGGCCCGCCCCTTGCAAACAGCCCTCCCCTCTCAGCAGACCTCTGACTTCCTGCCCTGCTGACCTGCAGGGCAGCGAACTCATTTTTAAGGTCTGATTAGCTTGTATGGACAGTCGTCCAGGAAGGGGGAGGGGTGGGCAAGCTTTGTGATTCCTCTGAGCCAGGGCCAGCTTCCTGAAAAATGACTGGGTTCACCTCTCCGTTCAAGAGGTAGCAAAACAAATCTCCAAAGACTTGTCCTTTCTATTTTCAAGTTGAAAAATTGACAAAGCCAAACAATAACGTCTTAATAGAGTTATCCTCCTACCAGGACACTAAATGTGCACTTTTGCTCTCTGGAAATTCCCATTTGCTGTTTGAGGGGACCTCTATCTTGTATTTCTTTATGTACTGCTCCTTTACTTTTTTTTTTTTTTAATGAGGAGTTTTAAATTACCAAACTAAAATAATTAGGTTGGATTCTATGTAGACAAAAGCTAGTATGTTCAAAGAATAGGACTGAATTTGCATCAGAAGCTCTGTGTGTGTGTGTGTGTGTGTGTGTGTGTGTGTGTGTGTGTGTGTGTGTGTGTGTGTGTATGTGTGCAACTTGGCACTCAACACAGCTGCAGCTATTTAGAGCTGTTCAGCCAGCACTCCAGTCTTTTCATTCTATTTTAATTGTTATCTGAAAATTTTTTCACAGCAAGGAAGTCAAGTTCTCATTTGAATATGATGGATTTTAGGTAGGCAGAAACTCAATTCACTGGCTTAGACTCCAGATAAGTAACTAAAATACAGTGAAGACATGCGGAGGCTGATAAATATTTTGCCTTGGGGCAGTCTGGTATAATATTTTCTGCAAACATAGGACTTTATTTTTCCCCTAACAGGGGGTCGTGACTTCAACGAAGAGTTCTGCCAAGGTTTATGGAGGTAATTAGGTATCAACCCTTCCGTTTTACAACGTGGTTTAGGGTTCTGGGTCCTTGAGCTCATGGTGAGTGAGGGCTTTCCCAGTAATGTCCACCCAGTATCCACATGGGCTCTTGGGTGCAGTACATGCGGAATAAACTAACCAGCTTGGGGAATTCACATTTGGTAAAAAATATCCTTTAATATAAGCAAAAGAGAATCAGAGAGTAGAAAAAACAGTGCCCACCACCAGACAGGAGAGGCCTGATAACACACGATTCAGGAAGGCCGTGTCTAGAAACTGCAATGGAGCTAATTCAGGAGACCACGGCCCTGCCTTCTAGTCCATCTTCTCAACGAAATTAAGACTCGGATCTCCAAGGTAAGCGCAAATTACATCGTTAGGGAGAAAACAGACCATCACATGAAATTGCATTTGAGACACAGATTTACTAAGGAGAGAAGTAGCTGACAATTCAACATCATCTCCCATGAAATACCAGCTCATTTAAACACATCCCTCCCGTGGTGCCCTCTGCATCCAGCAAACGTCTGGGGCTGGGAGATGTACTTCCGGAGCCCTGTTTCCCGCACCTACCTCCGTGGTACCTCCCTCCCTCCCCAACAGGGTCACTCCACTTCCTTTCGCGAAGCTGGTGTGATTTGCAAAGATAAGGATGTCCAGATTTTGTTACCACCTAATTACTAGAGGTTCCGTGTCTCTTAACACGGGGGAGGATTATTACAGGCATTTTCCTTTCATTTCAGCCCTCATAAATTTCACATGGTAAAAGTCAGTCTATCTGCAGCGTGTCACTTATACCATAAGCCCCTGTGTTTGGGAGTGATAAAGGGTTCAGGCTAACCCTTGGCTGGTCTCTCTCTTCCAAGTCCCAGGGGTTACATTTTATGGAAACATGATTAAAAAAATAAGCTCCATTCTGGGTCACTAAAACATTTCAGGACTTAAGACGGAGAGGAGACAGAGAGAAAAAAAAAATAGGCCCTTGCACATTATTTTTTCTCCAGCTACTCTGCTAGCAATGAAGCCTCCCAACCACACCAGGAAAATCTCCCTAACATGTATTAAATCTAGGCTCACCCAGCAAGTCCTTTATCTTCTCCGAATACTTCTCTTTAGACAAATAGTTGTTTATCCAACTCTAGAAACAGATATGCTGAAAATACGATGAAATTTTCAAATGTCTTTTTAGTCAATTGAATATTCTCCTAATGGTAATAGAAAAGAAGTGCCATCTGATGTTTTAATTGAAATTTTAACCAAAAGAGGCACGGCCAGATTTCTAATACGTTCTAACTACAGTACTTCCCTTTCTACAATTACACAGCTAATGTCTGCATTGAATTCTCTAATTTCTCATTATAAAACAATTGGATTTCATCTCGCAGTCTTTAATTGCATTGTTTCTCCTCCTAGAATAACTGCACATTCTTCTTGGTGAGATGTTGAAGTTGCTGAATGACAAATCAATAAAGGTCAAGCATTCAGATTTAATCAATTATTATTCCATCTCAAAACACAATCACTGAGGGGCTTGAAGTAGAGTTATAAAAACAATCTGCCTCCCTGTCGACACTACCCCTAAAGAGCCCCCCGCCATCACAAAAACAGACCTCGAAAAAGTCCGTCGGCCAGACTGACTGAGTATACACACTTTACAGCAGGACGAATGAAAATTGTTTTCAAAAAGAGAGCCTTGAGGGACCATTAGCTGGTGCCAGGAAAGGGACAAGTGAACAGAACGTGAAATTCTAACCCACCTGTGGGACTCGGAGGAGACCACAACGACCCGGGCAGGGGCTGAGCGGCACAAGACATCCTGGAGGAGCTGAACAAGGTAGAAGTGCCCCAGGTGGTTCACCTGAAAGGTGGTCTCCAGGCCGTCCTTTGTGAGGCTCCAGGGCAGAGCAAACACTGCCGCGTTGCACACAAGCACGTGCAGTGACCTGAAAAAGAAAACATCCAACGCTGTGTAGACAGAAACACTCTAAAACCAAGGATGGCCTATGTTCCCCCAGGAATAACCAACTCTTTACTATCTTTAAGATTCCAGCCAGTTAGAAACAGGATGCCCTAGAATGTCGCAGCTGAGACCACTCTGCTGGGGAAGAGCTTGGGCTCTGAGTGGGCAGTGGTGCTGGGTTGCTGGGAACTAGGGGGTTCCTAATATGCAGGACTTTTCAGTGCTAAAACCGGGACCATTCTGGGCACACTGGGATGAGTTGGTCACCATCATAGAAACCTAATTGAATCTGTGCTTCCTTCATTCATCCAATTCTCAGCCTCATAGTCCATAAAATCAAAACAGCCGTTAAAGTAAGATATAAGGAATAAAGGAGACAATGTGCTGTAAAAAGAACCAACACTTACTGGGTGCAAAGTAAAACATATCACGGTGGAAATGCTCTGTCTAAAGAGACAGGAACCAACTGTCTGAATATATTCCTTTTAGAAGTCAAATTAAATCTACATTTTTGAAATGAGACTGGGCACAGGTAAGTGGAGGTCTGTTATATTTTCTCTTCATTTGTACATACTTACTATGTTTCATAATAAAATTTTTAAAAGTAAAAGTAAGCCTTTCATGTGAATCAAAATCCTTAATCCTAATAAATTGTACTTGTAGGAAATCATCCTAAGGTACTAATGAGAAATGTATACAGAAATATATTCAAGGCTATCCGCAGTGTTTGTAATTGCAACATAAAAGCAACAAATTAGAAGTAAACTAAATATACAATTGGGGAATCATTAAATGAATCAGAATAAATGAAAATGATGGAATACTTTGCAGCCATTAAAATAACAAATTTACAGACCCTGTGAACATTCATGTTAAAAAACAAAATATATAACATTGTGTGACCTCACACACACACAACGCACAACGACCGTGCAGGATATCCAAAAGCGTTAGCAGTAGTTGTCTCCAGGGGTGGATGGAACCCAAACTGTCTTAAATTGTTTTCTCAGTTTATTCATATTTCTTCATTTTTCCATAATTAACATGTGGTGTTTTTATAATAAGAAAAATGCCATCAAATAAACACCTTATAAAAAAAAAAAGCATTTCGGGAATTTAGCTGACACCTAAAACAAGAGAAAGAGAGACAAGGTAGGGTTTCACAGGAGCAATGCACTTAGAGTTCAAAGATCTACCATTTGTGCCAGTTTCAACCAAATCACACAGGTCTCTGAGTGTCTGATTCCTGCCAATGAAATAAGAGGCTGGAAACGGACGGTATTTAGTTTCCTCCCACTCCTCAGGTTCCACACCAACGGCGTGGAATACCTGATACAGGAAATGAAATACTACCTATCTTTCATTTTTTAAAAATTCAGCATTCTTTTTGTAGAAATTTTTCATAGACCTATTATTATTGCAACAATCTGCCTTTGTCCAATCCTCATTGAAGACTTCACCTGAAGAGTGGTGAGTTTTTAAAAAAGAAACACTGGTTTGCAATCAAGGTAAGCAAAAACAAAAGTATACTTAAAATCTAAAATGCTCTGTTATCTAAAGAAAGTAAAAAAGAAATAACAGTAAATATATACAACGTTATAAAGGACTCCTATTTTCACTATGTAAATAGTGTTTACAAATCAGTAAGAAAAATATATTCTGAGTCTAACAGAAATATTGACAATGACAGGTTAAAATTTTATAAAACTTGATTACAAAATAACTAGCACAAGAGTTAACATGGTCAATTCCACTAGTAGCAAAAGTTAAAATAAGATATTTTTCTACCTATTAAATTAGAAGGTTTATTTATATTGTATTTTTATTATCTTGTATAAAGCTGGTAAGACTATATACTTCCACACCCTGGATAATAAGTTGAAAATATATATCATGAGAATGAGAAAGATCCACATTATTTCACCCAATAATCTTGTTTCCAAGTAGTGAGGGACATAGGAGGGCAAGGCAGAGGCAGCCAAAGACACCTCTAGGGAGGAAGGTTTTATCATTGATAATGTTTAGAGTTGCCACGGCATGAGGATAATAAAAAGCAGAGTAATGTTTGGTAATTTTATTATTGGCTTTGCATTTTCTACAAACAATGCTTGCCCATTTTGCCCACACAGGGGCAGGCCACTCCCACAGCCACCTCCTGCCCCCTTGTTATGCCACTGCTTCTGGAGAGGATTAAATGGTGAACCCTAAAAGATATGTCCACGAGCAAACTGTGCACATGACCTTATTTGGAGAAAGGATCTTTACAAATGTAAGTTCAGGATCTTGAGATGTGATTATCCTGATCAATGGTAGAACTAAATCAAATGGACAAGCATCCTTACAAACGAGAAGAGCAGAAGACCCACAGAGAAGGAAACGGGAAGGCAGAGGCAGAGACTGCAGCGATGCACCTGCAAGCCAAGGAGTGTCAGAGAGCACCTGCCTGCACCACAAGCTGGCAGGAAGGCACGGAATGGGTTCTCCCTTAGAACCTCCAAAAGGCACCAACCCCACAGAAGCCTTGATTTCAGACTTTTGGCCTCTGGAACTATGAGAGACTACATCTCTGTTGTAAGCCACCACAACTGAGGTAATCTGTTACAGCAGCCCTAACTAACAACACAGGGTCCAACTTTCATTCCTAAGGGAATGCTCAAAATGTATACAAAAAGTTGATGCATAAGAATGAGTAATAATTATATGTAAATGAGCTAGAATTACAAAACTGTATATGAACTAGAAGAAACTTAAAACCCAACAGCAGAGTAGCTAAATCAGCAATGATTAAGTCAGAGGTTCCCAAATTTTTCAATTTAATTTTAAAAAGCAGGAAATTAAATGTGTGATTTGTATCCCACTCCCCCAACAAAGATTTTTGTATGCAGTCAGCAAGATGGGAAATACAGAAAAATGTTAGCTCTGAGTGTGTAGGGCATCATTAGATTGCTTCCTTCCTTTTTATGGTTCTTGTTATTTTCTAAATTTTATATAATAAGCATGAATTAATTTCTTAAAAAATTACTGAGATGTAATCCACGTACCATACAATTTACCCTTTTGAAAATGTGCAGTTCAATGGTTTTGAGTACACTCATGACTGTGGAAGCATCATCACATTCTAATTTTACAACATTTTCATATCCCCAAAAAGAAACCCCATATCCATTAATAGTCATTAATAACTGCCGGCCCCAAGACACCATTAATCTGCTTTCTAAATCTTAACAGATTTGCCTATTCTGGATATTTTTTGGTGACTGGCTTTTTTCAGTAGACATAATGTTTCCAAGGTTGATCCATGTTGTCGCAGGTATCAGCATTGCATTGCTTTTTATGGCCAAAAAATATTCCACTGCATGAATATATCACGTTTCACTTAACCATTTGCCAGTTGATGGACATTTGGGTTTTTTCCACTTTTTGGCTGTTATGAACATTGTTGCTGTGAACAGTCATGTACAAGTTATTGTGAAGTCGTATGTTTTTATTTTTCTTGAGTACATATGTATAGTGGAAATGCAGAATGGTTAATTGCCTACTTAGATGCTAAGCCAATTTTCAATTGAGGTAATTATTTTCTTATTATTGAATTAGAAAGTTCTTTATGTATTTTAGACATAACCCTGTTATCAGGTATATAATTGGCAGATCTCTCATTCTGCAGGCTTTCTTTTCATTTTCCTGATGGTGTCATTTGCAACTGAAAATTTTTAAATTTTGATGAAATAAAATTTATACATATATATATTTTTTTCTTCTGTCACTTGTGCTTTTGGGGTTGCATCTAAGAAATCATTGCCTAAGCCAGCATCACAAAGATATACTTCTATCTTTCTTTTAAGTGTTTAATAGTGTTTTTAGCTCATACAATTAGGCCTATGATCCATTTTGAGCTAATTTGCATGTATGGTGAATGCAAGCAATCTAACGTCATTCTTTGGCATGTGGCTATCCAATTGTTCTGGCATCATTTGTTGTAAAGACTATTCTTTCCCCCAGTGAATTGTTTTGGCATCCTTGCTGAAAACCAATTGACCACCTGTAAGAGGTTATTTTTGGACTCCCGATTCTACTCTATTATCTATATGTCCATGCTTATGCCAGTACCAGACTTTATTACTGAAGGTTTGTTTTAAATTTTTAAACTGGGAAATGGGAGTACTCCAACTTTGGGTTTTTTCTAGTTTGTGTTGGCTATTTAGGATCCTATACATACACATAGAAAGTTTAGGATCAGCTTTTCAACTTCTGCCAAAAAAAAAAAAAAAAGAAAGAAAGAAAAGCCAACTGCAATTTTGATACGGTTTGCATGAAATTATTAGGTCAATTTGGGGAAGACTGACATCATAATAATATTCAGTCTTCTAATCCATGAGTATGGGATGGCTTTATATTATATACATTTAGATCTTCTTTCACTTCCTTCAACAGTATTTTATAGCTTCAAAATACAAGTTTATTGCATCTTTTGTTAAATTTATTCCTAAGTCTTTTATTCTTCCTGATGCTATTGCAAATAAAATTGATTTCTTATTTTCATTTAGGGATTGTTCATTTGCATGTTGACCTTTCCTCCTGCAACCATGTCAAACTTATCTGTTGGTTTTAATAATTTTTAACGTATTTCTTAAGGTTGTTTATTTATAAGGTCATTTCATCTGCAAATGATAGTTTTACCTCTGCCTTTCCAGTCTGAATTTTTTTTGGGGGGGGGGGCGGGGGGTGGAATTGCCATGGCTAGAATTTCTAGTATCATATTAAATGGAAGTGGTGAGGACTGATATCCTTACTTCCTGATCTTAAGAGAAAAGCATTCCACCTTTTAGCATTAAATATGAGGTTAGCTGTGGGGTTTTTGTAGGTGTCCTGTATCAGACTGAGGAAATGCCCTTCTAAACCAAGTCTGCTGTGTGTTTTTGTCATGAAAGGGTGCTGGACTTTTCCAAATGCTTTTTCTCCATCTATTGACATGATCATTTATTGCACTGATATGGTGTATTACACTGATTGACATTCAAATGTCAGACCAACCTTGAATTCCTTACACAAATTATAGCAACAAATAATTATACACCACTTAGCCATGGCATATAAGCCAATCCTTTTTATATATGGCTGCATTTGGTTTGCTAGTATTTTTTGAAGATTTCTGCATCTATATTCATAAGTGATACTGGTCTGCAGACTTCTTTTTTTTAATTGAAGTATAGTCAGTTAACAATGTTGTGTTAATTTCTAGCGTACAGCATAGTGATTCAGTTATACATACATATATATGTGTGTGTATGTGTGTATGTGTGTGTGTATATAATCCTTTTTGTATTTTTTCATTATAGGCTATCACAAGGTATTGAATATAGTTCCCTGTGCTATACAGTAGGACATTGCTATATTAATTTTATAATAGTTAGTATCTGCAAATCTCAAACTCCCAGTTTATCCCTCCACCCAACCCTTTACCCGCAGTAACCACAAGTTTGTTTTCTATGTCTGTGAGTTTGTTTCTGTTTTGTAAATAAGTTCATTTGTCTCATTTGTTTTTTAAGATTCCAGACATAAGTGACATCATATGGTATTTTTCTTGCTCTTTCTGGATTACTTCACTTAGTATAACTATCTCCAGGTCTATCCATGGCATTATTTTTGTGGCTGAGGAGTATTTCATTGTATAAATATACCACAACTTCTTTATCCAGTCATCTGTTGATGGACATTTAGGTTGTTTCCATGTCTTGCTATTGTAAATAGTGCTGCTATAAACACTGAGGTGTGTGTATCCTTTCGAATTAGTTTTCTCCAGATATATGCCCAGGAATGGGACTGCTGGATCATATGGTAAGTCTTCTGATGTCTTTATCTGGTTTAGGGTCAGGGTAATATTGGCCTCATAGAGTGAGTTCAGAAGTATCCTCTGTTCTCATGGAGAAATTGCCTCATTCTTTCCGTTTTCTGATCTATTTCCAACCCATCACCAGCCTAAAACCTAAAACTGGTGATGTGGTTGGGGTCAGCTATATTTGGCTACGAAGCATCTGTTTTCCACATATGTTGCCCACTACAGTTGTCAATGCACAGCCCTCCACCAGCCCAGTTCCCCTCTAACAAGTTGGGCAAAAATGCTTTGAGGCATCTGGTCTACCTAAAACAGTCATCAGAGTCTATCTCAACTCAAAGACAACTTCATTCATTTGTAGCCTAGAATGGCTAGAGCCAACTGCCAAGAGAAATTCTAGCTCCGCCCTGTTATTATAAGTCCCTGTAAACTGAGAACAGCAGCGCACAGCCCAAAGTCATGATGAGCTAATCCCCAGTATCTCGAGAGGTACCTGCCAGGTTCAATGGGTATTACTCCCCTTGTCTCTATACCCTTCCCTTTTATCCACAAGAGGGAATAAAATTCTTTAAAGTTGATTTGCTTTCAGCATTTCCCTGTCTTTAAGACAGGCTGGGCATTTGGAAAGTTGGTACCATACCTCTCAACACCACTTCCTGTAGTTACCTTTAGCCTTGCCTGCATACTGTCTCAAGGAAAAGCAGACTGCATCAAGCAAAGAAACTTATACCAAAGACCTCAGCCCAGAGGCACGAACCCACAGAGACTTGGGAAACCCTTTTCTCTTTCACCAAATTTTAATACCCTTCATTAATGTTAATTGCACAACACCAGAGGCAAAATATGTACCATGTACCTAAAGCTTGTTACCTCTATTAATGAAAAGCAGGCTTATGGAATATGAAACTATAAAGTGCTAGACTTTTTTTTTTTTAATTGTAAAGACACTTAATTGGCTTGTACAAAAGGAAAAGGATTCCTTTCACCTCACTTTAATGAGGTTTTTATTATTCAAATGGGACATTTTGCTCAGTTTTGACTACAAGCCATTGCCATTCAAAAGGCTCTGAGATGATGAATATTTGTGGAATATCAAAAGGAAAAGTTCAGACTATAACGACAGAATGGAAACAAAAATAGTATCATTCCAATTCCAAAGCTGATGCTATTAGTCAGCATTCTCAGGGGCTGATTTTTTTTTTCTTTTTTGATGGATTCCAGTTTGTAAGGGGTGAAAGGGACTAGGAGGGTTGTCTTCTGTGTATAGAGGACTAGAGACTCCGAGGAGGGAGGGGAGCTTGTTCTCTGTGGTTCTGATAAACTCATGGAGAAAGCCCCTCCACTTCCCTGTTGAGTGGACCCAAGGCATTCTCTGAGCACGCTGGAGGTGATGTCTGGAAAGTAGCAATCCCATCCTCTGCTCCTTGGACCAGAGAACAACTGCTCCATGGTAAGGAGAAAGGAGTTCCCAAGATTTACCAGTGGGCATCACTGTTTGTCATCAATGGGGGTGACAATGGACCAAGCTTTCTAGCCAGAGTAGCCTCAAGCGACACTTCCTACTGGAAAGAGCGCTGAATGGTGGTAATGAATAGAAAGGGGTCCAAGCCCAAAGGCTGCCACTAACTGACTTCAGACGGCTAATTTCCAAGTTTTCTTCCTGCTCCCCTGCATTTGTAAAATTTAGGTCTAACTGACACAAAACATTTAGTTTCAGGTATACAGCCCTCACTTGTACCATCCACTGACTATCCCCTCTTTTTCTGGTCTCTTCGATCTCTCCCTCCCCACTGGCTCATTCTTGCTACCTATCAGGCTACTCAGATTTTTCTGACCAACAATTAGGAGAAATTCAGGAAAGATAGTGGATGAAAGAAAGTGGAAGACAGAAAGCAGAGAGTGAGCTGGAAAGAGAAAGAAATGTCTACTTGACATTATGGCTATTTGAAGTGGCAGTGAGTCTCTCTTCCCAGTTATAGACCATAGTTTTGAAAGATCTGTCTCCATTTATAATCTCTTTCCTTGCCCCAGACTCACTTCTTATCATCAAGCTGTCCGAATTCTGACCCATCACCATCTGGAACCTCTCAAAGCTAACTGGAGAGCAATGGCATCTCATCTCTACACCCAACTACCTCCCTCTGAGGAAACTCTACTTCTCTGCGGCAGTGTGCCCAGCTCCTCCCTGATTCCCTCTTCCCCATCTCAGCTTCTGAGATACAGCCCACCCTTGGACTTCCTCCTAACGCCACCACTGCCTCACCTCCTGTCTCCACCAGCCCTTCCTCTTCTACCCAGATTTCTCTTTGATTTAGTCAAAAAACTCTTCCCTATAGCAAGTTCATCCAGCCAGGGACTCCAAACACCTCTCTAGAGGAGAACTTCACGACCACAGCTCCAGTGCTTGCATCTCTCCCAGGTTCCAGAATCTCACCCTTCCCACCCCAAATCTAAACTCTTCACCCTCTCTCCTCACATCTTCCCCCTTCCCTGATGTCCATATTTCTGCAATGGGTGCAGTTACCTGGTAATAAACACTTAGGAATCATTCGCTGCCCCATCTCCTCCCACAGCCTCTACGGCTAGTCAATGTCAGTATCTCCAGACCCTTCAGTGACTATTAACAGTCTGTCCATTCCTCGTCGTTGCCAATGGAGTAAGCACTATGAGGTTCTGTCTAGCTCTCATTTACGGGTCCCAGTGTACCTATTCCCGACTTCCAAGAGCAATGACTTCTCCAGAAAACTGTCCTTGACTACTGGGCACCAGCATATCTGGAAAGCCATGCCCTACATCCAGATGCTCTCCTAACAAGGGAGACCAACTCTGGTATAACTCCTTCTCCAGAGCTCCCTACGGCATCAGGCTGAAGAGAGTTTCCAACTCAATAAAACCTGTTTCCCTCACTCTTCTTCTGAGAGCACATCCCCAGTGAATCATCTGAGTAAGTACCCCTGTCCCAGGCTAGATCTCTAGGGAACTCAAGCTGAGACAACCACCGTTATTCCATGTTTCTGGCTCTGCTGCCTTTAGCTCTGGTCACTACAGTAGCACAGACTTGGCCTTACCACTTCTGATGTCTCTCTGACTTGACCCAGCATGAACAGTGGGACCAAATTAAACACATTCTAAGAGTCTAACAGAAAAAGTGATGAAGACATTTAAAAAATTTATAAAACTAGGTTACAAATGACCAGTACAAGACTTAACATGTTAAACTCCACTAGTCGCAAAGCATAAAATTTCTACCTATCAAATTAGTAGATTTATTTATAATATTATTACACTTTTATTATGTCGTATAAAGCTGGTGGGAATACACATTCCTTCCCCCTGGATACGTGCTGTTTTCAGCGAATACATTTGTGGTAATTTATTACAATGGCAATAGAAAACTAATAGAATGAAGTAATAAATGTTTGCTGTTTTAAGTCACAACGTTTTGGGGATAATTTAACAGCAATAGATAGCTAGTACGTGCACCCTACAACATGAGAGAAGCCAAATTCACAAAGCCACATATGGAATACTTCCATTCATATAATGTTCTGGAAAAGGCAAAACTCGGAGGACAGAGGGAAAAAAGAAATCACTGGTTGCAGGGGGTGGGTGTAAGAGGCGGGAATTACTACAAAGGGCACAGGGGAAACTGGGGGGGTGATGGAACTGTTCTATATCTTGACTGCTATGACTTTATGAGTGTGTGTTTGTCAAAACTCCCAGAACTGTACGATTAAAAGGGTGAATTTTACTATATATAAAATACACCATAATTAAAAAAAAAAAAACTGGAGGGAAACAATAATGCACTGTGTGCTTCTAATGCCACAGGTCCCACCCCTGGGATGCGGGATTTGCACACCTGTACACTGACATCCAAAACTGATGACTCTAACTGAAAGTCAAGTCAACCTGTTTCACAAGTTCCCTGGCAGTCAAGTCCCCACCAAGGCACCAAGATCCCAGCAATACTGACCCAGTGAGGGCCAGGATCTCACCAGCATCCTCCACAAACGTCCCCGCCAGCCTCCACACGGCCACCTCTTCTGAATGCTCAGCCGGAACTGGCAACATTCCAATTCCAGCACGTCTCATCTCCAGCGTTCATTGTAAATGGAATATCAGCTTCTGAGCTCTAGCATCTCCCCGGAAGCTTGGCCTTCAGCTCAGTCCGGGGCACATCCTTTCCTACATTACACAACACTTTCTACCAGGGGCCACAATCTGCATAGACAAATGTTATCTCCGCCCCAGACAACAATCAACGTCCATGAGGAGAGAGCTCTTTGTTTGCCCGGGGTCTTGCATGTAGAAAGACAAAAGCCTTACCTACACACCTGAATGGGTACCTGTCAATCAGCGCTGTTTTCCCAGTGACATCTGGTCTAGAAGCCATTACGTAGCCATATTATACGAAATATTATTAACTGAAAAGTGGCAGAAGGAAGAAGGGAAAAGTGGATTTGTTCTAGCTGATTAGTGAAGAGAGTTACTTATGCTCTGGAGACAAGACCAGCCCACTGTGACTCAAGGAACCTAAGAATCAAACAACATCAAACCTGAGAAGTTAGAAAAGTATTTCCAAAGAGTCCGTCAGGAGCAGGAACCATCATCCCTGGGCTGAGTTACAGTGACGATTCCTAAGTTGAATTGTAACGAGCGCCCCGAAAATGAGGACGACTTTCACAGGTTAAATAAACACCCCGTGGAATGTTTACAAGAGTGAGGCTTTGGGGGGTTCCATTTCAGACACAGCAAAACAGTGAGCTAAGAGGAATGTTATGTAAAGGGAAATACTTTTCAATTCCTCCTTGAATCAGAATGACCCACCATCTGGGGCACTTCTCAAGTGAGTTGCAAGAATTCATACTATTTAGGGATACTCGGAAATTCAACAGGAATAGTCTAAGGACCCCAAACCCCAAAAGCAACTTTTTTTTTCGGTCTTGCCTGGTGTGTAGGTGTCTTTTTCTCCAAGAAAAGGGAGAAGAAAAAAATTATTAAAGAAGAATTCCAAGGTGGACCCAGGCTTAAATAAACAAGGTCTGGTTTGCTGTGCACTCCTGGATGGCAGTGTGAAACTGAACACAGAGATTTTCCTCAACAGCTGCCCCCAGCCCGCTGAAGGTTCTGGACACTCAAGTAATCCACCAAGACGGCAACTGCCCAAGATGCAGCATTCACGCCACTAGCAAGACTCAGCATGATTTTAGGTGGTATACAGGAAATCTTTTAAAAACTGCTCAGTTACTCTAATGTACCGGAAAAAAAATACAATCAGCCTCTCCAGTTCACAATGACAGGAATGATAAAAGGAAATGAGAATGCCCACCTTTGACAGTTGTGAGAATTAAGAGTCAAACGCCCAGCACCGGCCCTGGGAGAGCTGGCACCTAAAACAGGCTACTTTCTTTTCTCAGTTGCCTGTTTCTTGGACCTTGGGCTACACTTTGGGGACATGATATCCATCAATAATTCAGAGATACAAAATATGTATATAAACGTCTCCCGCGTTTATAAATTACCTATATATTGTTTCCCATATCCTTACTTAATATCTGTGGAAAGTAAGACCCTGAATAAATACACAAAGAAATAAAGCAAAGAAAACAAGAGAAATATGAACACATAAAATCAACATCAGCTTAGGTGGTCAGTGACCATCCGCCGCTACGCTGCTTAACTTTAAAGGACCCATATAGTTCAAGAATGTGAGGGAGGGACACTATCAAGAATTAAAATAATAATTAACCCAGAGTGGATTTTGCTGTCAAGATAACCTAGCCACACTTTAAAGCTGGAAAAGAGAAAAATAATCCGAACCAATCAGCGGGAATAGAGCAGACCCTGTCTGTATCCCCAGGTGACCACCAGGAATTTTTCATTTCATGCATCATTTACAACTTCTCCTAGTGAATTCCAGAACATCAGTACATACACTTAACAGAAAATGAAAACACTCTTGTTTTCATTATTTCCTTCAATTTTTGCCCCATGCCCATTATCTTGATTATTTTCTCCCATCCTATCACGTGCAATCCCAGCAGCAAAATCTCGCCCTCACTGACTCCAGAGGCAACGGGGTATAAAACAGGTAATACACCCACATTTTCTTCCAGGAGAGGTTTCTGGGGGAAATGCATCCATTTGATAATTATGCCAATGGCACTTAAACAACACGATGCCTAGAATGCAGGTCTGACTCTTGGATGTTACAGTTCCCTTATTGCCATTTCTCTCCTGATCTTTCCACTTACTACTTCACTGCCCTGTAGCTGGCTTCCTGTAATATATAATAAAATGGACAGTGACGAGGCAAGAAGGATGGGAGGGTGGGGCAGTGAGAATAAATAACTTCAACTGCACGTACACCCTGTAACCTCACTTGAACACAGCTCCGGCGGAGTGGGAAAATGCAAATTAGACCAAGTCCCTCTTGGCAAGTTCCCATTTGTTCATTTGACAAATGAATCCTGGCCACGTCCTAAAGAAATTTACTCGGGATATGGAAGGAGTCTTGGGAGGCCAAACTGGATTTTAGTAAACTCTACAAGGTAACTCAAAGGATGTGAATATTTTTCGTATAAATGAAGAGGGGGAAAGCGGGTAGACGGGGAGGGTTGGGGATCGCATCATTTAGGGAAGAGGTTATTTGTTTTTACCTGCAACCCAGTTTCTCCACACACCAAGTGGGGAAAGTTGTGACAAGGCACTAGAAACCCCACAAGGGCTGAATCTACATCTGGTCACCCCTGTGCTCCTACTCCCAGCACCACGCAGGACACGCGCCAGAATTCTGCTGAACGACCGAATCCTTGAAAATTAAGAAAGCTGTCACCATGAAAGCTCTCTGTACCTTTGCTCAAACCTATTCAATTCACCCTCATTTGGTTTTTAAAGCACTGCATGCATACACTCTGGACTTCAAAAAAAAAAAAAGAGTCTCTCTTTGTTACCATTATCCACAATGCAGTCATTTACGTACCTTTTGCCTAATTTTTGTCAAATTTATAGAACACCTCTAATTCCTTTTTTTTTTTTTTTTTTAATACACTGGAAACCAACTCACCTGTATTTTCTAGCCCCGTGCTTTGCAAAAACATCTGCTCTGCTGGTTGCTGCTCTGGTTTGGGTTTTTGAAACTTGGTGTGTGTTCAGATAAATACAGTACTTGCCTGTGTCCATTTTCTATCTAAGGATTAAAATGGGAACTTTACGGAACTCTGTTCTGTGGCTCACAGAGCTTGTGCCGGCAGGGGGAGTAATTAAATGAAGAGCCTACGTGGACTTAACAAAACACATCCATGACTAAAAGATCAGAATTACCCAGGAAAATGAGGGGAAGGCTAGAGCTGGCAGTAAGTCACTCGCGATGCTTATTAAGGACACATTCACTCTTAAAACTGACAACGCTGTCTCCTCTCTTTGAGTATGAGCTCCCCGTGGAAGGGTCCTTATGGCCACACCAAGCACAGGAGGTTCCCAGCATTTGCTGACAGTGGTTCTAGTAAAGTAACACCTGGGCATCCTCTCTCAGTAAAATCCATCCCTCTGAGCATTTGACACAGTTTGTAAGTGGGGAAAAGAAAGGATATACAGAAATAACCAGCCTTTCTGGAAACGCATTAGCATTCCTTCAAATTAAAATTCTATTCTGTGGACAGTGAGCAATATTAAGCATTACAACCCATTATTTACAAACTTCTGCCATACCATGGATACATAAATTCTGCTGAAAAAAAAAATCATGGGACCATTCATTTCTTGTGTATTTATAGAAGAGCTGTAGGTACCAGGTGATGATTTCATTACCATTATGCAGAGAGAGTTTATTTTAAAAACACCCTCTGCAGGTACAGTGAAGGGAGGGAATTTTAACATACGGTGGCAGAGGTGGACCTACACAGACAATAGGAAAAAAAACGTGGTGGGGAACATGCTTCAGCCCATGGTCAAGTCACTCCAACAATGAAACACCTCATGCATTTTGTACGCTTCCCTGCCAATGAGGACTCTTGCCTCTGTTTTGCCTAGAGATATATGGAGCTGTAACAGAGTTCACAAAGCCCCTGACAGCTGTGTGCTGCCATTCAGACCTGAAAGATTCCATGTTGTGATAAAAATTAATGTGCTCTGACATCCTCCGGGACTCCCTGGGCTCTGGGAATAGCTAATGAAGAAATACAACCTTGCCGGAGAACAGCATGCAGCTCTGGAGTGGAGGATTAATTCAGACATGGGAGCGGCGTGGTCCCCTCTGTCATCAGCTGTAAAGCACATGGACCCCAGGGCTAAAGGGAACCGGCACTGATTGGCCAGAATTATTTCTGGGGGTGGGAGAGGTCAAATCAACAAAAAGCTTTACAGAATACTCGAGCCCAAGTTAGATTCATACTGTCACTTTGTGCTAATGCTCTCAAACCAAACAAGGATCATCCTGAGCCTCTGGCTGGCTATGAGAGTGGACCTGAAAGCTTCACCCCAGGAGACACGCTTCCTTAGTGATTACAAGGCCACTGGGCACGTCCCAACGGACACTCGCTCAAGAGGGGCTCAGAAAGGGTCTTGATGTTGACCTTGGGAGGAATGCTGATTCCCAAAGAGATGTTTCATTGTCCCTACCAGCCTACCTTCCAACACCTTTAGCCTCCAGGTATCATGATGTCTTCCTAGAGGGCAGAACAGTGAGAATAATGTTTATAGCAGTATTATTTCTAGTAGCCAAAAAGTGGAAATAACCCAAATATCCATTAACTGATGAATGGATAAAGAAAATGTGATCTATCTGCATAATGGAATATTACTATTCAGCCTTAAAAAGCAATGTAGCACCGATCATGCTACAACGTAGATGAACCTTAAACACATTACACTCAGTGAAAGAAGCCAGTCACAGAAGACACCGTAGCATGTGATTCCATTCATATGAAACATCCAGAATAGACAAACTGGTAGAGACAGAAAGATGGGTGGCTGCCTAGGGCTGGAGGGGTGTGGGATGGGGAATGACCACTGATGGGTACAGGTACAGGGTTTCTTTGGGAGTGATGAAAATGTTCCAGAATCGGACAATGGTAATGGCTGTGTTACAACCCCGCAAACATACTAAAAACCATCCGACTGTATACTTCAAACTAGTGAAATTACAGTATGTAAATGAAATCTCAATTTAAAGAAAGAACTCCCTGGGCTCTGAGAGGCCTACCCTACACTTTAAGAATGGGTTAAGTGGTCTCAGGTCCCCACTCACCAGGACGGCTGAGGCTCACAGCTCCCCAACCCGGCCCACCTTGTCCCCACACCTCCGCTGTGAATGGAAACTGGTACTCAAGCAAGACAGAGTCAGTTCAGAGGCAGTAAGGTTGCTTTTTTTGTGGGGGAGGGTGGTGGGGAATTGATAGGTTACACAAAGATACCTGGTTTTAGTCTGTGACATCAATTTCAGACTATTATTAGCATTTCATTGTGTCAAGTTGAATTTATTTCTCAGCATTCCGAATTTTAGCCATTGTTTAAAAGATTAGATTGAAATGTTTAAAAATCTGTCTTTCCTGGACTTACTATTCACTATAATTTCTACAATCTTACGGTATTCTTTTGCTAATTTCCTATCTCCACTAAATGATTATGGAAAACCCTGGGGAAATGTATGAAAATTTTTTTTCAAAAGTATTTGAAATATATACTTACACACATACATATTTAATGTCTTTCCTATAGAATGCCTATCATTCCATAGAAAGTAAAAAACCAGAAGGTAATATTCTGAATTATGAACAGTGGTGGTAAGAGAAGGGTAGTCAGAGTGCACTCACGGGTGGGTATTCATGGTATCTTAGATACACCATAAAATCAGCCAGCAAGAAAGGGCCTACGGACTGAACAAAACTGACACTACGCGGATAATTTACGAAAGCTGGGCAAAAGGTATGGGGAAGGACCAATATACTTCTCTTCTTTGTTGCGTGTATTTGAAAATCGCCCCAGTAAAAACTTTCAAGAGATAAAGACAAATTAACAGAAATTTGGGCCAGGAAAAAGGTTAATTTTCATTTCCCCATTTATGCTTTTCCATGTTTTTTCACATGTCCTACAATGGGCACGTGCCATTTCTGTGGTCGCAGGACTTGTGCAAGATAACTTTTACATGTAGCACCAAAATAAATGTCAAAATAATACCAAGGTAAATAGGTTTAACATCTGCCAGAAAAATTTTAAAGGCAGTTAAGCCTTTTAAAACAAAAGAGAACTAAAGCCATTGTGATTACATCAAAAACTACCCTGAGAAGACACGCTCGCTGTGGAAGGCAGGGTGGGAAGCCACAACCTGGCCCAGAGGGTAATGAACAGCAAACCCACCCTTCCGACAGTGCAGGAGAGGAGGAGCAGCAAATAAAACAGAGGTGGACCTGATGCAAAACTCCACAATCTTGGAAAACCCTCCCATAGGATGAGAAAGAAGGAAGAAAGACAGTCCAAGACATCGGAGGGTCAAACAGGGCTGAGGAGCCTGGGACTGAAATCTTTTCTGGTGTCTGGGTCTTTAAAGGTCATAGCGAGCTCTTGTCTGAGATCCATTTGAAGCCCTCCCTCTAATGGGGGGCAAGTCCTGCTTTAGGTGTCAGAGCAGAGCTGAGTCAGAGGACGTCCCTCAAAAATGAGCAGAGTTCCCTGCTGGAGCTGTGCTTCTGCAACTGCAAAGACCCACAGAGGAGCCTAGGGCACCACCATGCAAGACAAAGAATGACCCAGGAGACAACGGTGACTGACTGATGGAGCTGAATGACAGCTGGCCCTCCCTGACTCCCAGTCCAGTGTCCCGCCCCCCTTATTCAATACTACTCAGCTCCACTGAGCCCCCTCATGCTTCCTTACCAATGAAGAAAACCTAAAGTTTCTCTTCTGCCCCCACTAGGAAGCGGTGTCTCCTCTCCGGGCCTGCAATGGCCTCAGATGACATGAAAAAGCCACTGCGAAAAGAACTTCAATAACTAATACAAAGAAACCTGGTATTTTGTAATGAACATGCCAATGTAATTAAATCAATGCAAGTTTTTACAAAGAGTTCAGATCTTCACAGCATTGCCTAGTGTTTGAGGAAGAGCTGAGAATGACACATAACTTCTCTGGAGGGTTTCTCTGGTTTCGGAGAGCAGTAGCATTAAAAGATACTCATATGCTTGGACCCAGAAACTGCTCTTCTAAGAACTGATCCTAAGAGAAAGAAAGAGATCCAAAAAGAGGTATGTGCAGACCATTTTCACAGTGCTTATAACAGCAACGGTAAAATTAGAAGCAACCTGGTATTGAAGAATCCAAGACTGGCTAAACGCTTTTACCTATGTGCAATGTACTGGATTCCAGCTGATTCCACACACAGCCAAGTTGGGAACCACTATGACAGTCTCCTGGGAATTTGGAGATCTGCTGTCCTTCAAATAAGAGACATTCTCCAAGATCCATTCCCCCCTAAACCTGTACCATTTGTTGACTTACCCGTTACTTGTACTTCTAAGACTACCAGAAACCTTCTTCTTTGTTCTGCTTTTGGTTATCAGCTCTCGCCTACTGTCAGCTCAAAAACCCGTCTGATGATGAGTTGGTGACTGAGCTGTGACAGCATTTGAAGCTCAGAAGGCAAGCCGAAGAGCTCTGCCATTAATTGAAAGGACCCATTTATATTCTTCTGGATGACAAGATGTGAGTATTCTCTTACAAAAATGAAGAAAAGGAAAGACTCACAGTATTAAATACACAGTGCTGTGACAAGTAGTTCAACTAAAAATATAATCTTCCTTAGGGATTTGCAGCAGGCTGCCACAGTGGAGCACTGTTGATTTATTTCAAATGTATATTCAAGTGTTTAGGCTGACAAGAATTAGCTTCTCAACAATTTACTGGGTAGTGGGGAGGAAAGACGGGTCCCATGTTATTAAAATGTGATTTCAGTGTGGTTTAAGCACAACTTTCCAACATGTCAATTATGTAAGAGTAGAATTCCGAAGCGACAATGGGGCTGGTTAGACGGGACAGGGAGAAAAACGAAGTTGGAGACATGGGCCAAGCTGGGAAGTAGAATTCTGAACCACAGACGGCGAAATGCTTCTTCCCAAGTCTTACATAACCCAGGGGTTCTCTGAGAGTCACCACATGTTAACCCTGACTTCGCAGGTTTGCTGTGTCCATGGCTGTGGAGGGCAAAGAACACACCTGGCAGAATCAGGGCTCAGAGATGTCATGTCCACGCCAAGCGATGCCAGGCCAGCCTGGTCACACAGCCCACACCCAGAACAGGGAAGGCCTGGCTCCTAACAGATAAATGTTAGGAGGGAAGTTGTGTGTGATCTGCCTGAAAGAACTATTATATATGACTGCTTTAAAATTTGTTTCCCAAGATTTACAAACATGTAACTCCCATGTCACCCATGGAGGTACCAATTCAAGAACTCTGAATGGCTGAGAATTGGTACCTTAAAAGCAATGTTCATGTCACCAAACGGAACTACGTGTTTCCATTTTTTCCTTCCTTCCTTTCTTCCTCCTTCCCTCCCTCTCTTCCCTCTGTCCTTCCTTCTCTGTTCCTACCCGTCCATCCATCCATCCACCCAGCCCCTTCTTTGAGCTCCCTATGTGGCAGTAAATGTAACAACTGCAAAGGATGATGATGATGACAACACAAATGATGATACAACCTGAAATGTATTGTTTATTAAGTATCAGGTACTATGTTCTGTAAACGTTATGTTATTTAATCCTTTCAACCATCCTGCAATGGTACTACCATCATCTCCCACTTTTACTGATGAAGAAACTGAGAATCAGAGAGATTAGGGAATTTGCCAAGGTCACCACTTTACTAAGGTGTGGAACACAGATTCAGAGCTAAGAACAAGGTGAATGAACCAAGGTTTCTGCTTATCTGGGGCTCAGTCTAACAAAGAAAAATCAATATAGAAAAAAGCATCCCCAAAGTATTCCAAGCGTGATGACTGGGTGTGTGGTCGATGCTCCAAGAAGTGACCTGTCATTTCAGCCATGGTGTGGCAGTAAGAGGAGGGGACAAGGGAGGCTCCGGAGAGGATGCTACAAAGTCATCCAGGGAACAGGTGATGGGTAGGCAGGAGGGCAGTGGCCCAAGTTAGACGCATGGGTCCAGAGTCAGGAGGCAGAACCTGCAGGCATCTCAGTAAGCAGAGTACAGAGGCATGGGATGGGGAGGGCACGGCCATACATGAAGGCAGAGGAGGGACCAGGGGCCTTAGTGGGCCACACCAGGAAGTGCAGCTCAGGTGGAAAGATATCACCAGAGGGTTTCTCCTGCAGGAAAGTATCAGACCTGGGTTTGCATTTGGGAGTGGTCATTCTGGCAATTCAGATGTGTGAAGAACAAAAATGCCCCTTCGGCCCGCTTCTGTCTACAGGATCAGCTTCACTACGAGCGCAAGTAGGAAGTAAGGGGAAACGAACACTGACACTTGGAGTAAAAATATAAAGATGACTGCAAACCAGAGCAAACAGCTACTGTTTCCGTTTACACTGACTCCATGGAGAGACACCTTCTGGATGCTCGGTACAAAGCAGCCCAAGCACCTTAACTGTGAGGATGAACTTCTCTTCTGTTGGGTTTGTTTAACCTCTTTTACCCATATTTCAACAAAACAACTTCCTCCTGGTGAAAGAAACCTGGCTGGAAGAAGCATCCCCTTCAACCTTGAAGTGACCTTAGCAATTGAAGGAGCAGCGGTGGAGCATCCAATCTATTCATGGGACAAATCTCCTCTAGAGGCAGTGTGTCCTATATGGTGCATTTCTCAAATGAGACAGATCTTTCTGATTTTCCAAACTACTATCTAAGCTGAGCTCAGTGCAGAGCAGATTTTGGACTAAGTTCTAGCCTTACCACCTACTACCTAGCATGACCTTGGTCAACACCCTTCTTCTCTTTAAGCCTTGATTTCTTGATCTATGAAACATGGTTGATCATTGTATTAGGTTGAACCATAAAGACATTGCCTTTCTCCTACAATTTTTGACCTATCCTATGAAGTCCTTGTGAGGATAAAACGGATGGTAGATGAGTGCTTAGCTGTACATGATGAATAAACAGGTGATAAATATTAGCAATTACTATCATCACCATCATTTTATGGTTCCAAGTCCCAAGCAGGGTTTCAGTGTCTTCATTACTTACACAATTCATGGTTATGTTTGTTGGCCTGCTTTCCCATATGGTTGTATTTCCACAACTCAGCACAGCACACTGCTCTATTCAAACTCTTATCTCTTCTCTCAGCCTCTAAGTAACACAGAGTACTTTCTGCAGAGAACTGAAATTAACCACGCACACAAACATTGGTTATATATACTTATTTGTCTGGTCCAAACCTAACATAATCCAAAATGGAATGCATTTCTCATAGTGAGACAAGATGCTTTTCAAATGTGTTACATTTCATGGGACAATGGGTTCTAGTCCAAGGGTTAGCAAATCACAACCCCCAGACCAAATCCCCAATCCAATTCACTTTCTGTCTTTGTAAATAAAGTTTTATTGGAACACAGCCTTGCCCAGTCATTCACAAGTTATCAGAGGCTACGTTTGCATTACAATGGTCTCATTCAACACTGGCTGAATGGTTTCCACAGAGACCATCTGGCTCCTAAAGGCAAAAATATTGATAGATATTTATATAAATATTTATGAATCTAATTTTTTAATACAAAAACTTTGCCAACTCATGCTACAGTCCACTGCTTTAAGTGATCAGTGTTAAATACCAGCAACAAAGTTCATGTTATTTGCTAGAGCTAAAGACAGAACATTGGCTTACGTACGCACTAGTGGGCTGGTGAGTGTGGGAGGGGGCAACCACAGAGCAACTGTATCTACTCTCCGAAGCTGGGTTTTTATTCTTCCTGGAAGGGAAGATTTTCTGTGTGTCTTCAATTAGCATACATCACTTTGATTTCAGGAAACATGATAGTGATGGCTGAACCTAGAATTCTGTTGGGAAATCTAAACTGTTTATTTTGCAAACATCGTTGTGGTTCATTCAAACACATTTTCATGTATTCCTTGGGAGTGATGACTTTTAATGATTGCCAAAAGGCTTGCCGAAGTTTTTTTTCCCTAACAAATGTAATTGCAACGTGCCCCTTAATTAATTTCACAATTATTCTTCTCCACTAAGGATATGTTTTTGAAGACTGACATCAAGTAAAGTTATCAAAAATCCTTAAGCTTCACAACTATTGTGAGAGAAAGACAAGGAAGGGGAGAAGATGGCCAATGGTTCAACTCCAGTGTCAAGCCCAGTTCCTGGCACTGTTGTAAACAATGAATAAATAATGAGATGAAGGGGGGAAATTTTTTTAAATAAACCAGAAGAAAAGGAGGAGAGAAGAGATATGCAGTGCTTTGGCATCCCAGGATCCAGAGGTCAACAGTTTAGACTCTGCCCCACTGTATCTCAGTTATTCAATGCAGGTTGGTCTTCAGGCCACTCTAATCATCTGGAAAGCTGCCTAAAACCAAGGGAAACAATAGCAGGAACGGCCAAGGAAAGAGAGTCTAGCCACTTGCCCTGAAGGAGAACTGTGATGTGTCCCTCAAATCCATAGCTTTGTAAAGGAAAGCAAAGAGCCGGGAAAAAACCTACTCAGCAGAGCACTAAGACCCTGTGATCCTCAGTGGACATCACGACAGGAACAGTATCTCTGCTTGGTTCTTGCCCTGCTGATGGCTGGTGGGCAACGTGAAGTTCACGTCCACTCTGCTCTTGGTTGCCAGGAATCTCAAAGCTCACTCCTCGGCCCAATTTTCTAATGATTGTAAAGACTTCATGAGATCCACACTTCCTCTAGAATCACATCTCACCAAGTCCACTTCTATCTCCTTTCCTGTCTAGGTAGATCTTTTATTTCTGTTGTATCATACTGTAGGTATTCTTAAAAACCTCTCAAATCATTTTAGGATCAAGACAAGAACACATACATATAATTAACAATCAGAGATGCGTTGCACTGAGACGTGTCTGGTTACCCCACGCATCATGGCTGTGCTCCTCAACAACCCTGAGACGTGTATGTGAGAATCTACTTTACACAGATCTGCCGAGTGAGGGCCCAGAAATGCTGAGTGCCCAAGGCGAAATAGCTGGTAAGTAGCAGAGCTTGGATTTATATCTAAATTCAAGTGATCCCCCAAAACTATATCCTCCCTGCCACACCAGGGGCTGGCATACTACGGCCCTTGGACAAATCCAGCCCATGACCTTTTTTGTAAATAAAGTTTTGTTGGAACACAGCCACGGTCATTCATTTAAATACTGTCCCTGGCTGCTTTTACGTTACAAAGACAGAACCGGATAGTTGCAACAGAGATCTTATGCCCTGGAAAGTCTAAAATATTTACTCTCCGGGCCTTTGCAAAAAAAGTTTGCTGACCCCTGCACTATACTCTGTGAGTCAGTATGTTTGTTTAATAAGGAATAACAGTACATAATCTATTTTAGAAATATTTTTTAAAGAATCACATGAAAACATTTGATGCCTCAAGAGTGACATTTCAGAAGGCAAAAAAAATTTACTTCAGATGGAAGCATTCCTTCCTGATGTTTCTAGATACATTAAATGTTTCACAATATGATTTTTCAATATCTTAAGATGGAAAACGTATGGGAGGGGAGAAACTTACTTGGAGACTTTTTAAAATTTTTTTCTTAAAAAGTCTTAAGTAAGATCTTGATTTAGAGAGAGTTCATTACAGCTAAAATCTGCCTCTTTGCTTTTTAAAAGTCTTCATACTGCATAGAAAAGAAAAGTAATGTGATTCCCCGTTAGGCAAACCAGAGATGGATTTCTCATGTTGAGCAAAGAGTACTGCAGATATGATGGCGAAAACATTATTCTTAAAACTGAGCTGAGGAGAAAAATAAAGATTAAGCTGTAATTTACACATCGGTCAGGAGGGTAATTTATCCCTCAAAATTTGGAATTTATTTATAATCTATAGCCCACCCACTTCCATAGAAGGACTGGAGACAGCAAAATTTGGAATAAGAACCCAAGAATATTATATCTGGGATTAGAAGATTTTGAGAGTCCTGAACATTCAAGTTCTGAAAGTGATTTAGTAAAAAGTGAAAATAAATAACTTCGTTAAAGATTTCCCCCTCAAATGTTTAAACAGAAAAGAGGGAATAGAAAACCGTTCTTTTAATTTTTTAAAATACCACTATTCTATAGTGTTTTTTAAGTGAAATAAAGCCTAACTTCTTTAAATTATGCTGGAGACAGAGAGTTGAGAAGAGAAAGTAGAAATCCATGACCAAAAACGAAATTCTAGAAATCTTAAGAATTGCATATATTATCTTAATATGAACTTACTATCATTTTCATGAATTTCCATGATGAATCAAAGCTCTTGGTCAACGTTATAAGAGCTGACTAGTTAGCTGGGATCCAAGCAATATATTTCCTATATTATGTGCCATCACCAACTTTTAAAATTCCAGGACTGGAATACAGGTGTTTATTTTTTCAAGGATAAAGAACTCAAATTATAAAACAGTATCTGAAAAAGAGAAAAAAAACTACAGAGCTCCCAGTCCTAGAAGCTCTTGAATTCCTGCTCCAGGCCCGGTTAAAATGAGTGCTTTTCAGTAAACTAAGCAGCTAGAACTAGAGATAAAAGTGTGCCCAAGTATCCCAAACAACGCGCTATTGTTGTAGAGCTCATTGCAGAAAATCTCAATACTTTGTCTGAGTGCTTAGTAAAGGCCCCAGCTCTTCACACTCGGACGGGTGCCCCTGCCTGCCCCCCCCGGATTGCAATTGCAACAAAAATATCCTTCAGGACTCACTTTGGTGGGGACTTACCACAGGCTTTGGTTTGGAACTTTCCAGTAATGCCCAAAATAATTCGATACTGAGACACACTGGCCGACCATCACCACCACTAACTCTGGGGAGAACTGTCTGGAAGCAGTCTGAGGCTTCGTGGGCTGACCACCCAGAAGAGGGAGTGGAGCAGAAAAGAATGAGCAAATGAACGTGAGGCTGGGCAGACAGAGAGTGGGCACAGGAACGGGTTGGTCAGGGCGTGCGGAGCCTTAAGAAAACTGGCTTCAGCAACCAGGCCTCTTGACGGAAGACCACACCACCACCTACCAAGGATTCCTGCCAAAAAATTACACAGGAATTTGACCAAGCCTCTAGAGGTAGCTACCATTTCACAGGAAAATTAGAAGACAAAAGAACACATTAAATGACACCACGGGGATGTAGCCACTGAAGTACAGACCACAGAGAACTCTAGAGGACATACGTCCCTTTAAACAAACACAGTGCATCAAAAAAATTTTTTAAGAAATTTTAAAATTTAGGGAAAACTTGTAGGTTAATAAAATGCATAGACCTTATTTGACTCCTGATTTCAACAAACTGAAAGAGAGAGAGAGAATAGAAATACTTATTGTCTTAACTGGTTTTATGCCACTAAATTCCTGAGCAACTGGCTACTCAGCAACACACACCAATCCTGAAATCCACACTGAAGGACATGCCTGAAGGGGAGGTGTAACAAAAAGAGCGATCCAATTTGGATTCGGACAGAACTGGGTTCGGATTGCTAAAGTTGGGAAAATGAGTTAGCCTCGCTATGAAAAGCCAGAGCCTTTAGATTTGTCCCAGAGATACAGGTGACTAATGCCTGAGGTTATTGTAAGAAATTAAAGGGAGAAGACATCAGTGAGTGCTGAGGGTGTTGCCCTGCACAGAATAAACAAGCTGATAAGTAGATATTATGTGTATGATCATTGTTAGCAGTGCTCACTCTAAAATGGCTCATTCCGTTCCTCGCTACCCACCCCCCGAGAAAAAAAAGGAGGAAGAAGAAGAAATCTCAGTAGAGGTCCAATCCATATCCCTTCCTGGGAGGAAGGTACAAGGAGCTGCATCCTCCGCCAGGGTCTGCATTTACATCAATCTCTACCATTTCTGGTCCCGGGCTGCCATGCGGCTGTCCACCCTACCCCAGTGTGGGGAGACACGCTTGAGCAGGGGCAGGAACTGAGGGAATACACACAGGAAAGGGGAGCCCGAACACACTTCTGACGTGCTCAGAGGCAGGCTTCGGAGCGGAATATTACACAGGGGCATCCACGTGGAATTTACATCGAAGGGATTTTTTCCCTTCCTCAGGCCAACAGCACAGAAAGGGACAGGTTTGGAACTGGCAGCCTTCCTCTCGTTTGTCATTGTGTTTCACACACTAGGAAATTTTAATGTCGAGAGATGGGAGGTGATGAGAAGACGAGGGTGACACGTGTTTTTCTGGCAGCCCAGTCGCCGGCACTTAAATTCTCTTCTGACAGTTCTCAGAACTTAAAGATCTGTAAGTACTGAACTGTCATCTGCCTCTCCAGGAGAGATTTCACTTTGGCAGGATTTCAAAAGCAAAATCGCTCGCTTTTTTTTAATACATATTTTCACCACCACAATACTCCTCTAAGCCGTGTAAAATGCTGTGCTCTCGAGAGATGCGTAAAAGGAGGTTTGTGTGGTACAGGGTTTGCTAAAAGGAAAACTGCCTTTGTCTCTGGACCCAGAAGTACAAAAATTCAAAGTCGTTTGCTGAGATCTAGGATTAGGGCAGAATGGGTGATAGTTTTTCTCCAAGAGCTTGGGCTTGGTGATTACAAAAGGCAGCTCAATTTGATGATTTCTGAACTACTTAATGGTTAAAAACTAATGGTCCTGTTAAGACTTGGAAGACAGTCCTATTATGTAACAGTTGGCTCTCTTCAGCTCAGCGGCTCCCTTCAATGTGGTCTGACACTAGAACTGGAGGAAGTCTGAACGGGCTGTACATCGAAGCTCCCACTCGAGCCGTGTGGAGTCGGAGAGAAAGCAAAACATCAGGATGGATGGAAATCCTACGACTGCCACCGACCTGCCACATGACCCTGTGAAAGGCACACACTTCCGCTGCTCTCAGTTTCCAGCACATTTAAAATGAAAGGCTGTGCAGCATCCTGGTTAAGTGGGGGCTCAGGAGTGCCCGGCCACACAGGACCTCAGCCCCTCTGCTTCCCGGCCACGTGCCTCTGATAACTCACCCTCTCTGGTCTCATTTTCCTCATCTGCTTGATAGACACAGTTATAGCACTGACCGCAAGGGCTGCTTTGAGAATTAAATCAGAGGAAGCATGCAAACGGTTCTTGGTGTGGGGCTTGTAATAAGCACTTGATAAATGAACTGCTACTGTTGCTACTGCTGCTGCTATTATTATTCTCTCCCAAACAACCACAAAAATACTGGGTTGAGGAGTCAGTCGCTAGCTATAAAACACTGACTGCTTGCTGACCGCTGAGATGAAGGCTTGTGTGAGGTTAACTGGGCTCCCACTGGCCACCAGTCTCTTCCAGAGCTGAGAAAAAGCCTGGGGCTTTGGAGGCACACATTAAATGTGTGTTAAGTGAATGAACAAGCGGATAAATGATAATGAAGGGATGAAAGAGCAAACCTCTCCAAGCTACTGCTCCATCCTGACTCAAGGCTCTCTCAGAGCTCTGGCAAGGGCCCGATACTGCAAAGAGCGCACGCAGTAGGGCTTGCCTATGTCTGCTGGCTGGCTGGGGACAGTACCCAACCGCTCCCAGGAGCGCGGGGCCTGCACTTAAGGGGATGGTGCAGCTCCCACTAAAGACTGTGACTCAGTCTTTCAACCTCAAGGACTCAGGCCACATACTTGCTCCAGAAAGGGCTTCAGAGAGCAGATTTCTCAACATTCTCAAGGAACAGAGTGAGAAACTAAGGGAGACAGGAAAAGAACTGAATAATGGGCAGCCAGTGAGATGTCCAGTCTACCTAGTACCATCTGAACATGTGGCTTAAGATACCCTCCCCCCTTACATGTACCATTCGCTTGGAGAACTGTGAAACCAATGATTCCAACAGGGGCGAACCCCAAGACAGCTTGTCATTTATCAGCCTTCCTAAATTCAGTCATTCTGGTGCCATTTTGGGAACTATTTTATCCTTGGCACCACCTGTCCTATTATTAATTTAATCCTTGTGTTTAAATCAACTCACTGAAAAAAATTAAATAAAGTTATTTGTTAAAGAAACCTAAACCACTACATTAAACAAGAAACCAGGATTGCTTGCCCTAAAAAATATGAGGGAGCTGTAAAAATAAACACTTGGAGACAAAATAATATAATGAAAATGAAACTAACAACCACTGCTTTTCTCGGCTTTGGGTTTGAGGGCTGCTCTCTTGTCTGTGTCAGAAAGGGAGGCTGACATTATGATGGCATAAAAATCTACCAGCCCCAAGCAAAGACTTCCTCCTTCAGGCATTTTCAAATTCTGAGAAAGAATGGAAAAAAGAGGAGGAAGTTTCTCACGATGTGAGACCGCACTTCTGGAGTCACGTTCATGCACCAAATAAGATCATCGCAGTTTTGCAAAAGAGTGGAACCTTCTCGTGCTCTGATTTTTGGCGCCCTGGCAGGACCGGGGAGCTGATGTTACTTGTTCCTGAATACAATTAAAGTAGACTTTTCCTCGATTCTGAGAGGCGCTGCAAAAATGTCTGTACTCAGGATCTAGCTTACAATCGGCTGATTTTTATGAGCCACTCTTACTAGTGCTTAATAGTGTCTTCTTTTTATCTGGGAAGCTGTTACGAAATTGATGACACATCTCATAATGAGGGTGACTCAGAGTCAAGAAAATACGGTACACCTTAACGGGGCCAATATAAATGAGCCTCCTGTTTGGACGCCAAGACAACACAATAGCCTTCCATCCTCCCAGTTGTGTTCATCTGATAAAGACATTACAACAGCAAGATATTATGATCTATAACCCTCCGCTGAAACACTCACACATTCTTGGCCTTGAATGCTTGAGCAAAATGCTGCACACTACGGAGCACAGCGAGGTCCAGGGTCATTGCTTCTACCTTGGCTTTATGCTGGAATGAGAGAAAATAAAAAGAAATGATAAATAACAGCAAGTTTAGTTCATGGTATCAAGTTACAGCAAATGTGTTATGGAACATGTCGGAATTCCCCTGTTTAATATTAGACGCCCAGAGAGAATATAAATCACTGGAATGAATGGAAGAACAGGGCTTTTTACTGCCAAGTTGAGGGAGGATGTGAGCCTGGGACTGGGGGTTGTGCAGTTGGACTCGGCGCACGGAACAGGCTCCAAAGGGTCTTTGGGCTCACGTATCTCTTCTCGATCTGCGTCTGAAAAAAACTGTAATGATAGGGGAACACCAGGACGAGGCCTGGCTCCTGCGAGAACTCAGGAGACCACAGTTTAATCTCAAAAGCTGCCATTTGGGCTCTGAAATGATTCCACCAAGCCTGCATCAAAAATGAAAGGCAATTTGTTTATAGAAAGTACAAAAGCAGGCAAAACTCATTTATAGCAATGGAGTCTGAGTGATCTACATCCCCCGGGTTTAGAACCCAGAAAACTGTGGGTTTAGAGACCTCTGGGGTTTAGTAATTGTGTGAACTCTACAGACGGGTGGGGTACACATGGATAGCCAATAATGATACTAATAATGACCATGGTGTATTCTGAGAAGAATAGTGGGTGGGCACTTAAGGCAACATCTCATTTCATCTTCAGGACACCTGAAGGATGGGTGTATTTTTCGTATTTTACAACGAGGCATCTTACAAGAGATCGCAGAGCTAAGAAGTGGGGGCAGGGAGACCTCAAGTCAATCTGACATCGAAACTCAAGCTCCCTCCTGGAGAGACACCAGAAGGACCGGGGTGGTCAGGATCTGAAGCAGCCCTGTCCCACTGCTCAGTCTCCTCACACAATTCTGGAGAGAGCAGGGTTGCCTTTCAGACATGCCCTGTGTTGACAGGGACCTCCCAATTTTTAAGTCTGGCTGGACTATGGGATGTGACTTGAAATACTATTACCTCTTAAACCTCTCTCCTCCAAAGGACACACAGCCCAGAATGACAGGCCACCTGCCTGTACAGGTAAGCAGAGTCCCATAAAATAGATGGTTAACTTGGGAATTCTTGTCTAGACTGTGATGTTCAAGTAAGCCTATGGAGAATAATATGATACTCTACTGCTGGGAAGGGGGGTGCAAACGGCACTGCTGAGAACATCCTCCACCAGAGCTGTCTGATTCAGGGATGGACGCAAACTGTGCTGAGGGGCTTAGTGTGTCTGCGGCAGTTTTCATGGGCTCTAACCCGAGTCCCAGGCCTTGAACAATCAACACCAGGCCGAGGCAGCCAGAAAGCACACTGACTTTGGGCCCTTTAATATTTCTAAGCCTCAGTTTCCTCATTTGCAAAAGGTGAATATTAATTACCGACTCACAGAGTTGTGAGGTTAAATGTAAAGCACTTGCCATCCTGCCTGGAAGAGTAAAGCTATTTCACCAAGTTAACAGAAGGAGGTGAGAAGCCCCTTGTGACAAATTCTTTCTCTGAGGCCACTCTGCAAAAAACGGTGGTTGGGGTGGGCTACAGTGCAGTCTGGTAGATGAAGTAACGTTCATGACAAGTAAGGGTCCTCCCTGAAGACCACGCTGAACCAGATCGCGCCAGGTCCTGGAGCATGCAGCTCCTGTCTGCTAACAGAACCCAGTTTTAGGGAGAGGGTGGAAAGTGATTAAATGATCTCCCGAGACCCCAACAGCCTATCAGTGGCAAAGGCAAGTTTGCCAGAGTAGATATAAATTCCTCAGGTAACAGAGTCAGGTGCACCAACCTGCAGATTTTGGAAGGAGGAGGAGATGCGTTGAACCTGATCCGGGAAAGTGGGAAAGTGCCAACATACGAGCGTCATTAGCACTTCCTAAGATCAGGGAGTACCAGAGCTGGAGGGTCCGCAGTAAGGGAAGGCCATGCCCCTCATCCTATAGAGATGGAAACTGTCACCAGGAAGAAGTGGGTGCACTTGAGTGATGCTGTACCCTGTGTAGAGAGCTTGGGCCTCCAACGAGGAGCAAAACTCCACTTGCATTCCGTCTGAGTGACCGATATATATATGCAGGTAAAAAATCTCTTTGGAGCAGGATGCCTGTCAATGGCTAACTTTTACTCCCCATAGATTCTTATGCCTCATAAATGCTCAACTACCTGATCTGATGTTCACAATTAGCAAATATAGGGGCCTTTCACCCTCTACCAGCTCCTCTGGCCCCAGCCTCACTTTGCTCAGAGCAAGACACTCACTGCCAACACAGAATTGTACAGAACTCTGAATATAACCAAAAGGGATGTCAGACACTCATTCTGTTAAGGAAGGGGTAGTAAAGACATTGCTGCTCTCAGTCAAGCCCCCGATGAAAACCCCAAGGGATACGCAGCATATACATGACAAAAATGCGTGTACACACTCCCCCACAAGACAGGGAGAACATTCCCAGATGCTGACCCCACAGTAGTAATTCCAGTGAAATCGATGGCACGGCCAAGTGGGCCGGCCCATTCTTCCACATGTACAGTTTACACTTGGTAAGCTGCCTTTTGGTCCTCCCCCTTCACCTGAAGATAAAGCACAGAGCTGCCACCACCAATAAGAACAAAACCAGAACATACACATCCAGGGGGAACGAGGGGTCACAAGCCATCAAGTAGTTCAACAGACTAATCCACAGGCTGTGGGTTACTGGGCTCCTGGGGACAGTGATTCAAGTCCACACACAATTACTCAGGTAATTCTCCTGCCCTCGGTATCAGGTTTCCTGTTTCTGCTGCTGGCCCTGAGAAATGTGTGCACTGTGTGCAACACGGTTCAGACCAGCGAAAGAAAAGCCCCGCTTTCAGAATGAGAATGCGCGTATGTGTGCGTGTGTGTGTGTTGAGGGGTTTGCTCGTCTGACTGTCTTAACAGACTCAGCACCGTTACAGGAATGTTAATCATGGGACACGTTCCGCACAAGAAGGCCGTGGCTGACGGACTACAAACAGAAAACATTTTTGAGGGATAAACCACTGATTGCTAAGTGAAGGCAACAGGCCCCTTCTGCCAGTGTGAGCTTCCCCGCCGAGTCTGAGTGTGAACCTGGGACTGACCACAATTGACTTTTTTGTTTGAACTCGTGAACCTTCCCTTCTTGTTAACTTTCATTTGAAACTAGTTACAGATTCATAAGAAGTGACAAAAACAGTACTGAGAGTGCCCCATGCCCATCTCCCAGCATCCTCGGATGGTGACAGCTCATCCCAGGACAGAATATTATCAAGCCAGAAAACCGACGTTGTCACCATACAGTTTATTAGACCACAGACATTACTCGGATTTCGCCACTTTCAGGGTGCCCTCAGTTTCTTGTATTTGGGATATCTGTGTGTACAGTTCCATGTCATTTTATCACATGAAAAGAATTCATGTAACTGCCACCACATTCAAGATACAAGATTCCATCACCACTAAAGAACCACTGAGCTTTTGACTAAAAATAGACTTGCAATATGATCCAGCAATCCCACTCCTGAGCATATATCAAGAGGGAACCTTAACTCAAAAAGACACCTGTATCCCAATGTTCACAGCACCACTATTTACAATAGCCAAGGCATGGAAACAACCTGAATGTCCATCAAGAGATGACTGGATAAAGAAGTTGTGGTGTATATATACAATGGAATACTACTCAGCCATAAAAATAATAAAATAATGCCATATGCAGTAACATGGATGGCCCTGGAGAATGTCACTCTAAGTGAAGCCAGAAAGAGAAAGAAAAATACCATATGATATCACTCATATGTGGAATCTTAAAAAAAAAAAAAAAAAAGCCAAATGAACTTATTTATAAAACAGAAACAGACTCACAAACATAGAAAACAAACTTATGGTTACTGGGAGGGAGGGGGTGGGAAGGGATAAATTGGGAGTTTGAGATTTGCAGATACTGACTGGTATACATAAAACAGATAAACAAGTTTATGCTTATAGTACAGGGAACTATATTCAATATCTTGTAGTAGCTTATGGTGACAAAGAATGTGAAAACAAATACATGTGTGTTCAAGTATGACTGAAGCATTGTGCTGTACATCAGAAATGGACACAACATTATAAACTGACTATACTTTAAAAAAAAAAGAACCATTGAGTTTTTTATCAAGGAGATAAATTAGCATATGCCGTCCAGAACATGAGGTCAGGCCTTGTTTGGCCCAAGTATGCTCTCTGGATTGGCAAAACAAACACACATACAAAGTCTTGGCTTGAAATGCTTTTGTAGCTTGGAATGGCCAAGCTACAAGTGCCTCTGTATCAACCAAGATGAGCTTCAGCAAGGAACAGCCCCCAAACCTCAATGTCTTTAAACAACCAAGGATGATTACTGGCTCACACCTCATGCCCACTCCAGGTCAGTGCGGCAGGTTCATCGTGATGAGCCAGAGGCCCAGGCAGACAGAGGAGCCACCTTCTGTTACATCACCAGCCTCTACAGACTGGGGAAGAGAATGTGGCAAATGGCGCACGAGACCTCACAGGCTTCCGCTCAGCGGTGACAGATGTTTCACACTGTGCTGTCAGGGAAAGAGCAAGTTTTGTGGCTGTGCTGAGCATCATGAAGATATAAACTTCCATATGCCAAGAAAGAAGAGAAATGCAAGTATATACACAATGAAGAACAGTAACAGCTAACACACAGTCCGTGATTTTGCCCTGTCTACCTCTCCAGGCTTATTTCAGGCCACTTCTTGCTTCACACTTTCAATAATTACAGAAAAATTTAGAAAAGACAGATGAATGTGGACCAAAAAAGCATCTACAATCCCACCACCCCAAAATTAACTGTTAGCTTTCCATATGTACCTCCCTTCTTCCTTTCCTCTCTATCCATTTGTCCATCTATCCGTCCAACCATCCACCCGTCCAGCTTTATTTAACAGAAAGAACTTCTTACTAGGACTCTGAATCTCAAAATGCTATAAAATGCCTCTCTCACACTCTTCCCCAAATCTACACTCTTTTCTTTAATCACATCACTACACAAATTTATCATCTCAGGCAAATTTTTAAATTATGTACACTGATGCTGGTACCCATCATTTTAAAACAATACTGCACAGATGGCATCCCCCACATGAAGCATCAGGAAACTTCTAAGTAGCTAAAAAAGCCCACCTGCTCCCAACACTCAGGCTGAGCCAGAAAGACCCAGTAACGGAGCAACCCACATACTCTTCTCCATATCCCGGCAAGTCAGGGGCACTCGGTGGGGGCTGGTTCACTGACACTCTTGACAGACGAAGTCTTCTTGGTCTAGTCTTTATTAAGTTCCAAACACATGTCTCAGTGATTCAGGAGACTGCAAATGCAGCATCAAAGGATTCCTTGCTGTTGTTATGCGAGAGTGATCTCTCATACCATTTTATGACTATAAATTACTAAGCCTGAAACTCAAGGAACCATATGGGGATGGTGTGGTACTTAACGTAGAAGTGGGAAGATGCTGTCATCCACAGGATACCAGAGCCACAGCCCAGCATGACCACAGGGCTGGCAGTGTGACTTCAGGGAAGCCATGTGAGTGCTCTGGTGTCAGCATTCATATTGAAATGGGCATTTGCCTTGCATGGTTAGACCAAAGATTGGATATGATATATAAAGGCCCAGGGCACATAAATAGTAACTATTATTCTTACTATTCATAAGGCCACTGCTAAAAAGTGATGACCGTTGTTTGTTTTTCAATAATAAAGCATATTTGTAATGCAGTCTCCTGTCTTTATTTCACAAAACTAACAAGCAGCTCAAAGTATGAACAGCAACTTTGTGATGGAGAATGACACGTGACCCCAGGACAGGCGGAGGGAAGTTCCACTGAATTCCTCTGAGGCCATGGTACCCCAGTTTCCAAACTCTGTAAGTGTTCTGAACCTGAAATGTGTTAAGGCTAGGGTCAAGGCCAGGGACTCAAGTTAGACTGCCTGCATCTGAACTCCACTTTTGGGACCTGCCTATTAAGCAAGTTACTTCTTCCTGTGCATTCAGTTTTCTCTTTTGTAAAAATGGAAATAATAATAGTGCCTGCCTTACCAGGAAATGAGGTAATATAAGTAAAATCCTTGGAATGGTGCCTGACACTGGACAAGTGTTCTATAATTGTTACCAACAAACATTATTATTGTGACTGCTTTTGGTTGTTGTCATTACCATTGTCCAGGACATTATTACATCATCATCACCGTCATCATCTGTACTGAACTGCTTCACGCTTCACTCTTCACTAAGACAGGTGAAAGGGGCATAACTGGCCAACAGGAGCAATCCCAGAACTCTGGTCATGTGAGCCACAGCGCCCCACATCCCTGCAGCAACCCTCTGGGGCCGTTATTAACATCCATCCGTTTCACAGATGGAAAAAATGCAGTTCAGAAAGCTACTGCACAACTTCACCCAGAGAATAACTGGCCGAGCCACGACTCATACTGAGCTAGGGTTTTAATCACGATTGTGTACCCCACAACACCTACACAGCCCACTTGTCCTCTTGCCCATCAATCCTTCTCACCCCTTGGAGGCCCTCGCAGCAAGGCCCATCCCAGGGAAAACCACCGATCTGCCATTGCCTCATACAGAGGCAGCATGCTGTCCTGCTCATAGTCAACAATAAGAGAGAGACCATTTACAAGCGCGAATTCATTCACTTACTCACTCCTAACTGCCCCTAAGGGTCAGTGAAAGCTGCAGAGGTTCCATCTCCTGTACTTCTTTTCCTTTATCCCCCATCACTGCAACACGCAACAGGAAACATCTCACACCCATGATCGGCTTACCATCAATGAAAAAACAAAAAAGGTTAACATCTCATTGTAACAGGCCTTGGGAAAACTGTATATAAATAATTCAAGTGACCAAGAATACTTAAAAAAACAAATTATCACTTAAAAATGATTATTAACTGTTAACTGCCTGTGAGGTAGCTGAGAGTACATCATTGAGTTTTTCCCACTATCCGATTTCTCCCCGCCATGAACCCAAAGTAGCTGGTCTGGGAACCTAGCAGTTGTATGCTATGGGTCTTGGTCAGTGAACTCAAGGGGATGCACTTGCTAAGACTCACATCGGGTGCCTGAGCCTGCTTCCTCCACTCAGCCCAACCAAAGCCTCCCACTGCAGACTTTCCACAGAATCCTAGTTCAGCAGCAGGTGAGAGCAGCTCTTCCATACATTGTGCTGCAAGGGCCACCTCTGAGTTGGTCAAAAAGAGGAGAGCGTGGCACGGATGCTGGAGATGGAAGGATGGAGAGAGCCAGCTGAATAAGTGGGAGCAGGGAGCCGGGCCTCCAATAGGCCCAGAGGAAATTCTCCTCGATGGAGTGGGTGTAGCCTATGGAAATGCAGGACTGAGGCTCAGGATTTTCGGGCAGTCCTGGGTTGTGTATTCTCACTGGAAGGTGCCAATCCATGTGGATTTGATGTGTGCCTACCCTCCTGTCCTCTCTTACACTTACAGAAGACTTTCTTTCAGGGTTTCCCTGGAAAAAAGGTCTCACTTACATATGTTTATTGACAACAAAAGCTGAAAAATTAATGAGCACCTAGATGTGCTTGGCATTTACTTTTCACTTAAGAGTAATTTAAAAATCTTTTGACACACATATTGTTTCTCCCATTTCACAGACTACAAAACAGAGGCTGATACAGTTTAAAGCAGCACAGCTGAGTAAGACACGGATCCGGGTTTCCACCTGAGATGTGGCTCGTTCAAGCACTCGTGTCTTCCCTGGAATATCCCTGTCATCATGGTCTTCAACATGTAACACCAAGAAGCTATCAAGAAATTAACATCCTCTATCCATTCTGGTTTGTGTCTATTTCATGTCATATTTATTTTATGCATTTAGAATTTACAAGAGAAGCCGACTGCTGAAAGAGAAAATGTAACCCAGGCAATAATCTACATTCAGAGCTTATTGCTAATGGCACCCTGCAAATTCTAATCCAATGGGCCTTAATTGCGTTATGCTGATGCCTCTCACCCTTCCACTTAACAGACGCTCGGTCCTGATTTTGTGTTCTGAAACCTTAAATAGGAGTTGTCACATTTACAACAGCAAGAGACACTGGCGCGGAGCATATGATGTGACATTATTCACTGAACTACAATACCGACCTAAGTAAACTGGTTTAATAATTTCATCAATATCCTATGTGGGGCTTCACAACGCTAATTTCTCCAGTATTATTTAAGTGATGTTAGTGGTGGCCACGGGGGCAGCATCTTCGCTGGGAAACGCGGGAGTAAACGGATACTTGCATCTACTTTTGGGTCTTATACCTCTCAGTGGAACAACCCAAACCAGCATGGTGAGCAAGTCTGGTGGGGAGTTTGCCCCATCTTTGACAAGCCTAAAGATTTAAAAGATGCACTGATAAATGCTCTTTCTGATAGGGTACCCAAGGAGAAAGCAGAGTTTAAGAGTCTTTTCTATGGCTCTACGCATCGGTACCAGTCTGTCTACCACTGTGCATTTAACAAGAGAAATGCTCTTAGAGAGAGTCCACACTTCGAAATGCAGAACCAAACCAAAAATGATCTCTAACAAAGCCCTGGACTTTTCGTAGAGCCTTGAAGGATGGGACTAATTTTTCTCATTTCTGACCTTCAGATCAATCATCAAGCATCAGTCTTGAGACTCCTGATCCCCTACAAGTGCCCCCCAGCTCTGTTCTCCCCCCACCAAAAAAATACACAAACATCACTAACAAGAAAATCGTGACAACTTTTTCTTCATTATATACAGGTCAAAATGTTTGCCTTGTGTTGCTGGAACTCAGTTTATAAAATAACTGTATTGATATCTACAGGTAATTGTGAGGCTGATTCAAGGAGAAATTGCACCAGGTAACAGCTTATTTAACTTGGTGTATGATTTACATGCCATGTAAAAGCAAAACTATTAAAAATGCTTAGACAGTAATTGGCAATACTTTGCACTCTGGATTAAAAAATGCTTATCTTGCCGGAAACTAACAAGAGAGTGAAAATATTCGAAAACCTTCCAATTTCTCTGTGCAGTGCATTCACTTTGCAGCTTAAACACAGTTTAAGGAAGGACAGCAAATGGCACGGGAGCTTGGCAGTCAACATGATTGTGCATTTATGCCTGGCTATTGAAGAAAGAGCCTTTTTTTTTTCCATAGTGAATTTTTCATTCTAATGTAAGTGATGATTTATGTTAACTATAGGTAAAGCATGGTTACATTTTCCTGAAGGATTGCAGGCAAGTAAAGAGTAGTACAATAAGTTGAAGCGTAAAAGCTTTCTCTGTCATAATATTTATTATAATGGCATATAAAATAGCTGAAATAAATAATAGATGACTAAAGGTAAATTCCTATGATAAAGAATCCTTCAGCAGACACCATTACTTTTGACTGTTCCAGTTTTATACACAGTTGAAGACTCTTAATAAACAGGCCCTCTATCTTATGTAAGTACTGGGAACATCAAGCGATGTGCTTGTAAGGCAACGGACTGGACATCAGCTAATTTATTGTATAATTATACCCTCAACAGGAACGGTCTACGTATTGTGAATCTCTAATAGCCGGGTTCTTAATGGGACACTTGTTAAGCACTGGAACCCCCTACTTTGGGGAAGTTGTTGGTAAAAGAATAGTCAGTGCCCCCCCTCCAAGATTCAGAAAGAGGTGCACAGTTTAAAACCCAGAGATGTGGGGCCTGTTACCTGAGGACAGGTCAATGGTGGTTAGTTAAATGGAACAGAGAGAAAAACAAGATCCGCCTGGTCTGGGTGAAAGGGCTCTGAATTCTACAGGAAAGACCCGTGAGATTTGAAAGAGCCTCAGAGAAACACACAACGACAGGGCCAGCGTCTGTCTGAGGGGCTCTCAACCCGAGCCACTCTATCCCCAGGGGATACCCGGCAAGATGTGGAGACATTTCTTGTGGCCACAGCTTACTGGACGGGTGTACAGGTATTTACGGGGTAGAGCAGAGGCCAGGAATGCTGCCAGACATCCTGCAGCTGGCCCCTAAAGGCAAGAGTGCTAAAGCTGCATGTGTTAGTTTGGCAAAAGGAACTGTGATTCACCCTAAGTGGGCTTCAGCTTTTTAAACAGATCCTTATTTATAAAAATAAAACTGGCCTGCTGACGAAAGGACAAACAATACAAAAGTGGATAATGTATAAAGTGAAAATAGTCTCCTGAACCCACTGCCCCAGCATAAACAGAGTGACAGTCTGATGCAAATCTTTCCAGAGTACATTTTCTAAACACGCAAAAACACTGTGCTTGCCCCGGCATTGAGGCATCAAGATGAACCGTGGACAAGTAATAGTCTGCTGCCACAAAGACTGTAAAGTGCTTCATTTCAACAGTGAGGCAAGCCAAGTGATCATTAGTAAAGCTTTTCTTGGTTCCTTCAGTGGTGTTGCTAGTAAAATGGGATGGGTCTTGCTTGCAGGTAACTAATGAAGAGGTGGTCAACCACAGAGACTTCAAGAAATAAGAAATTCTGTACCATCTGAAAGTAGCTCTTGTTGGGTGCCTTCATTTAAAAAAGTACTCTTTAAGATTAAAGGGAAATGTCTTCTGATAAAATAAACTGACTTCATTGAGAGTAGGTTCTCCATACAAAACAATTAGAAATTGAGCATTGTGTGTAAAAGAGTAACATCAAATCTGCTAGAGAGATAAATGTATCATGTTTTAAATGCTGTTTTGTGAGAAGAGAGATTAAAATTCTATTTTAAATATAAATTTTATAAGATAGTTTATTTTAAAAAAAACATTGTGCAACAATGTAGTTCTACAACCATGGTATCATACTTCATGTGTTATTTTATAATCTGTTTTTCCCAATTAGCACACAGTTGAATACATCTAAACAGAACTCTATCCAAGTTCTTTCCAACTAGGACGTTTAGCCCATTGGAGGGCAATCATTTATTAAAACTGATGCCCTCAGCCCTCCCCATGCTGCACTAGCTACGTGAACTTTTTACTTAAATTCCTGATGCCTGACTTTCCTTATCTGTAAAAACAGAAATAACAGAAGAACCCTCTCCTTGGGATTACTGTAAGAATTGAATGAGAGAATTCGTGAGAAGCACCTCAGACAGATATGTTGTTTGTGTGAGCTGTTGATGCTGCTATAATTAACATTATTTTATGTAGTTTCCAGGTTCTTGATGCTAAAAGCAATGCTGCAATACTTATGTTTTGCAGTAGAAGATTTTTTTTCTATAGGATAAGTTCCTGGAAGCAGAGCTGCTGGGTCAAGAGATACCCACACTTTAAATTTTGATAGATCTGTGCTGGGCATCCTCCAAAAAGGGTACAGCAATTTCCATTCCCAAGAACACTGCAGGAGACTATGCAAGAAAACCCAAAACAACCAATAATTCACATTGACATTTATAGTAAATTAAAATGGGCAGTTTTATAACTCCATCTTTGATGCCTGGTGCACAGTGAGCACCACAGAGTAGGTTTTCAAGGCAGACTTTAATTTAGAAAATGAATGAATGAATATACAACACGCCACCAAACTGGGGACAGATTTGTCAGCAGAAGTCAAAGTCGGCTAGTGATGTTGGCAACGATGATTTCCCATAAGCCATTTGGAAAGCCAGGCATCTGTCCCAGTGCCTCAGACTGGCTGGGTGAGGGCCTGCCCCACAGAGGTTGGCCACACTGCGTGATGACGGATGTGAGCTTGGTGTGCAGAGCACACAGTAAGCATGTAACAGTACCATCACACCTGAGGAGTGACCACAACAATTATTTTTAATTTATGGATGAATCCAAAGAGAGAAATCTTCCAGAGGTTCTGCAGACGCAAAGCAGGATATTCAACAGATGAACCAGAAAAGATATTTTAAAATATGCTTCAGGGAAAAATGAGATTTCCTACTTCAAGTGACATCTGCCCAAGCAGCCTCTAACAGGTTCCAAACAAAACACCCAGAAAGGCAGAAAAGCTGAGAACTCAATACAGTTACACAGACAGAAAACGGCACAGGCACGCTATCCCCAAATAGTGCGCAACTTCTGTATTAGCTACAGGACCACATGAATCACTCTTGAAAAGAAACCGGAGGAGGAACTGAAACAACAGTAACGGAATTTGGCTTGTTTTGTTTTGTTTTTTTTGGGAGGGGGTTTCACTAAGCCTTTAATTCATGTATCACCTGGTTTTGTTGGTTTAAATGATAGAAACACTAAATAGCATTATACTTTGTAGTAGAAAATTTATATGTGTATGTGAGCATTTCAAGAAGAAAGAAAACTGTCAAAAGGCAGGAAGGAAGGATGGATGGAAAGAAGGAAAGAAGCAAGGGAGGGAGGAAAAGGGAGACGGAGGGAGGAGGAGGGAGAGGAGGAGAAAGGAAGTTAGTTAGTTAGTTAGTTAGTTAGTTAGTTAGTTAGTTAAGCTTCCAAAGCAGCACCAGCAGGGAAGGAAAAAAAATGATGCGTGGGATGCACTGGATCAATCTAAAAAAAGAATTAAAATTAGAAAGGAAGGAAAACACTTGGTAGAGAGGAAACACAAGATAAAATTCAGAAGTTAGTACAAATACATCCATAATCACAAGAAATATAAGTAGACTTAAAGTCACACATAAGCGGCAGAAACCAACAGACTAGAATTTAAAATTACCTCTATGTTGTGTAACACAGATAGTGCAGACAGAAAGAACGAGCATCTCCCCAACCAGCCCTGCGGGTTCCACAGTTTGGGATTGTGCTGAGCAGAGACTGACCAGCTGGGGACTACAATTCCCAGCCTGCACTGTGGGGCACAGGGCCTCTGTGTCTCCACCAATGGCCTGCGAGTGGAAGAGTGTGTCACCCCTGGGCTACTTGTCATGGGATCTGGGGTCCCCATATTCCTTCTCCCTCCACATGACGAATGCACATTATAATGATTTCTTAGGGGATAGTGAGGCCAGGAGGTGAAAGGTGCCTGGATAGTTTATTCACTAAGTGGGCTTGAGTCACCAGTCAACTGGGGCACCCAATGTGGACCTGTAATCTGTGTCATCTATGGGAAATCATTTGATGACACTCTTCTCGCTCCTAACTTGAAGGGCAGATCTAGTACCAACCAGGCGTGAAGCCCAGGGGAAGAGCCAGGATGTCAGGGCAGCTGACGGCTCCAGGCTGCTTTTACCAGGGAAGAAGTATCACGCAGTCCACAAGCCGAGATGAAATTTGGGACATTACAGAGTTGAAAAACCCAATTGATTCTGGAGCCCAAACCACATACAATAAGCCTGAAAACGTCCTGGAGAGACAACAGCCTATTACAACTTGTAAATTAATTCAAATAACTCAGCCCGGTAGCATGTATCAGGTTACGCCTTCAGCTTCTCCACCCAAGCCCTTTAGTCCAGGGAGCATCACAGTAGCTGCTACTGAGTAGAGAGAAAGAGGGAGAGGCAGAAAGACAGACAGACAGATTGACTGAGATTGAGAGAGATTCAGGGAAAGAGTCAGGTGAGGGAGGGCAGGGTCCGGGAGGAGTGGAGGAGTGAGGCCAGGGCATGCAAGCAGACTCAAAGCCCTGAACGGATGTCCCTGTCCGCTCAGTGCCCCGAGCATGCTCAGTCGGGCGTCGGCACGTGGCCACATTCATATCCGACCTGCTCATGGTCTACTCTCTTGTAGCCAAAAGGGCTGAATGAATCACATTGGGTAATTCTGTTAAAAGTCAGCAAAGTTACAGACTGCATGTTTTCAGCTGAGCATCTCAGGTGGCATGATGATGGCGAGGGGAAGCACGGGGGACACCACCTTACAAATGTCCATTAGAGCCACTTTGGAATGGCATGCGTGTGTTCTCCCTGCCTCTTCAGTATTTACAGGCAGCTTCCTCCCTTTGGCTTCAACGATACAGATCTTCTCTACAGGCAGAGCCGCCACTGCTTACAGTGTGACGGGGTGGCCAGAGCTCACGTCTCTGTAAAGAGAGGACCTGGTACATTTGGTCCTTTTTTCTCCAGGAAAGCCAGCTTTATGAGGCTGCACTCCTTTTTGGGATATCAGGTCCACAATGCAGCCCCCCAGAAGGATTTGGGGGTGTTACAGCGGAGGGTCACATTTTCTACTTAACCTAAGTGTCACCTTTCATTACATATCTAGGACCTTTAGACTTCCTTCCCTGTGAACATTTACAAAATCTAGTCCAAGAGGCAAACACTCAGTGTTAATTAAACACTTGTGAGGACTTACTCTCTGGCAGATACTAATCAGAAAAGGGAGGATTATGGATTTTGCCACATTTACCCTGCTGAGCCCTTACAAAGTAGACCTAATTATTGTGTGTTATACACAAAGGCTGAGAAAGTATTAAAAAATCTGCTTGAAAATCATATAATTAGTAGCTGGCAGAACTGGGATTCCAGCCACTCCGATAAGCCATTTCTCCTTACAAGATAGCACTCCTGTCTCTGTGCCAGAACTTTCTTCCCAACCCTGAAATTATCCCTAAATCCAGGAGATTATGGTGCAGGCCAAACATACTTTACTCCCAAGAATGTTGTTCTTTGTTGTTCTTTCCATGAACCCAAAGCCTTTAACATTTTTTTTTGTTTTATTTTGACCATGAAAATTGTAACTTTATGATTAAAAAAAACCAGCTAATTTCCACCTCTCCCCTCGTCCCACCCCTCAGGCTTTGGATGAACCAAGTTTGATAAGTAAATTCATGTGTAATTTGAAATGTTTCCATATGTGTGGAAATAAGATACTCATTTAACCACTTGCTCACTCTAATTTAGTGAAACAGACTTTTCTTTCCAAATGGCCACAAGTCCTCTAGAAAGGGAAACTTTTTCTCTAATGGGCCAGACAGTAAGCATTGCAGGTTTTGCCAGCCATACAAACTACTCAACTTCTGCAGCATGAAAGCAAACGCCACCACAGATAACGTAAACAAATGGGTGTAGCTGTGTTCCAATAAAACTTTATTTACAAAAACAGGGGCAGGGCTGGGTTTCTTCCTGGCAGGACACAGTTTGCTGAATCCTGTTTTAAGGCAAGAGTCAAGAAAGATGGGTGCGCTTCCTGAAGTTTTTGACAGTCTTGCAATTAGCATTATTTGTAGATCCCACCGAATGTAGACGAAAAAAGAACACCATACCATGCCTTAAAGTGTGTGCTGTTTGATCACATGGGCCATCTGATAAAGATGCTAACTAACACACGGCATAGAGTCCCAAGCAGTGGGTACAAGGACTGGGTGGTTAGTATCTGTAAACATTGCTCCTTGCAATATATCTCTCCTATTAAATAACCTAAATTTGGGGAGTATCATGCTTTGTAAGTATCAGCACTAAATGGTTCCTACAATTCCACATGTCTGCTTAAACAAAGAACCTTTTTGAAAAATATTTTGGCAACTCTGTAAGTTTATAAAAACCTGTTAAAAAACTAAAATAGAGGTTCTCAGACATTTTCCAAGCATACCAACCCTTGGACATTTAGGATGCAAAGATCAGTTTTTCATTGGGCTCAAAGATATATACCCAGGTCTGCTAAAGATTCTCTCCAGAATCCTAACAACAAGCATCAAATCAGAAGCCCCATCTTGGCCACGGGGCACATAAGCATATTTCTGTCTCATTTATATGCATTTATATTGCAGAAATCCAAAAACAAAACAAAGCAACGCTTCTCTTAATGAAGAGAGAATTACACACTTTCTTTACTGCAGAGAAGAGAGTTGAAACTGTAGAAACACAGTTTGGGTAGGGGTAACCATTTGGGTGGGACAGGCATAAGTACACGCAAAAAACCAAAACAATGAAAACATGAAATAATGAGATTGCTCACAGAAGAGTTACTAGTGAGGCCATCTCTTCCATGTCCTGGGATTTTTCTACTCCAAATGGCAGCAGGAGATTGAGGGCAACTGAGAGACTACAGCCGTTACCTAAAGTAAGAAAAATTACAAGCCACATTATCATGATTCAGGGGAATTCATGCCTTCTGCCGGGGAGAGCAAGGATGGCCCTTCTAGAAGGTATCTAAATCATTTTGCCAGTGTTGAAGGGTTTAAATCCCTCCATCTTGCCAAGAGTCAGTACCACGCCTTGTTGAGCACCACAGCTGTTTACTGGCAGAATGTTCTCTGGGCCAAGAACCCTCCAAGCACCTGATTTACAGGGTTAGAAATGTTTCCAAACAAATACAAACCCCATTAACTAACAAGATGAGAAACAGAACAGAACAGAATCATAACCAGCCCCTGGCACATGACACTAGGATCTTCCCACTGACACGTGCAGTGTCATGGATGAGTCAAGAAAAGCAATGGCTTCGACAACCATGAAAGGTGGCTCACACACCCTGCCCCCTAGCTACCCCTGGCCAGGCTCTCGGCTGGGCACTTAGCCTCGACATTAAGATTTCCTTCTTCACCCTCGGTACCTTTAGGAGGTAGGTCTTTGCATCTTCATTTTGTGAGTAAATGGAAATTTAAACACTTGATGTAAGTCAGGTGAAGGGAGGATTTGAACCTGAGTCTAAAAGACCCCGACTTATTTGTCCTGGTTCACCCATGGTGCATCCAGACTACAATTCCTATGACCATTTCTACAAGAGAGAAGGAATACTGAAAACTAATGGAGTCCTTGCAAATGATGAAATTCCCAACACCTAAGCAGAACATGACACAGATGAGAAAAATCAGGAAAAGGCCAGAAAGACCACATGCGTAGGAAAAGGCAGAGAAAACGCCTGCCTCTCCTGTTCTCCCGAGATCTCTAATCATATGCTACACTGTTCCCTGCAAGTGCAGACATACACAGGGTAGCACATTAATCCTTCAAACACTAACAGATGCTGGCAGGGATTTAGACTGGAATGTATTTACAAAGTGACAAATTATGTTCTGTATTATAGAGAGAGAGAAAGCGCACCCACAAACAGGCTGATAAATGTCGGCTGCAGTCACGACAAACGGTTTATTTTTATTATACTGTAACCACAAATGTTTTTCTTTTTTTTTTTCCAGGGAGTCCCAAAGATTTATTTGTTGGAGGGAAAAAACAAGATTATATATGACACAAAGTAATAACTGTAAGATCAGTGATATTCCGGGCACCCTGCCCTCCTGGAAAGCTATATCCCGGCTGAATAGGGCAACTGAAAAACCTTCTCTGAAGCACAGTAAATGGTTAATAAATCAGAACTGATACAATGCCTTGTAATTAGATACAGCCTTAGTCCACAGACTAGCCAATTGATAGACAATATCCAATTCCCCCTTTACTGGCTATCAGGAGGGTAGAGTAACTATTAAAATAAATTTAATGGCTGTCACAGGTAAGAAAATATACCAGGAGCTAAAATGTAATCAGTATATCCAAACCCAAAATAAAATCATAGTCTGTGCTGCAAACAGCGTCCCTGGAAAGGAGGCTGATGGATGGAGAGCGACATCCACAGGCCAGTAAGGGCAAGCTCACCAACTCGAAGGAATGTTCAACCTTGAACACAAGATTGCGAGGGGGGACATGGCCTGGGGCCAAGAGAAAATGTAAGCATTTATTATTAAGAGGCCATTCTGAAGAGCTCCTTTCATCCACTTGGTCAGTCAGATGTTGGCAGAAGCGACAGGCACTCATGAGTGAGCACCGAGGCAAGATGGCAGCACCAGAGCGGGGGGGTCTGGAGTCCACACCCCGGCCGCCCAGTCCAGCTCTGCCCCTAGCTCCCTATGCAACCCTGGCCAAGCACCTGCCCACGTGGGAACCTCCAACGTCTCAGCTGTGAGCTGGAGGGTCTGGATCTCCTGGTGTGGCCAGGATCTCTTCCACAGTCCAAGCCTGTTTGTCTGACAGGTTGAGGGAAGGGAAATACAGGAGGGCGAGCACAACAAAATGCAAGCTGGTGGCCAAGCAGTCTCAGTAGAAAGAGAACCATTTTCTCTTCAGGGATGCAGATTTCTTGTGAAATCACGGCAAGTTACACCTCCCCACACTTACACACTCTAAAAGCAAGATTTTAGAAAGATAAGACAGGAATACTTAAACATATTACAGTGTAATTATTAATTGTAATCACTTAAATGTACAGATTACATCGAAGGGTGAAGAACCACGTGCACACACGTGCACGCACACACACACACAATCCCAGTGATGACCTCAGGGTAAAGCAGTTCTTTCCTGATAATAGATAGAGAAGATCATTGTAGTGGGGAGTGGAGAGGACAGGCAGGAACTCTTTTCTCCTACCCCTGGAACTACTGCCAGGAGGAGTGAGAAGGAGGATTCAGGGAACAAGATTCGGTCTCGACCCCACCACCTCCTTAATGGAATCTGAGCTCTTGGAACCCTGGAACATCACTTTTCCACCTGTGGAAACATAATATTACTGTCTCCTTCACAGTTAGATTGTGGCAGGATGAAATAAGATGATGCTTGTAGCCTGGATGGCCCAGCACCTGCCTGGCACACAGTAAGTTCTCGATGAACTGGGTTTATTATTCTTCAACTGGGGCTGCTCCCTGGAAACCATCCTTTTCAACTCTAAAAGAAGTAACAGCCTTTCCTGCAATACCATGACAGTTTCTTCCTTCTTTATCCTAATTCACACCCCTATCACTACTTTCTTGTATCTTCTCTTATTGTTCCCTGGGGGAGAGGTGGGGAGGGCGGAGTGGGAGGTGGGGACAAGGCACAGATGCAGCACTAGGCAGGTTCCCATGAGCTCCCTTCCATTCTGTACGCCACTATGATCCAAATGGCAGCCCTCTGTTTTCACCAGCCTGTGGTGACATGAAACCAAAGGTGGGGAGCAAGGAGAAACGCAGGGAGAAGGGAAATGCACTCAGTCAGAACAGCAGCCCGCCCCAGAGGCCAAGCAGGAGGTCCTAAAAAAAGAGGGTCCACCAGAAGCTGCAACAATTTAAGCAACCAAATAAATAATGAAAGAGCTGGATTATAACTATAGAACAAAACATAGACCCATGAATCTATACCAACAGAATTTAAATAATTGAATCAATCAACAAGTGGGGGAGAAGAGACCACTCTCCCTTCAGAAGAATTCCAATTAACAGATGGAGAAAGCGATGCGAGAAATACAAAATCACCGTCAGACAAACACCACTGTAGTAACTGCTACAGGTGCGATCTGTTCGTGGGTGCTGAAAGTCAGTGTGTGAATGCTGGAGGAGAAAGAGAATGTTTGCATGATCTCAAAGCGCCTCTCCCCAAATACTTAAGTATTACAAAGAAAAAAATTAGCAACATGACGACAGAGAGACTCAGCAAACACCATCTTAACCAAATGACCAAGGTGACATCACCGTTAATGTCACCAGGGAAAGACGTCCCAACATCATGTACTGCTGGACATGATGCCCTAATAGGGACACCCCATCTTTCCTAGGATGCTTTTGCCAAATTCTGCTTTAACTCACATCTAATTGTAGCAAAAATATCAGATGCAGTTAAGTCTCAAGATCAGGAAGGACAAGGAAGGAACGAGGAACTGTCAAAGATGGGAGGCGACCAAGAAGACATACAATTAAAGATAAGATGGGTCCCAGGACCAGATCCTGCACTAAAAAGAAGACACTGATGGAAAACTGGTAGAATCTGAGTAAGGCAGTGTAGTTAATATCACATACTAATGTCACTTTCCTGTGTTGATAATTAGGGTTAGGTGATTTGTAAAAATTAGGGGAAGGTGTGTAAACTCCTTGTACATTTTTGCAACATCTATGTAAGCCTAAAATTATTCTGAAAAAAGAGTTGATAAAATAAAATGAAACAGCTGTCCTTTGGAGTTGGTGCTCCCATGTTAACATACCCTTTCTTTTACAGTGTTGATTGTTGACCAGAGCACGTTGTTACACTTTGTTGATTTTTGTTGTTGCTAATTTGCTGTTCTTCTACGGGGAACGAAACACTTTGGCAAGCCTCAGTTGGTGTCCTGGTTTTTGTTTTCTTTTGAAAAAGTTTATTGGATCCTGAAATCCAAAATTCCAGGAACCAGTAACTCATAAGCTCATTTAAAAGGATTTACTGATGATTGGATACTGAAGCAACAAAAGTTTACAAAATGAGCAGGGTCCCTTTCCACCAAATACTATCAATATTCGAATCACAAAATTAAGTCCCTGGGAGAGGGACAAATTGGGAATTGGGGATTAATACATACACACTGCTATACATAAGATAGATAACAAGGTCCTTCTCTATAGCACAGGGAACTATATTTGGTATCTTGTAACATAATGGAGAAGAACCTGACAAAGAATAGACAGACAGATAGATAGATGTATAACTGAATCACTTTGCTATATGCCTGAAACACTGTAAATCACTTATACTTCCATTAAAAAATTAAAAATAAAAAAAAAAGTCCTTATGCTTCTGCAGCAATAAACCAAAATGAAAGCAGCGATCACCTCTTCCGGGAAGCATCCCTTCTTCACTCCAGGTTGACCATGCTTGTCTCCCACTGTGGGAAACAGGGAGTCTAGCAGAGTCTTTGCTTCTTCATGTGTTTCTCACATCAAATTATGAGCTTCTTAAAATCAGGGCCTCTCAGGCACATTCCTGTATCTTTTAAGAAGTTTTTTGCCCCACACCCAGTGAAAATTCAAGCTATTTTAGAAAAGTAATCTATATGCATCTCTCCAGCTTTTGAGAACTTGAAGGCAACTGTATTTTTAAAATCCTGTTTCAATAATATAAGCTATGAGATGCTGAGAAATTCACAATCTAGCTCATTTAAAATCTTTCTATCTTTCAGCCCCCAAGGCGACTTTAAAACAGACAAAAAAGTTGTTTCATTTATTTCCCCAGGACCAACTATCGATCCCTTATATTTTCTAAGTGTGCTTCTTACAGCAGTTTTGGGGCTCTAAGGCTCTAAATGATTACTGCTTTAATAAGGATTAAGCACAGCAAAAAAAACACAATTTGTACGCCATCCATTGCAAATTAGTCCGAGAGCTTTAAAGGTTTCTATGCGAAATATTCAAAGCTTTTGCTCAAGTATTTTTAAAGTTGAGACGGATACTGGGACAAGTGTTCTCCGCTTTCACTCAAATGCATGCTCATTCAGTGAGTAACAGGAATCATTAGAAAATGATAAATACACAGTGATGATAAAGGTGCAGATAAAGAGGCCCTCAGGCACCACTGGAAAAAAAAAAAGAGTGTAAATGGGAACAACCTTTCTGGAGAAGAGTGATCAGCTTACATTTAAAAGCCTCACTTGGACCAGGTAGATCAGCAGCCTTGCTGGTGACTGTGAAAAACTGAAAACAGCATTTGTGCCCAGCAGTAAGGGATTAATTTCAAAAGTCATGAAGGCATAATGTAGAGTCACGAGGACTGTGCTGCCAAAGAGTATTTACTGACGTGAAAAGATGGCCAAAATATGTTAGGGGGGAAAAAAATCAGACCACAGAGTGACAGTAATTTTCAAAAATATGGATACACATATTTGAATTTTGAAAAGACAGAAAGAGACAAACGTACCAGTGACTGCCTCTGAGACAGAAGTGCTTACTCCTTATTTACGTGTATGTAACTGCACTTGTGAAATTTATCAAAATAATAACGTTATTTTTCAATCAGGAAAAAAATCATTAGCAGAGTTCTAATTTGACAAAATAGATATATATTATATGTGAATATATAATATACACGAATGAATTTACAGCTGGCGTAGGCTTTATTTTTTCCTGGAATACAGAAGAGATTATCTTCTGGTAAGAGGACTAATGTTTAATGGATGTTTAAAGGGAAGAGATTTGTCATTTAGATTTTTCTGTATTATTTAAAATTTTACTGTGCACATAATTTTTTTTTAAGTAAAGAAGTAGTTCCAAGAGAACCCAGAAAGATGAAAGGAAAAAGTTAATACTGTGTGTGGTGCATGCATGTGGACTCTGCCCGGCCCTTATGTAAAATCTGAACCCCTCAAGGAAATAAACCCCCAGGTGCCTGGGCAACAATGAGGGAAATAAGCACTGACTTTCTTGGGATCAGTGCTTCCCCTGGTCAGAAACCACAGGCAGAGAAATCAGGTCTGATCAAGTTCAAATCCGAGTTCCACCACAGTTACCTATGTAATGCTGGGGAACTCACCGAACTCTCCAAGACCCTGTGAAATGGGGTAATTACACATCCCTAGCAAGACTCTTGGGCATTCAATTAGACAGTGAGTACAAAGCATTTCACACCAGGCCTGGACGGGCAGGTGAGCGATAATCACAGCAAACATGGGTAATACTAACCATCATAACGACAACAGTGACAATCATGTCTCCAACCCCACAAAGCTGTGTTGAATATTAAGGATGACACGTGGAAAGGTTTAGCATGGAATAAATATTCCATAAAGGTGTCCCCAGACACATTCTGTTTATGTTCAATCCTATGCCCCAAATCAAGGTTAGGATAATGTCACAAAGACAGTGTTTCAATGAGGTTACAGATTGAAAAGACCATGCCACCCTCTTATACACACAGATTAATTAACCAAAATACAAGCACTGATGGGAAGAGAGGTGGCCATGCACCGAGGAGTAAGATGGCTCAGTGAAGGTTCCCTGTCTTTCCACAGTCGTGTGTGTGTGTGTGTGTGTGTGTGTGTGTGTGTGTGTGTGTGTGTGTGTGTGTGTGTTGGGAAATAGGGTGGTCTGCGGTCCTTCCAAAGCAAGGTCCCAGCAGAATCTAGCATTCTCTCTCTACCAGTGATTTCCTTATTGTCATTACAACACCATCCAGAGGACCACCCCCACCCCACCGCCCAGCAACCCATGTGCTTCCTGTCACAGGGAGTAATGTCAGGTATCAGGGACTTTTGTGCCACGATTCAAACCAGAGGCCATTCAGGTCATATCTGCCTCAAGGGAGAGACAGCAGAGTCTTTCTGATGCAGGAAAGCATCCCAAGTGTACTCTTTCCTCAGCATTCTAAAAACCCTTTCCTGTATCTCTATAATCAGGTTTCCGAAAATGCAAATGGAATTGAGGCAAAGATATACATCACCATAAATAGTCAAGTTTCATTTAGAAATCAGCCACCTAACCTCTGATCGGGCAAAGTGCCCCATTCATGTTGCACGTCATGCATGGGCACTTTTACTTCCGCATGATAGTCTTCCATGGAGCATCTCTCTGCCCCACTGCTCTGCCCCTATTTCTGCTTTGTTCTGCCCACTGGAGAAGAGGTTTCGGGTAGCAAGACAACATGAACTGGAGATGCACGATGCCCCCTCCTTCCCAGCCCGGGACTACAATTCTCTCACACATTAATAAATACACAAGAAAGTCAAGTGTTTCATTATGGAGCTTTGAATCTACTTTGATGGGTTTTACTCTTATTTTAAACAAAATTTCACTTGAACACATAAAACATAAACCAACATACAACATACACTAGAAAAAATGTGTACATGCATATGTGTATATAAACACATGTACACACACACACACACCCAACACACACACACAGGAACAATGACTGAACAGAGAAAGCCAGTTTCCTAATTGTTGAAGCAGAGTGACTGGCAGCCAGGGGCTCATTATCATCCTATCTGCTTTATTGTTGAATATATTTGAAATTTCCATAATCAAAAGGTTTTTTTTAAAGATAGGCCGTGGAGGAAAACACAAAAACATGAAAAAGAAAAAACATAAATGTAACTGAACAGAACTGGAAAGGAACATTACCAATAATTACTGAAACATTTAAACAGCTTACAGAGTTTAAATAAGAACATGCTTGCACTGAGTCAAAAATAAAAACCCATATATTTATTGGCAAAGATAAAAGAATAAATAATTCAGAAAGATTAAGTCTAGAATGCAATAAAAAGTAAAAAGAAAGTGGCTTGCTGAGTAGTTTTAGGCATATGAAAAATAATGGTCTCTTCAAAAATGGGAATGTTTTCCAGATGTAATTGCTGGTTTACACAGTGTCTCAGTACATCATCATCAGCACCAAAATTAAACTGCACTGATGAGCGGATTACCCGGTGCCATGGCCATTAATGAAATAAAGTGCCTCACTCCCTCTCCAAAGCCATCTGGCAATATGTGTGAAGTCTAGGGGTTTCGGTTCAATAGTCACATACCTGTGCACTTGACCCCATCAAAAAAAAAAAAAAAAAAATCACCCGACACTCAGTCTTATTCCTAAACCAAGCGAAAAAGAGATGTGCCCCTTCATTTCTGGTGGGGTGGGGGGCAGTGTGGGCACCAGCAAACATTTCCAAACAGATGTTTACAAACAGAAGGTAACTGATAAAAACCCACACAATGCCGCATTGTCTTCCACGATTCACAGATGAACCCATTGGAACCACTGCAAAGAGCCTCCCTGGAAACCATCCAGAAATTAAAAGGTGCAAACAAGCTGCCTAATACCCTTGCGTAGACTGAATTCTTATGAAGAAAATAAAGTTTATTGTCTGGAAAGAGAGAAAGCATGAGGAAAGCACTAAAGCAATGGAGGTGAACAATTAGACAGATGTTCACTTAAGGAAATAAAGAGAACAGAAGAAGCCATCGCCAAGGAATTTTACGAGAATCCTGACAAGTCGGCACCGCATCAAGGGCACCGGGTGAAGTGAGAGCCGCGGAAGCCGAGGCGGCGCTTCGTCCCGGGAGCTGCTGACCTGGGAAGGGCCCGCAAGTGCTGCCGCCCCACAAAGGTGCTGCCAGCACTCGGCTCAGTAAGTTCCCCGGTTCTCCCGGAACGTGAGCCAAGGACTGTAATGTGTGAAGACAGAGAGCTGCGTTTCTTACTCTTAATGGTACCCCCCGAATAAAAGCCAAAAATGAGTTAAATACTCCCTTGCATATTGGTAAATATGCTTTAGACTCTCTCGCTTTAGACTGCCTACAAATAAAGCAAAGACTCAAAGACACAGGGTTGCTATTCCTGCCCCAACCGGCTCTCCAGCAGGAGGAAGGACAGAAAGGTGGCTTCTGATTGGACATCTTGGTAGTGCCACCACTGCTAGGTGACTTAACCCTCTTTGATGGATTCAGTGGGCTGCAGCCCCCTCTTCCCCTGGATCCTAGGAGGCTCTCAGGAAACAACCTTTCAACCCAGATGCTGCATCTGCTCACAAACTCGTGGCCAAGATACTTGGACAGTGCCTCACCCCCCGATTTGAACCCTAATATCTTCATCTAGGTCCTTTTCCTCTTGTGGTATTATACATGGATCCTACATAAGCAATCTCAAATCCTCTGTCAAAAGCCAACCAAGTTTGATTAGATGGATGATGCGATGAAAAGGTGGAAAAAGGAACAGGTAGTTGGCTGGCGGGCAGGTGGGCGGGCTGGGTTGACCACAGATATGAAGAAAGATGAAGGGAAAACAGGCATCATTTTACTCATCCCTCATAGAAAGATCTTAGTGTTAGTCTTTTAGAAAAAGAGAAACAGGAATAAATCACCCATTCCAGTTAAATTCTAAGACTGCTTTTCAATTAAGCGACAACAGTTAAAAAAAGAAAAAAAAGCTTTAAATCTTTAAAGAATAAAATAAACTTAAAAGCTACTGTTATAATGAATCTCTCTTCTGCACTGCTATCCAATTGCTCTGTGGGGCGGACACTCAGCCATCAACCACTCCACAAAGATCTATCTATCCTGCTAGGCACTAGGAGATGTCAAAGGTATTTTAAGCCCTGGGCATTCTTGACTGGGTATATGCATTACAGGTACCCCCTCCCTACCAAAGATGCCCCTGTCCTATTCCTTGGAACCTGAGAATATGGTAGGTTACGTGGCAAAGGGGAATAAAGGTTGCAGCTGGAATTACGGTTGCTAATTAGCTGAATTTACAACAGGGAGTTTATCCTGGCTTATCAGAGTGGGTCCAGTATAACCACACGGGTCCTTAAAAGTACAAAAAGGCAGAAGAGAGAGAAGGGGAGAGATGGCAGTTTGAGAAGGACTTGACCAACCATGGCTGATCATGAACACAGAAGAAGGCGCCATGGTCCAAAGAATTGGGACAGCCTCCGGAAGCTGGAAGAGGCAACGAGACGGAGCCCCACACACACTGGTTTTAGCCTACTGAGCCCCATGTCTGACAAATGACCTCCAGAACTATAAGTTAATAACTTTGTATTATTTGTATTATTTCAAGCCACTCATCTTGTGAGATTTCAGTGTAGCAAAAGTAGGAAGAGAATACAGTTACATAACATTTTTAAAAAATTGTAGTCGATTTACAATGTTGCATTAATTTCTGGTGTACGGCATAGTGATTCATGTATGTATGTGTGTGTATATATATATGTATATATATGTATTTGTGTGTATATATATATACACACACACATATATTCCTTTCCATATTCTTTTTATTATAGGTTATTACAAGATATTGAATATAGCTCCCTGTGCTATACCGTAGGACCTTGTTGTTTATCTATTTTATATATAGTAGTTAATATCCACAAATCCTAAACTCCCAATTTATCCCTCCCCTCTCCCTTTCCCCCGGTAACCGTAAGTTTGTTTTCTATGTCTGTGAGTCTGTCTCTATTTTGTAATTAAGTTCATTTGTTTCCTCTTTTAAATTTTTTTTTAGATTCCACATATAAACGATATATGGTATTTTTCTTTCTCTTTCTGGCTTAATTTACTTCAGTTATATAACATTTTTAAAGGGAGATTTCACATTATAAATCCACATTGCTGGATCCTCTTGAAAAATGGAGAGAAAGGGCAACACCCAGCCCGCATGCTCACATTTTGACAGCCAAGTGGGCTGAATGGAAACTGTCGCAGTCCTTCCTGTTGCCACAATCCCCACCACTCCCTACTACATCCCAGATGCCAATGCTGTGGCTGATGAAGTGATACTATCAGGTATCTGAGCTCAGGACCCTGGATCTAAGTTTTAAGAGATGAGAAACAAGTGAAAACAGACAAACACAGAAGACTCGTGCAGATAAGCAGGACTGAGATTCACCAGATATGCACAGTTTAGAGTCAGCATGTTCTAATCGATTAGTCAGGCTCCATGCCATTAATAGCTGTTAAATATTTTGAGCAGGAGCAGAAGCAGAAGCAGGATGCTTCTTGAAACATTCCTGCTTCTTCAGACCTTCCTGAAACAGACCTGCCTTGCAGCCTCACCTAAAAGCTTATATCACGTCCTGTTTGTGAGCCAAGCCTGGTTTCTGGCCACAGTTTGGGTTAAACTGCTGCAGTCAGGCCTCCTGCTGCCTCTTCCATTTCCACAACTGCCTGACAATGGGTACTTGTTCCTGCAGAATTATTCTCACTCCTCCCGAACTCTCACCACACAAAAATATAAAAGGGGCTGAACCGAAAGGTTTATGGGGACTATCATGCAGCTCTCTGTACTGTAATCGGGGAGCAATCTTTGCTGGGGACGTGAGTCATTTCTCCTCACCCCTTCCCTCAGTGCAGGGACCCTCTCAGTGGCAACCTTGGGGTGATAAAAAGCTTGTCTCAAACACTTAGACGTTGCACTCTAAGGCCAGGAGGCCCACTTCAGACCATTTAAAAACATAAAATGAACACTTGTGAGTGGAGACCATTGGCTCAAATGCTGCCAAAGCCTCCAGGGCTTGACGGGGAAAATGTTTCATTTTCCCCACATGGAGACAAGCACATTCAGCAGCAGTCTCTCCAAATGGCCTGACATTCTTACGAACTAGAGATAAGGATAAAGAAGGGAAAAAATTTAGGGTGCTCATGAGCCTCAGCTCACACTTCTGCTTAGCAGGCCCAGCTCCTGACCTACAGCTGATGTGCAGATGACTAAGGATGAGGAAGAAGCATCCACATGAGGGAACAGAGGTAGTCCCGAGTATCAGCAAGTTCTTGCTCCTGATTGGTTCCTTGATGACATGGTATCTTTTCCACAGAAAATGGGCTGATTATCACACTAAATCTTCCATCCTGGCCATTTTTAATCCATACACCACTGGCCAGAAGAGGTTAACAGGCACTTCCCCCTAATCCCCCCAAAAAAACTGATCTGAGAAATTGTGACTAATACACCCACTTTACAGGGGCACATATTTTGGCAAATCAGAAGTTCTGAGAGGTCGTGTGGGTCAAGCAGCTGCTTTAACTCTGCTCTCTGTAATTTTGCCCAAATGCATCCAATCTCAGAACTCATTTACTAAATAGCTTCATTCTGGAAAATGTAGACCCTCCACTTTCTACAGTTAAAAGTTTAAACAGTCATTTTACTGAGTGTGAAGCCCCCACCACATTATTTCATGGGTTTCTCTCTTGAACATTCTCAACATGTTCTCTGCAAGAGCAATGTATACATTAATGATGATGATGACGACAGTTCTCATAATAATAATAGTATAACTACTCCTACCACTAAAGCTTTCTTATTAGAATAATGTTAAATAATTCAATAATTAATACAACTAAATACTACTAATAATCTTAATAACTTACTAATAGTAACAATCCTGATAAAGATAATATATATTAAGAGCTTGATAATACCAGGAACTTATTCCAAGCACTTTATTCAGTCCTCGCAATGTCTCAATAAGAATGGAATGACTATTATCCCCATTTTACAGATGAGCAAACTAAGGTGCAGGACCATTAAATGAGATGAAATCAAATCAGGATTTGACCCGAGACAGTGCCTCTCGCGAGCCTAGCCTCTAACCAACGTGTGATACTGTCAAATGGCTAACATCAAAAAGTCTATAGAAAACAAGTGTTGGTGAGGACGTGGAGAAAAGGGAATCCTAGTACACTGCTGGTGGGATTATAAATTCGTGTAGCCTCTATGGAAAACAGTGTGGAGGTTCCTCAAAAAACTGAATTGTATACTTGAAATGGATGAGGTATATGGTGGGTGGACTATATCTCAATAAAGAGGTTTGAAAAATGATGCACAAACATTGGCCCTTTAAGAATTCTCGGTCACAAATTATTTGGGACAAACCTCACAAGTGATGGAGATGTATCTGGTGGCTGTTGGGATTCTAACAAGATTACTGAACACGAGAAATGATATTATCCATATGAGAGGATAGTGCCTAGCCACTGAAAACCATGCTAAGAAAGAAAATTTATTGGCATGGGAAAATGTTTGCAATTTATCACTAAATCCAATAAAAAGCAGGCTACAAGAAAGAATACACAGCATCATCTCATTGAGCTTAAAAATGTACACAAGCAGGCATATATATTATATGGTTTTTACATAGTGTACAGAAAAGTTTAAAAAACAAAAACAAAAAATCTCACTTCTGTGGCACAGACCAAAATGTTAACAGGGATTATTTCTGGACAATGAGACTGAGCCCCAATTTTTTTAAAAAGTCGATACAGCTCAAACTTGGGATTCATGGTTTTCCCATCACTGGGCTTACTGAAATTATTTCTACACCGTACTCATCACCACCATGGCATGACTGTTCTATCCGTGACACTTGCACACCAAGCATATTTTCAGTCACTAGAAACAACTGCCAATTTGGTTCGGCTGACGGAAAATCTGTGAAGGGTGAGGAAGCGCCAGAAGTGCCACCTTCAGGGCTTGTGACAGTCCAGGGGGGCTCATGCCAGTCCAGGGCTGAACGGGAGGAGAAGGGAGCAGCCCGCAGGGCAATGGGGGCCTATCAAGACATATGAGTGCAGTATGACCTTGTGATCATCTGACCCAGACCTTGTCAGGGAGGGAATAAGTGAGACAGGAAGGGAGATGCACCTGACAACACCACAGCCCACGTAAACGCCAGGCAGTGGCATCTGTTTATACCTCATCCCTGGCCATTATGGGCTGAACCGTGTTCCCTAAAATCCCCGTGTTGAAGGCCTAACTCCCAGTACCTCGGAATGAGATGCATTTGAAGGTTGGGCCTTTCAAGAGGCGATTAAGCCAAAAAGAGGCCATGAGCTTGGGCCCTCATCCAAACTGACTGTGTTCTTCTAAAAACACCAACTTGGACACACACAAAGGTGCCAGGGGTGCACACACACACAGGAAAGACTGTGTGAGGGCACAGCAGGCAGACGACCGTCTGCAGGCCGAGCGGGGAGGCTCAGGAAAACCAAACCTGCGGACACCTTCATCTTGGACTTCCAGCCTCCAGCTCCGTGAGAAAACACTCCCAGTCTGTGGTATTTTGTTACAGCAGCCACGGGAGACGAACGCACCTCAACCTACAGCAGGCCCCAGGTCCAGCCCTCCTCTTCTCCTTTCCTCTCCTTCTGGGGAATTTTCTTCTCACGGTTTCCCTAATTTCTGACTATTGCCCCATTAACCCATCACCACACACACTCTCACACACGCATCAGACACAAACCTTTCTGTTGCTCTTACACTTGGCTTATAGACACCTGACCCTCTTGCCCAATTCTCCAATCTAGACATCAACACGTCTCTGGATGAATTCCCCTCTTTGCCTCTGTGACCCTTCTCCAATTCCCTTCCTACTGCCAGCAACCTGTCCTCCCCAACCTCCCACCCACCTGAGCCCTCAGTTAGGACAGCTCCCAGCCACCATCCTTCCCTGGGTCTAAGCAACACTACAGAGGCTGCTCCAGGGACACTTAACCTTTCCAGTTCCAGCTTCTCTACTTACTGTCCTCTCTCGGATGGTCATAGTACATGAGATCTCTTTGGGGTTTGTGCCGTGCTCCAATGAAACCCAGCTATGGAGCAAAGGTGTCTCCACATGGTCTCTAGACCATGAGGGCTTCGGCTCCGTACCCACCAGCAAGCAACACTAAAAGGACCAGACTTGAGCTTCATGGGTTAGGGAAAGAAAGCAGAAAGGTATATTTTTTTTTAAAGAGAAAGTTTTATGGTCCTTTAAAACTTGGACATGATTTTAAGAGTCTAATTCTTGTCCTTTCGGGTAAGCTTTCATATTGTTAAACGGAACGAGACCATAATCCATATTGTTTTATGGGGAATCCACTTTTAAGATATGTACAACATTTAAAGAACATTACGGAAAAGTAGAAATTGAATTCCTTCCAGAAAAGCTTTACCTAGAGATAAGGAAAAAAAAAAGGCTGTAGGTTAGCAGTATTTACAAAATTATAATCAGAAATTGCCGGGCAACTGTTTAGTAGCCTCATGAGGTGCAGCATGAATTATTTTTCTCGACTTTTAATAAGACAGCAATGCAATGAATTCCCAAGGACAATCAAAGTGAAGCCCATTTTCAGGCAACCTGGAGAACACAAGTTCACATATTCACTGCATGGCTATTTACCCAGTGTCTACTTGGGAGTGGTGCTGAGAAGGGTACAAAGGTACAGGACCCGGGCCGCTTACGGATGTGTAGAAGGTGAGAGGGGGTGTGAGCAGTGATGTGGTGATGGTGTATGTGTGGGGGAGGGGGGCTGTTGTGGGGGAAGGTGACAAGATGACTTTACGACCTGTTGAAGGTACCCTGCAAAACATACATGCAGCTGTGAATCATCTGAGACTGAAAAACTAGGCACAGGAACTCGGAAACGGACTGAAAGACACAGGAGTCAGAAGGATGGCCGGAATTTGGGGAGTGGGTGTGGTCTCCAGGGAAAAGAATATAGGCCAAGAGAAAGGGTCAAAAATAGAAATGTAGGGGACCCTGAATTTACATGACAGAAGAAAATGGAGCCAGTGGTGGGGTGGGTGGAAAGGAGTAAAAAGGCAAGTGCTAGAAGAAATGGCTCGATTATAGTAATGATCACACAACTCCGTGCATATACTAAAAAGCATTAAATGGGTGAGCTGCGTGGTATGTGAGTTCTGTCTCACTGAAGTTGACGTCCTCACCAGAAAAGGAAAAAAAAAAAAAAAAAGACAATATAGCCAACCAATAAACACATTTCTGATGTTCAGTATTAGTCACCATTAGTAATTTACTTTACAAAATAAAATAAAACCACATGAGATAACACAGCATACCCAAACAGAAAATTTACAAGCCTGACAATCTCAAGCATTATTGAAGATGAAGAGGAACTGAAGTCAGCGAAGACTGCAAAAGGATCCAACCACTTTGGAAAAATGCCAGCCAGTCTCTGAAATGTTAAACACAGTCCCACTACTGATCAACCCATCCAACTCTGGGGAATTAGAGACTTTGTCCACACAAAGACATGTGACTAGTCACAGCAGCAGCATTCACAGTCACACCAGTTTATAACAGCTGAACTTGGGAAACAACCCAAAAGTCCAGCAACAGGTAATCAGATCAACAAAATGCGATGGTGTCGCACAGGGGAGTACTGCTTCAGCAATGAAAAAGGAACAACCCATTGATAAACACAACATCAGGGGTGAATAATACACTCACAACGTTGAGTGACAGAAGCCAGTTGCAGAGTAACTACTTCTTGATTTCACTTACAGGAAATTCTAAGAAATGCATATTAATCAACAGTGACAGAAAACAGACCAGTGGTTTCCCAGAGCCAGGACTATCCAGACTGCAAAGTGTCGTGAATTGCAAAAGGAGCATAAGAAATCTTTGCGGGGTGATGGAAATGTTCTATTTCTTCATTGCAGTGGTGGTTTCATGGTGCGTGCATCTGTCAAAACTCATTAAAGTGTATATTTTAAATGGATGCAGTTTATTGTCATAAATTATACCTCAACAAAGTTGATCAGACCAAACCAAGCGAGCAAAAGGCATGTGTCAAAAGTCTCACCTTTTTTCCTTTAAAAATTACCAAAGTCACATCCAAACAGTCCATTCTGTTTTCAGAATTAATGACAACATTGTTAGTGGCCACCTTTACCAAGTGTTTACCCAAGTCACAAATCGTAGAAGGCACTTCCCTCACATTACCTCATTTGATTCTAGCAATCCCATACAAGAGGGCTAAAATCCCCCATTTACGCTCAAGAGAGGTTGGCTTGCTTGGGATGACACAGAATTTCATGTGGCTCTGAGGCTAACACTCTCTAACCTCCTACTCACTGCTCTTCAACCAGCTGCCTTATGTGATAGTAACATGAGTAGTAACAGCAACGATAAACTTTTATGGCGCTAACCACATGCCAGACAAATCTCGGTACTTTAGGTGCATTGTATGAGGCAGAACTATTATTAACCCCCTTTTCCACATGGGGAAACTGGAGCTCAGAGAAGTTAAGTCGCTTCCCAGAATTCCCACAGCCGGGAAGTGACAGGGTCAAGATGGGGACACAGGCAGTCCAACTCTAGAGTACGGGTTCATCAGATAAACTTCTGCAGAGGCCTTAAGAAGTTTTCTTTGGGGGCCTGGCATTAGCTAGAAACTGAAGTGCTTTTATTCCTTTTTAATGAGAAAAAGTAAGCGAAAGCCAAGGCTTTATCCTACCTGCACACCAAGTGAGTGGGGAAACTGGGATGGGAACGCTTTTCACTCAAATACTGCTTTTTACATGAGATGTGTGTGTCAGGAGCAGGGAAGTGCCCAGCACAGAGGTACTCATTAAAAGTGAGGTCCCCTTCCTGCAGCCTACAGGTGGGGAAGGAGGGGGTGGGAGCCCATCTTGTGCAGACTGGCATGACCGAATCCCAAGCAGTGATTCCTGCTCGTGGTAAAGCCAACAAACAATTCAGATGGGTGACATTTTCTGTGTTCATTTGAACATAGCCCAGGAAAGATTCAGTGCTCTAAGCAGAAACACAGAAGAATAGGTTCGTTTTATAATCCAATCTTCCTTGTTCAAAATTACCTAAAAACACATTTTATGATCAAGGCTTATATGGCATATTTCTTTAAGCAAGCACCTTCAATTAAAAAAAAAAATCACAAATTTAATAAGTGCAGATTTTAGAGAAATTAAGCAATGAGTCCTATCACTTAGCAGACCACAAAGAAATGCTCAGAACCAGAAGTCCTCAGAGGCCAGCATATTTATTTATCATCCTATCAAAATGCTGTCATTCCTTCATAAATACAAGCCGGCCCCCGTCCCCTGCACCTGCCTGGGGATTCTGTTCAGTCTGGTGAAATGCACTAATTACAAACCTTTCCCCTCTGCCCTGAGCACGATACACTTGACCATGGTGAGGAAGAGTGATGATGGAGTTCAGGAAAATTTCTTAATGGTGCAGAAAAACAAAAAGGTGGGGTGACATGGCAGGAAGAGGAAGGCATGAGGGGGATAAAAAATAATACACGAGGAAAGTGATAAAAGAAATAAAATGATGGCGCTAGATTTAGGCATCTCTGCTCAAAGCAACATGGTCACTGTCAATGTGGCCACGACCAACATCATCATTCTTGGCAAAAGGGGAATTTTTCAAAGCCAAAATTAGTGTTAGAAACACACTCACAGACAGAAAACAAACTCATGGTTACCATGGGGGGGGTGGAAGAGATAAAAAAGGAGTTTGAGATTTGCAGATACTAAGTACTATATACAAAATAGATAAACAACAAGTTTCTACTGTACAGCACAGGGAACTACATTCAATACCCTGTAGTGACCTGTAATGAAAAATAATATGAAAAGGAATATATGTATGTGTATGTATGACTGAAACATCATGCTGTAACTAGAAACTGACACAACATTGTAAACTGACTGTACTTCAATTTAAAAAATTTAGCACTATATCAATATGAGAGCAGCCTAATGACAAATAACTTACAACAAATCACCCCTTTATCCATTACTATGCCAACCAAAGAGACATAGCTCTTTTGCTCCCAAACTTTTGGAGTCAAAAGTCATAAATTAATAAAACAGCCATGACACAGGCCCAGAGCTGCGTGCACACCCGGACACAACTGCACCAAACCACTGCCCACGAAGCCGTGATTCCACGTCCTGTCCCTTTAAAGACGTGCCTCCTTTCAGCACCTGCACTGGACCTGTAATTATGAAAGCTCTCAAGGGGGCTGCACCCACACGCATTAAGAGCTGCTCAGAGCACTGTTTTATACAATGAGATGTGAGGAATCTGGAAACAAGGGAAATACATCATCAGGTCCCACCAAAAAATGGTGCCTGTTGACAGCTAGCCGTCAGTGATTGATTGAGAATTAATATGGAAATGGAAGGTTGAGAAAAATGAGAAGCTGTGCACCGACCGTTTAATGTGCCCAGAAGCAAGTATCCACGGCAAGTGGCTGTGGACTGTGAATGAGTTTACTCAACCGGCACAGCATCACGGGTGACAGGCAACTCGATGAAAGCTGAGGAGACACACACACACACTCACACACACACACACACACACACACACTCAGAAGCGCCTCCACATTGAGGGTGCCACTGAGGGCACGCGGAGGACACCCAGATGGCAGGCAGAATCACGGTGTCATTCTGCAAGCCTGGCATCACTCTGTTGTCACATGAGGCTCAAGTTGAAAGGAAACACCAAAAACAAGACAACAGCTCAGTGCAGGAATTGCTCGGCCTAGGACAAGGCCATCATTTACGTCAAAGGGATCATGAATATTGGGCAGTTCTGAGAAGTTTTCCCTTTCACCTTTCTTGCCATCTGCAAGCCCCCTGCTCCAAGGGAAATTTATAGCTCCAAGGAGATGCTTCAGGTTCATGAAATGAACTGAGATCCTGGAGCACAAAAAGGCTCGCCCTGGATCAGGACTCAGAGGAATCTGGGGCTCCACTGCTGCTCTGACATCCCACGTTGATGGCAGAAGGGCAATGATCAAGGGCAACCTGGTGACATGTGTATCAATTCAAACCTCCAACCTTGGGAAGTGATGGTGTTATCCTTTGGGTACAAATGCATTCAGTATCAACAGCATTCAACATCAAAATAAAAACAAAAAGCAACAAAACTTGGATGCTGGGAAGCAGATGGACAAGAGTAAGCGACCTGACAGATTCCAGAAAGCTGAGTCTTAAGCTCACGATGGGGATAGGCCAGAAACAACACACTCACACAGGAGAACCACCAAAGGCTCGGAAGCTGACGGAGGCCACGCCCTCTGGAAGCGGGTGGGGGCGAAGGCTTCTGAAAACCTGTTCGCAAGGAATGCCTCCTCCCACAGCCAAGCCAGAGCTTTGTCGTTCCCCGACGGCAGAAAACGGACAAGTTCATTCACTGAAGACATGGGAACAGTTGAGAGCAGTGCTACTACACTGAAAACGGAACTGAAGTAAATGCTTCCATACTGGATGCTGAGCCTCCACTCCCTCTCCTCATTTGGCTCAGAGCTCTACCTTGCCCAGCAGAGTACTGGAAGATCTCTCTCTGGGCAATTTAACCAGCCAACAGGAAGTATATAAGGATTCAAACGTAGCGATTCCCACTGCCCCCCCCCAAGAAACAGTCCAGCCCGATCACCCTTCAGAGGAATCCACAGTTACTAGATTCTTTTGAGTGCTAAGAGTTGGCAACAACTTCTTTTTGAGTTCTATTCCTAGGTACAACCAGACATCCATAGATCAGAACATCAAAGGAATGCCTTTATCATCAAAGACAATGACTACTCCCCTCAAAAAAAAAGCAATTTTGTTCACAGCAACACTATTTACAATAGCCAAGACAAGGAAACATCCTAAATGTCCATCAACAGATGACGGGATAAAGAAGATGTGGTATATTTATACAATGGAATACTATTCAGCCATAAAAACCGACAACTTAATGCCATTTGTAGCAACATGGATGCTCCTGGAGAATGTCATTCTAAGTGAAGTAAGCCAGAAAGAGAAAGAAAAATACCATATGAGATCACTTATATGTGGAATCTAAAACAAACAAACAAACAAAGCATAAATACAAAACAGAAATAGACTCATAGACATAGAATACAAACTTGCGGTTGCCAAGGGGGTAAGGGATGGGAAGGGATAGACTGGGATTTCAAAATTGTAGAATAGATAAACAAGGTTATACTGTATAGCACAGGGAAATATATACAAGATCTTATGGTAGCTCACAGAGAAAAAAATGTGACAATGAATATATATATGTTCATGTATAACTGAAAAATTGTGCTGTACACTGGGATTTGACACAACATTGTAAAATGATTATAAATCAGTAAAAAGTGTTAAAAAAAAAAAAAAAGTAATTCTGAAGAGGCAGAAGTTAGAGACGAGAAACCTAAAGCAACTTTCATTCATTTGAGAAAGATAAGAGAATAAATTTCATCCATGAAACAAGAATAAAATGCTATTAAACAAAAGGGAATATTGAGGAAAACAAAATGAGAAAATGTTTAGAAATTTAAAATATGCTAGCAAAAAGTAAAAACTCAGCAGAAAAGCTGGAAGAAATCTTGACAGTAACACCAAAGACAAAGATAAAATACAGAAGAGAAAAATAATTATGAACAAGTCTAGGAGGTCCAAGATCTGAATAACAAAAGTTCTTTAAAAAAAAAAAAAAGAAAGAAAAAAAGGGAGGAAAATCATCAATGAAACATTTAAGTTGTATTTATTTATTTTTAAACAAAATTCCATAGAACTGAAGGATATGTTTTTTAGATTAAAAGGCCTCATATAGTGTTCAGTACAAATAATAAGAATGGACTCAAATTACAGTGTATCATACAAAGTTTTAACTTGGTGTTTTAACTGAGGACAAAGAGAATATCCTTTCCAGGGCTTTTATATACTATTTGGAGAGTAGCAAGGAGTGGGAGAGACGCCTCCCTGTAGCACGTCCAAGAGAGAAACGTAGAGAAATGAAAAAGATCAGAGATCAAATGGCCTTGTACTTCCTAAGGGCAACTCTGAAAGCCACGGAACACTCAAGTAATGTCTAAAAATCCTGAAGAAAAAAAATGATTTCAAATCTATCTTTCTATGCCCAGATAAGCAATCAAATAAAAAGAAGATGGGAACAAAAACAGTTTGAAACATCCAATGTTTCAAAAATATGTATGTACACCCATCCCATACTCCTTTTCCAGAAAGCTACTGGAGGATATGCTCCTACAAAACAATAAGGAAACCAAAACAGGAAATGTTAAACAGGGGAGTTCAAGCTCAGGACAGAGGTGAATGGACTTTCTTTCATCACCTCCATTATTTACAGGTGAAGAAAGCATTCTTGTGCACCAGGTGTAGAGGACAACCAGTCCAAACTGTAGCGGGTCCCAAGACTCTAAGAGAGATTTTTTAAAACATGAAAATAATAGAATGCTTGTTATATTGAGACATTGTGAAAAGAAATGTATACAACTGGGTAAGAGTCTGAGGATGAATTAGTGGCAGTTAAATGAAAAACTAAGCGAACAAGAATATAAGGCAAGTATTAACTCTGGGGAAAATAAAAGATTGTGCAAGAAAGAAAAAGTAATCTTAGTATGTTAATATAGCTTGTCTGTGAACATATTTATATGCTCATTAACAACATAAAAACTAAATTGTCTTCTTAAAATACCATGACAGAACCCTAGTGAAGGGATGGAAAGAGAAAAACAAAGTTGACATCAGGGTAGAAGTTTAAGAATGAAGGAAAAGTAATTTTTCTTAGCGGAAAGACCACAGATAACTCCAAAACTAGAAAATTAAGAAGCAGCAGTTTAAAGCATGACTATTTAAAGCTATAAACATAAAAACCAAATGAAACCTCTGAAAGAGTAAGAGACGAAGAAACAGAGTTGGTGTTGAGGATAGTTTACATTTTGCACATACAAGCTGAAAAGAAAAATCTGACTCTGATTTTAAATGTGTTTATAATTTTTACAAAAAAGAAAAAAAATAAAGCAAGTGATAAAGAGAATGATACAGAACAAATAACACAGCCAAGCCAAAAACAAAAACAAAGAAAACAAACAAAAAACCAAAAGAGACAAAGAGGAAGAGACAAGGATGAAGGAAACAAGAAAAAAGTGAGAAACTAAATAGACAATCACAACAGCATTAGGTCTAAATTATAACAGAACACAAGTTCCTAACCTTTTCTGTTTTCCAAAATGAATTCACAATAGATTACTATCCTATGTCCAACCTAATTAAAATACTTCATGGGGGAAATGGGCATTTTTAATAATAATTATCTTCAAAGAAAGATTATCTAGTTCTTTGTAGAAATGGCAGAAGATCGCTTCAAGAATACTGTATGTGTCTTAACTCCTTTAAGGTAACAATAAAACAATTTAACATAAAGACATTTTAGCCCCCAAAGGGCAAAAAACATAGAAGACAATCCTTAGGTGATAAAATTGCTCACTGTTTTCGTGACTGGGGAAAACAACAAATCTGTCTCTGTGGATTAAACAAGTGATTCAAACTCTTCGGGACTGGAAATCCGTAAGGGCAGTGGTGTCGACATCTCTGCTCACCAGACAGTGCTACGCAAGTGATAAAAATCGGGTTGCCCTGCAGACTGTATGTTTGCATAATTCACAAAATTAAATTGTTCAATGTTTTGTTGACATAGGAGAACTTAACAGTAATGAATACACTATGTGAATACAAAACACAAGACCTAAACTATTAGCCATCTCACATTTCAAGAAAGCTTCTGATTGCTGTCATTTTTAATAAAAAACAATATATATATAAATTTTTATATATACAAATATATGTGTGTGTGTGTGTGTGTGTGTGTATACATGGAACTACCATCCTCATTAACTTGATTGTTGGGTGACCTGATACAACTAGCGTCTTGCAAGATCTCTCTTTAAGGAAGACCCCAGCAAGAGGCAGGATGGCAGAGAGAAAGAGCACTGCCAGGTGCAGAGGGGGTACTTCCAGACCAGCCCCACCTCTGAGGACCTTAGACTGGTCACGTGGGCTTCAGCTCCTCACCCATAAAATGAAGGAAGGGGAAAGATAATAGCCATGAAATTCCAGCTTCAGGATTCAATGATAACTGCTGGAGGCATCTTGGAGTACGTGGGTGTCTCAGTCTAAGCGCTGAGACCCTCCTTAATTCTCAGAAGGACTTTGCGAGGGAAGATGGTGATACAAATAGACAGAGATTTTAAAACACATCCTAGGGGATTTCTAGGGTAGTGAAATGATGCTGTATGAAATTGTACTGGTAGACACGTGCCCTTATGCATTTGTCAAAACCTACAGAATGTAAAACACAAACACTGAACTGTCATGTAAACTATAGACTACAGTTAATGATAGTGTATCAATACTGGCTTATTAACTATAATGAACATGCCACATTAATGCAAGATGTTACTAGGAGAGGAAACAGTGCCAAGGGGTAGAGAGTGGGGGGCGGGGTAAATGGGTATATGGAACTCAATGGACTCTCTGCTCAATTATTTTGTAAATCTAAAACTGTACTTTAAAAAAATCCCTCAACACATTCTCTCCAGGATTTCTACCCACTCCTGACCCTGCTACTATACTCAGTAGACTTAATGAAAGATAATAAAGTCTGACACATATTATAAACTGGCTACCTACTACTAATGTGTATTCTTTCAACAGCAGTTTTCAAAAAAAAAAAAAAGTTGCCAATAATTCAAAACCAGGAAATATCATTGAAAAGAACCAGAATTTTTTAGCCTCCTGTAAAACAAAAAAAAAAAGTCAGGAGTCAGAAATCGTGGCAGCACTGCATTTCCTCATGGCAACACACAGCCAGAGCCAACAGGCTGTAACTTCTCAAAGAACGGGTGGGGACTGTGTCCTCTGGTTGGACAAAGGTCCTCACCACTCCCTACTGTCTTCCACAAATTCCTTTTGATCCTCCTGTTACCTGCCTAGCAGCTGCAGGCTATGCATCTCATTGGCCAGAATAAACAGCACTGATATCACCTGGGCTCCTCTTAGAACTGCAAGGCCTCAGTCCTGTGGAATCAGAACTGCAGGTTGTCAACCTGAATCCTCCGAAGGGCAACTCAGGCTGTGGGGTCTCCACCCTGCCCCGACCCTCCCTGAGCTTGTGGTTCAGAAGGTCTGGGACAAGGCCTGAGAAATTCCATTTCTAATAAGCTCCTGGGTGATGCTGAAGCTGATCTAAGGGCTACTTGGAGGACCTCAGATTTCCATCTTTGGGTATCTTGTAAGAAATCCCCATCTCAAATTTTGCTTCCTGAAAGGGAAAAAAAAAAAAAAAAAAAACCTAGCATCTCCTCCATCACTGCAATTTTCTTGATCTTGCTTGATATGATTTGGTAATTTTTTTTAAGGGATTTTCCTGGTGGGTGGTTTTAGGTCTTTGGAAATTTCTCCCATATGGGGTAAGCAGTTTGTTTAGTTAGCTATTTAAAAACAATGTGGCATTTTTTCCCTCTGTGGAAACTGGGTCATTTAAATTAATTCTTGGATTTATAATACATATAATTAGTTCCAAACAATATACAAGTCTATGCTCTGTTTGGGAATATCTTGATTACACCAATGTGAAAATAATTGAACAGAATGATGGTGAGAAAAAGAGCATTAAAAAAAAAAATCCCTTTCTGATATTTTGCCATTAGGCTATGAATTGTGTAACACCTAACCAAAAGCACTTGCTGTATTTTTAATGGTTCGCCCACAGCTCAGAGTAAAGTCGGAACTATTTGTTGTTCGCTGTTGTTATATTCTGTTCCAAGGTTCATAATTTGAAAATTGACTTTGGGGACTTTTTCCTCGGTCTATTAAAGTGATTCATGTTGCATTCAACATAAATTGTGCATTCACAGAGGAGGGTGAGAGCCCGTACTCACAGCATAATAACTAAAGTGAATTTTGTACAAGCCGCAGCTTGTGGCAGCAGTGTGGTATCATTTGTCTTAATTTTTCTTTGGCATTGCATTAGGCAAGTGCATTTACATTTCCAGGTATGGCTAACCACTTTAAAAACTTTGTTTTTACAGCATGAGTAAAGGGAGAATCAAATCTGCATGTTTATGTGATGTAACATCAAATAATGCCGTTTTACTGTCTGGAGCACGTGGGGATTTTACATTCCATTTACCTGACTTCACAAAGGGAACTCGGGCCGATATGCAAAGTACATGAAATATTTACCATCGATGGATCATGCGAGGCTTCTAAAAGGAAAAGGGGGGGGGGGTGGAAATAACATCCTTCTTCTATTGCTGTGTTTTTCTTTTAACAGAACAGTAACTAGTATCTTAAGTGGATTAGCCATTTAAAATTCACATGCATCGTAAATAAATAAAACCAAACTCCAAATAACTTAAGCCAAAACTTTAGGTTTGCAGAACAGAGGAAACATCTGAAACTTTAATGCAGGTATATGTATCTGACATCCATCCATACATACACAACACAAACATGTAAGCCTGCTGCTCAGGAAATATGTACTCTGGAGAACTGAAATGGATTACTCTTATATTTCCATTAATGTCACTTAAGATGCATATATGTTTGTGTATATAGTCATATATTTTTTATATCAGAAGAATTCTATCAATATGATATACTGAATTCATTATTTCAGTTTGATGGAAAAAGTAAAAAGAATATATCTTAAATCCTTTCTATCAGAGTATTTTTTTAAACAGTTAACTTAAGGGTCAGATCAGAACAGATTATATTCACTAAATTCCATGATGATAACAACACTTAATGATAAGGTAGTTATTTTCATGTCAACATAAAAATAGGAAATATAGTAGCTCTTCCATGCTACTTAAAGTATCAAGAGAAGAATCTTAGTTGAAAAGATTTTTTTGTACTATTTGCACAAAGGTTACCAGCAAAACAGCATGGTTTTTGATGACAGAGTTAAGGGTATAAGTAATGGAGAAAGATTCTGGTTCCCAGTCGGACATCACCCTGAACTAGCTGTGTGACACTGGGGAATTTAAATTCTCTGAGACTCAGTCTCTTCGTCTGTAAAATGGAGCTAATGATATGTCTCACGGAGCCCATGAGAATAAAGTAGGGTTCTGAATACACAGAGCAAGAGGAACCGTCAATGAGCGTCAGTTATCCTCCTTCATCGCCATTATCACCATTTTTATTAAAACCATAATGAACGGAATAATTTGGGCAACTGTGAAATCATTACATCCAATCAGAACGATATAGAGGAAAAGCAACAGCTCATTAGTCACCAAAAAAATTAGTTTATCAGCCCATTTAATTGAACCATGTAAACCCTGGGGGTGGATGAGCGGGGATGCTCTCTCCTGGATGAGCAGGAAGCAGCCTCTTGGCTTACAGAGTGGACCCAGAAGCCTGGGTGAAGTCTCAGCTTTTCTCTAACATGCACCATTGAGCTTGTTAACTCAGGATCCCTTTAAGCCCTACGGGTCACAGGCTGCTCTGCTGGGGGCGAGTGGGAGCCCCTGAGACCACAGAGAGGAACACACCTTCTCGTTCAGGGCCTCAAGGCCCTCCGGGTCCAGGGGTGTTTCTTCAACTCTAACTCCCCAAAGAATTACCTCAGGAGGATGTCAGAAATGCAGAATCAGAGATTCTAAAACAGGAGGGCCGCCAGGGACCTGGGAGTCTGTCTCTTTAGTGATGAGCCCAGGCTCTCTGGGAAAAGAGGGGCAGGCAAGGTTCCTGGTGGGGAGAGACCCGAGCTGGGATGGAGGTGCATGACGCAGGGAGGGGACCCGGGGACCCGAACATGGCCTGGGGCTCAAGGACAACTTCTCAGGGGAGCATGGTTTGAGCAGAGCCTCAACAGGTGAGTAAACGGCTGACTCCCTCACAGGGCTGGAGGGCATCCTGCATTTCATCATCCTCCACCGTGGTGAGGGGCTTAAGAGCAGAGCTTAGAAGGCAGACCCCCTGCTCTAAATTCCAGCTCCGCCCTCATTGTCGGCAAACCAAGCAGCCTCTCCAACGTCTCAGTCTCTATAAAAAGGGGACAACTCTAGCAGAGATCTCAAAGGTGGCTGGAACGATTAAACAAAGTAATGCATGCGAAAGCACCTGACACAAGGCTGGCACGCGGTAGGTACTTTATAGAATCCCGTGAGCATGCGCAAACCAGCGCCCACGTAACGAGGGCCATGTAAGGATGAGTCTTTGAGAATAACGAAACCCCGCCCCATTTCCACAGGCCTGTGCCACGTATTCTGTCCATCGCTCATGTATCTGATGAAATAGGCAGGATTATTTCCACTGCACACAAGCCTGGTTCCCAAGCTGTGTCTGCACGTGTCTGGTCCACCCTCACAGTTAACTCTACTTCGCACTCAGAAGTTAAAACAAAAAGAATGAGCAATGAGTAGTTCTATCATGAAGACAGTCTCCAAGGAATCACACCTCCATCTAAACTAAAAAAAAAAAAAAAAAAAAAAGACCCCGTCCTGAGACTGTGTGTGTGAGTACATTACTACTTTACTTGCCTGGTTGCCTAACTGTTTTCTTCGAGAGGAGAAGAATGATTATGTTTGCAAAAAGCACACAAATAACAGCTAAATATAATGGTATTACCTTCACTCTTAACTATTGTTTGGGGAATTGAGAAGACTTCTAGCTAAACATTTCATTTAATAACAAATGCGAGAATCTCCAGTATAAATAAGAAAACATTCTCCATGATCACTTTCTGCAGCTGAACGATATTTTAGCTGCAAATAGAAACTCTCCGGAATTACAGGCACGAATCTGGATCACGCATATTCAGGGACCGCAGGTGTTAAAAATAATACACAGTGTGAAAAAAAATCTATATTTTAATCTTTAGGGGGCAGAAGCAAATTATCTTATTTACTACATGAATGGTTTCCTCAGTGTTACAACAGTCTTCAGCATCAGCTTCCACCTGTCTGCATAAACAGGCTGCACAAGAAAAGACTAGATTATTTATAGTACGAGCGAGTGTTTAAAAACACAGTGGAGGGATGACTTTACCTAGATTGAAAGTAAGAATTACATGCGTATCATCCTGGCTTACAAAAACCTCATTTTGTTTTCTTCTGTTTCCAGGAGGAAGTTTGAAAAATATACATGAACTAGTAAATTAGATTCGTCTTTGAGGGTGACTGGAAGGAGGGAGGATAATCTTTAAATTTTATGGGCATGTTCAGAAAAACACACCCTTGCACAGCGTATACAGATGCTGCTCCAACTCTGTTTTCTAGCTTGCTAACTATAAGTGGGGCATGTGACCATTAGTGACATTTCGTTTTCAAAACACATTCATTCCAGACATTTTATATAGTGCTTTGGCTTGTGTACAATCAGTTGTTGCTGTTGCTTTAATTTGTGGTAAAAATATACAGAGTATAAAATGTACCATTGTAACCACTGCAAACGTGCAGTTCAGCAGCATTAAGTATGGGGGTGCAATTACTGGTTTGTTTTAAGACAGTAATGATAAAAACGATCATTTGTAATTAAGTGTCAGCTTCAATTTTTAAGGAAAGTTTTTAAATGCCATTTACACATTAGGGATTGAAATCTATAGAGAATGTCATTAGGGACAAAAACAAAAAAGGCACTTCACTTTTTATGTCTAGGCGACTTTAGCAAGAAACAGTAGAGGGCTCCTTCCCGTGACTGTCTCTTCCGGTGAACATCCTCAGGAAAGTGCTTATTATGCTTGACCCAGGCTATATTTGGGGACACCGCCAAATGCCACAGAATTCGCCCAAGGATCTTGCTACTTGGCTGGTGTACCACAGTCACGTGTTTCCGTGAGAACTGCAAAGGTAGGTCACACTTGCCACAAAGCCCCAAGAGCTATTTTTGCTGCTATCACGGCCTTTTGGTGATGGGGTCGACAGGTGCTGAAGCACCCCTCTTTCCAGAACCTCCAAGGGGGGAGACTGTTTTAAGAAACAAAGCACTTTCTTTTCATCCTGGTTTCATTCCCTATTTCTTTCAGAGAGCCACTCTCCAAATGTCCACAGAGGAGTGCTGGCTGGACAGGAGCAGCCAGAGGGGAAATCCCAGCACCTGGAGGAAACCAGAGCCCACTCAAGCCACCAATGCCCTGAGGGTCCCACTTCACTTCTGACTTTTTCTTATGATAATGAAAAAAACAACAGTGTAGGTGGGTTCCCTTTTAACTTGTTTATTGAATAGAAACAAGACTCACAGAGAAAACAAACTTATGGTTACCAGGGGGGAAAGGACATGGGGAGGGATAAACTGGGAGTTCGAGATTTGCAAGATACTCACTACTATATATATAAAATAGATAAAGAACAAGTTTATACTGTACAAGGGAACCATATTCAATATCCTGTAGTAACCTATAATGAAAGAATATATGTATGTCTATGTATGACGGAAACATTATGCTGTAAACCAGAAACTGACACAACATTGTAAAGTGACTATACTTCAATTAAAAAAAAAAAAAATCACATCACCAAAAGTCAGCTGCGCAGGGACGGGAGGGAGGGGTTGGCAGTGCCGCAGCACAGAAAGGGTTTTGCTCCCTCTTCAAGAGTGTCTTTTACCAGAAGGCCCAGTGGACTGGCTGCCAGCACTCCAGTCACACCTGCGTGATCAATAGTGCCTTTTTGTTCTCATGAGTAACTCTCCTCGAAATAGCACTGCATTCACCTAACTTCCTCATCTGATTTTATGTCTATATCTTGCTCTTTTGAACCCCAACACCGAGCACAGCAGGCCTCCGGGAACTATTTGTTGGATGAGAAAGAACTAAACCTTCACAACATTTACAGGATTACAACTTCTACCATTATCACCAACATATTCCTATTCACCACCAGTCTGTAGAAAAGTGAAAATTAAACAGCTTGCCCAAGGCTACACAGATAAAGATCTGTATTTCTTTATCTAAAACCCGTATGTGGAAGGATTCTGAATCTTTTTTTTTTTTAAGAAGCCTGAAAGAGTCCGCTGACCGTGTGCTATGAAACACCCCCGGCAGAGCCTGGAACCACACCCAGACATCAAACACACGCATATTTCTGCAGCTAAATATATCAATAGTCACATAAACTGGGTAACTGGGACAAAAATGAGGATTATAAACAGGGAGGATTCCAAAGGATAGTTCCATCCAAGTTTTGATGCCCCTTGAGTTTGCCACCAGCTTAAGGAACATTTTTTGTTTGTTTTTAAAGCTTTTGGACTCCTGACCTGAAGAAATCAGGACGCATGTGGGTTTGCTGACTCCAAATCTCTTACTTTTTTACTGCTGTCTCTTGGTGCTGCTGAAGCTGACAACTTGTGCAAGGAACCACTTCAGATTAAAAACTATAGGCAGAGTCAGGGACATGAAGGAGAAGACTATAGCTAAGTGCTTGCAGAAAAAAAAAGCATCCCTACTGGACAGACTAGGATTCGCTCTTTAACTTAAAAAAATACATATATATAAGTTGGTGGGAGCACCACATCATGCCAGAGAGAGGCTTCCCAGTGGGAGCTAGGGCAGAGGGAACAGCGGTACTCCAAACAATGGGCAGAGACAGGTGGTGACTTGTCTTTGCTGAGCGCACCCTGTTCTGCAGGGATGACAACTCTGTTCTTGCTGAAGCCTTATGCTCTGCCCCACAGATGGTTTTCTCCTTCAGTGTGGGGGTTGCTGGGGATTAGAGCCCCGATGAAGGTACCCCAGACCCATCACCAAGAGGTACAGAACAAGACGAGAGGTCAGCCACCCCTGGAAACCTGCATGCTCCTCACCCCCATCCGGACTTTTAGGGACACCAGCGCAAACAAATCAAGCCAGCCTGTCATATGATGACAGAGTGATTTCTTTCCCAATGTGACATATTCATTTATCATCTTTCATAAGACAGACTCGGACTATAATTTAGTCCCATCGCTACTGCTTAAATGAACTCCCGGTTTGCATGGGTTTTAAACAGATTCTTCAGCAGGGCGTCACTTAGGGACTCGGATGTCAAAAGGTCAGGATTGGAGCCCAGAGTGGTGGATCCCGGGGGCGGTGCCTAGTGCTGTGCTGCAGACGCAGGACACCAAGGATGACTATTAATTGATGGTGTTGATGATAATGAGCCCCCAGGGGCCATAAGAAAACGCAGCAAGAGAAATTTAGTTGGGAAAGTAGGACTTTTCGATGTATGTGTCATCTCCACAGTGGAAAAGTTGCATTCCATATTCAAACAGAATACAACCTAAAAAGCTTCAGGAACTGTTTACTGGGGAAATTTTTTAAAATAAAATAAAAATGCTTTAGCAATGTAACTTATACCTACATTTTAAATAAATTGTGCCTTTAAATGTCTACACGAGATAATTAACTGTATGAGAGCAGCAAGCCAGAACACAGAAATGTCGGTATTAATAATGAGACAGAAACATAAATCATGAATTAAACATGTGCTGGGTGCCAGAAACTGGGCTTTACATCCTTTTTCAGCAATGCAACAACTCTGCCAGAGATTTCCGGGTTACAAAGAAAACAAAACCAAAAAAACGAGGTCAGAGGGGTTAAGTAACATGTCCAAAGACACACAATTAAGCCGCAGTGGAGCTGGGGTTTTAATATTTATGTTACTTCCCTAAGCCAAGCTTCCTCTGTATCATGACAACATTCAAGTGCCTCCACCTCCACGGGGATGGTTAGAACAGGGCGGGGTCATAGAAAGATACAATGGGGCGGCAGGGTAGCAACACAAGGCTGAACACGCCACCCTGGCAGCTGTATACCGCCGCGCAATGCAAGTTTCTGCAACTGCTCATATGGGCTCTGGACGGGCAACAAAATGACATCCGTCAGCTGCGTCCTGCCTCTTTGTGAGGCTCTCATAGGTCAGGCTCCTCCATGGTGCTGGAGCGGTGTGGTCAGGGCTACTTGGCTCCTCAGGGTAGCGAAAGATGAAGGCGACATTCCAGCATGGTATACGGAGAGGCCGTGGGCTTCCAGATGGAGCCTGAAAGGCAGATGGGGATTGGAATCTGACGTCCCCACTTCTTAACTGTACAACTCCGGGAGCCTCTCTGTGCTTTTATTTCCTCCTCTGCAAAAGGAGTCCCCCACTTCACGGGTACTGAGAGGATGAAACCGTACCATGTGTGCCAAGCTCCAGACCCAGGAGGTATCAACGCAGGACATTTCACTTGATTGTTAATTATTTTTTTAAATCCTCCTCGTCATCCAGAGCTACTGATGAGTGTTCGAGTTAAGGCCACAAAATCAAACAAACTTCTCGCTCGTGAACCTTCTCTTCCAGGGCAATGGACTGGCTTCCTTGCCTGAACGGCTGATATATCAGCAGTCACTCAGGTTACGGTCCCCTGGAAAACGCAGGGTGACAAAAGCCCCTTGCAGCAATCCCCGAGAAGGAGAAATAAATTAATCAAACTGCCAAACGGAGAAGGCCGGGTTGACCTCCTTCTGATCTCATTACTTCTCTATTACCCTTTTGAAAAACATCCTCTTACAGAGATCACTAATTGAAGATTATGTGGAGGGAAATCGCCCCTCTCCATCACGGTGGTAACTTTGCCTCATTTGTCATTCTAATAATTCACTTCTTTTCTTTTCTGAAGAGACAGAGACACTAATGGACTATCATCAGTTAAAAAGGCAATTTTTCCATTTAATTGCACTCATTAAATACTGCAATAGAACAATCGGAAAAGCAATATTCTCAATATTTAATCATAGTATAGGAATAATGAAACATCGCTTCAAAATAAATCCCGGAATATTTATAAAGTCGTAAAAGAGCTGTTTTAACAACACCTGTAATGAGAGGCAACATATTTAAAATTAGACACGTGATTTTTCATTTCTCCTTATTAGAGCTGGTAAACATTTCCATCGCCAAGGGGAGGATTCAAACCAACTGGTTTCCCTGAATGGTTAGTTCTGGCTTGAATGGCCTCTGTGGTTGTGTAACTGGCAAACCACTCCCAGTGTATTACGGAGACCTGAAGGCTCTCACACAAGCCTGCCTTCCAGGTGAGCGTAGCCAAGAAATCTGAGAAATGGGCTTCTGCTGCCATGAGCAGTTCTTGCCCTGAGTGGACTTTCTGACAACAAAGACTAATCAACATATTCACATTTTAACAGTCTTATTAAGAAATAATTCACATATTGTACAAGTCACCCATTTAAAGCATATGATTCAGTGCTTTTCAGTATATTCACAGAGGTGTCCATCTAATGCCACAGTTGATTTTAAAACATTTTCATCACCTTTAGCTATTACTCTCCTAATTTCTCCACCCTCCACCTCACTCCCAGTCTTAACAATACTAATGTTCTTTCTGTCACTATGGACGTCCCTGCTTTGGATGTGTCATACAAATGGAATATACAATATGTGATCTTTTGTGACTGCCTTCTTTCATTCAGCATAAATCTTTTTAAGGTTCCTCTATGCTGTAGCATGTGTCAGGGCTCCACTCTTTTTTATGACTGCATAATATTCCAGTGTGTGGATATACGACAACTTACTTATGTATTTCTCCCCTGATAGATCACTAGACTGTTTCCACTTTTTGACTGTTATGAATAATGCAGCTATAAATGCTCCTGCATGAGTTTTTGTGTATGTTTTCATTTCTCTCAGATATAGATCTAAGAGTGTTACTGCTGCATCCTGTGGGACTCTATGTCTAATCATTTGAGGAACAGCCAGACTGACTTCCAAAGCGGTGGATAGTCAGTATTCCCAACCACAGCATATGAGGGTCGCTCACTTTCTCCATATTCTCTCCAACATTTTTTACTGTCTGACTTGTCAGTTTAGCATTTCAGCAGTGAGGCGAGCAGTATGTAGGCCCAGGGAAACACAGAAGCACTCCAGCTCACTGAGGAAACAGAAAAAGCCACTGCCCTGAAGTGTGGGAGGCTGCATAGCCTGAGTAGACCAGAATCACGCAGACGGAGGTTCCAGCCCAGTCCTGCCACTTCTAAGCTTATGGTAGACTTGGGGGAGTTCCCTAAACTTGCTGACCTTTGATTTCTCTTGTCTGTAATATACCGAGAGAAACCTTATAGGGTGAAGGTGAATACCGAAGGAGGAAAATGCATCAGAAGGCGCCTGGCGATGTGCCCAGCATCAAGCCGCTGCCCCATGTCGAGGTTGCTGTGATTAAATTCTTGGTTGCATCCTTGACACCCACCTCATCATCTCAAGCCAGGAAGTCCCAAGTTACTCCCCAGCACTCTTCATGTATTCAGACTGCATCACATCACAACCTTGGGCAGGCCTCTGGATTCTCAGAAGGGCACACACTGGGTGCCTATCCAGCCACAGGGCCCAATGACCGCAATAATCAATAAAGTGTTGGGGGGAAGAGGAAGAGGAAAACCTACACCACAATGACCAGGAAGTTGAAGCTTATTAGTTGAAGAACATTTGGAACAGAAACATGGTTTCTTGATTCCAAACAGGAAGCGATGGAGAACCCACTCTCCCTTGCTTTCACTGCTGTGCACACGAAGGAAAGTCCACAGGCTCACGGCCACGGGGCTGCTTGGAGGGCAGTCAGCTCCTTCTTGGTCGGCACCCTTCTTTTCACTGCCTGGGGTGCTCCAACTCAGGGACCTATGAGTTTAAGCCAAGCTCAAAGAGGAAGGCAGAAAAAGCAGAAGCACTGGGTCTTCTGATCATACTGAACATCATCAACTGAGTCTACTGTGTATACTGTTTGTCTCTCTGCTACTCATAGAAGATTCCAGAAGTCATGGGAAGCTGTGGACAAGGACTGTCTGTGTTACCACCTCATGTATACACATCACAGTCGACGCTTCAGTGACTTCGCACTGAATGAGTGAATGAGCTGCTGAATGAATGACTCTGTACTGTAAGTGGTGCCGTGGCACAGTTTGGAAGCCTCCCCCCACCACCACTATAATTTCCTTCAGTGCACAGAATGCAAATTAAAATAAACAAACTCAAGAAAAAACCCCATCCTGCTCTAAGCTTCAAGACAAACCCCAGAAGCTCTTCTGTCCAACAGATGGCCGCCCCGACACTCTTCCAAACAGACTTTCTGAAGCAGCCCTTTAATTCTTCACTCAGGTTCTTAATGTACTTTCTACCGTTTCTCTATAGCAGACGTCAGCCAACCACAGCCCGCCACCCAAATCCATCCCATTGCCAATTTTTGTACAGCCTGGGAGCTAAGAATGGCTTTAACATTTTTAAATGGTTAGGGAAAAATCACAAGAAGGCTATTTAGTGACATGTCAACATTATATGAAATTCAAAATTTCAATGTACACACAGTGGTTTTTTTTTTAATTGGAACACCACCATGCCCACTCAGTTACAGACTGTCTGAGGCTACTTTTGCCCTGTAAAGGCAGAGTTGTATAGTTCCAACAGAAACTGTACTGCAAAGCCTAAAATATTTACTGTCCCCATATAGAAGTTTGCTGACACCCACTCCAGAATAATTTTATTTACATTTTCAAAAGTACAGTACACTTTGGGAGACGAAGAATCCCAGGATAAAGAGTGACTTCAAAAGATAAATATTTTGTTCAGACCCACTCCACAGGTGAATTCTGCCTCCAACACTCATTTGCCATCTGATGCAAATGACTTAACCTCTCTGAATCCCCATTTTCTCCCACCCAAAATGGGGCTAATAATATCGATGTTGTTGGGTTCCTGTGAAGTTTAAAAAGAGATAAATGGGAAATTTTTTCTGGCATAGATTATGGTCATACTAAGGACTCAATAATGCTGGCCATCATGATTACATACTCTGACTCTAAAGAAGAAACTTTAGAAATACATAACAATGCATTACATTACAGAGGGAGTTGAAGTCCAGATGTCATCCCCCCGATGCTGGCTCCTATCCAGAAGGCTTGGGAGATGTTAGGAACAACAGAACAGCACACTGTATAATCAGCATCTAACCCAATCCAGATGGATGTGGCTCACTTGCTGTTCTGCACTGTTTGTCCTTGTCTCCCCCAAAAACCCCATCCCACTGGCAGGGCAAGTGAGAAGTAAATACACAATCACCCCATTTATACAGGATGAAATTGAAACCATTCGGATTCTAGCAAAATTTGGAGCTAGATGTTTAGGAGAGGCGTTTGGGGTTGGTTGCCCATTCGAGCTGCTGATTTGCTGCACTGATTCAGATTTGCCTTCTGGCCACAACCTGCCCTCATGGGTCTGTGTCACTCACAGTATGTGTAACAGACACTCAGCAGCGAAATCCATTCGCGTCTATTTGGTGTGAAGAACTAACATCACTAAATATCACCAGAAACACTGACCCCCCTACCACCTGGCTGCTAGCAGCCACTCCCCCACCTCCCAATGCTTGGGACTGAGCTGCAGAGCTGGAAACACAGTCAGACCACAGCCCCTTGCTAAGCATCCGCTCCCTGTGGGTGCACAAGCCAACTCCGGGCAGGCGTCCTCGGTCCTCACTGCTCGACCACAAGGCTCCCTATCATTCACTTTTCCGTGAGCTCCGGTGCGCCACTCAAGAAAATGACAGTAAGAAGGTAACACGCAAATTCAAGCCCCATGTCTCTACTCCCTGTTAGGACATCCTTTTAAGGATGGCATATTCAGTCCTACAGACCCACAGACATCAGACAGGGATTCCTACAGCCCGCTATGAATAGGCTTCATTTCAAGTTTCAATAAGCCTTCTGGCTACGTCAGCCTATCCCAGCCTTGATTTAACGGTTTTAAAGAAACTTGTAACTGTGCTCTTATGCTTAGGCTTAATCAGTAGGAAACTGGGGGCAGGGGGCAGCGGGTGCCACTTAGACTCTGAGGTTCCTGCTCCAGACCAGGTACGTTTTCCATCAAGGAACATCAACCCCTATTTACCCTGGAAATTTCAGGCACCAAACTTTTTTCACTACTTTAAAAAACACAGGCATCTAGGCAGAAGGAAGGTTTCTCGGTGCTGGGTATGAGCATTCTTCTATTCCATTTGTAAAGCTGTTGGTTCAGGTGTGAATGTGTTATAAATACGTTATAAATAGAATAAAGCTACAAACAATTTAGACTCTGACGGTAGACAATGAACCTAACACCTTTGCAGTCTGGCACCCACAGCAGGACAACAGCTTCAGAAAGCAGGAAGCTATTTTCATTTTCTGCAATCAAATCCTGGCTTCAAGGAAAGAAATATACCCTGTGCTAGTACATACGGGATGGCATCAAGTTTTTCTAACAATACCACTTCTCTCTTCTGTTAGACGAGGTATACCATCGTCCGCAAAACAGCTGGATCATTTGTCAATAACCAGGAGAACCAGATGCTTAGAAGCGTCCAGAAGCGTGAAAACATCTGGGTACTTCAAGCTTCATCCAGATGTTTGGCTTCCCCGTAGATGCAGCCTGCTATCTTTGGTTGAATAACTCCAAAAAACATTTGGCCAAGAGGTAGGTTTAATTCATCAAGTCCTTCTCAGGATAATTATGTTTGGCAAAAGAAGCCTATGTTCTTTGAGGGCAATAATGCTGATATTGGGACTTATTTCATCATTATGAATTAACCAAACTATTTGGAAAAAAACCAAGGGATAAAAAATAAAACTGTCCTGCTGTGCTGTGCAGATTCAGTCATGTCAAGTATCTACGTGGAGTTCACAGAAGTGTAACTACTGCTGGACACCAAATCAGAATCAGAGTTTAGCAAGATAGTTCACACAGAAGGTGATTAAAAATAATAATAATAAGGTTCGTTGGGCAAATGCCGGCAGAATTTGTTACAGCGCTAGAGTGCTCTTCCATTTGAAGATCCAGGTGCAATTTCAGATCCACATCTTGAAAACTGTCATTTGTTCGCTCATTCAACAAAGATATACTTAGCTCCTACCGTCTGCAGTCACGTATATGAAGCCGAGAAATCAACACTGAGTAAAAGAGACAGAGTTCCTGCCCTTATGGAGTCTCCAGACTAGCTGGGGAGACAGAGATTAAGCAAATATTGTCACCCAAATAAATATACCATTACCCATATATCATGCTAAGTGCTATGAAATAAAGGTAAAGAGTATTGAGAGGAGGCCTGATTAAGATTTGGAGGTCAGAGAGAGGGTATCTGAAGTCTTAAAAGACGAGACTTAGCGAGGAAGACTGGGGAAGGCATCCCAGCCAGAGCAGACAGCACGAGCGGACGCTTCCTCGTAGAACACAAGGCAGGCTAACAGCAGAGGGTGGTAGGTATGGGTCCAAAGGGGCAGCACGAGGGAGGTCTCTGTGGTGATGGGACAGTCCTGTGTTCTCACTGTGGTTAAGGTTATCTTAACATACACGTGATGAAATGGCACAGAATTTAAACAAAACCACCAAATACTCCGTGGCCTGAAACAATACAAATTAATCACCTTCCTGTTCTACATATCAGGGGGCTGACGCACACCCCACTGGGTTAGCCCCAGAAGTCAAAAGGACACACCACCCCTCCCAGCATCTCTAAGGGGAGAATTGATTCTGTGGTCCTTCCCACCTTCTGGAGGCTGCTCACCTCCCTTGGCTCCCGGCAGCTACTCTCCATCTGCACAGTCAGCAGTGTCTGGTGAGCCAGCTCTCTGATTCCTTCATCTGACTCCCTCTTCCACGTTCAATGAGCCTTACATCATATTGGGCCCACCCAGATAATCCTGGACCATCTCTGATTAAAACTCAGCTGATTAGTAACCTGAAACTCATCTGCAACCTTAATTCCCCTTTGCCATGTGAGCTAACATAGTCACAGGCTCACCTCTGAGGGCCAGAATTCCGTCTACTGCAGAACTGTACACTCACACGGGGCCGAGATCTGCTTCCCAGTTTTCATACCTCACTAGACTTACGTAAGATGTAAGCATTTTAGAAAGCTGGATAAAGAGTAAATGGAATAATTTTTTTTAAAAGAGTAAATGGATCCTCTTTGCTATTTTTTGTAGCTTCCTATGAATCTATAATTATTTCAAAATAAAACTTTTTAAATATTCTTTTAGAAACAGCCAATAGTTAAAGGACATATAATACTCATATGGCACAAAGTACTTTATGTTTATTATCCCATTCAATCCCCACGACTCTCTGAGACAGGTACTCTTCCCATTCTCCAGATGAGGAAACTGAAGCCAAGATCGCTTTTATTAATAATTCTAATTAATTTAATAATAGGTTTCATTAACTTAATTTGGCATTTTGAATCCGAATAGGGTGACTGTAAAGGTTATATCTTAACATTTGTTAGTTTTATGGACTCAGATTAATGAGAATGATTATCATTAATGAAAAAAAAGGGGGGGCCTCGAAGACAATGACCCCAGGTGAACCTTAGGAGGCCATCTGTGGGGCTAAATGCTGACCCCTTTATCAGAAAAAAAAAGGCCTAAAAAAAAAAAACTGACTGTGGCCAAGGAAAGTAGAAGACTGCAAGGGGACTGACAGTAGAAGAATGCTTTGGAATCCATTGCTCACGAGTTAATTTATAGGGCAATGGCCTACTAAATGCCAGCTGTCTTTCTTTTCCTTCCTCTCTCCCAAACACAGGGATCCAAGAACAAAATCAAGCCATCTGCATTAATCCTTTGCTTTCGAGAAGTGTCTTCAAGGATGTGCAGCACAAAGAATCATTCCCACCTCTTCACGGTTTTCAGCTCAGGGGACTGGACAGCTGACCATGACCGTGTCCAAAAGAGAGGCCACCCAGATTCTCTTCTGGGAATCTAAATCTGCAGTTGAGTCACACCAGACAGAAGAGTAGAGCTGAATCCTCCCAAGAGCAGTTCATGGGAAGAGACTGTTCATGAGTTCCTGGTCATGGTGACCCGTGGGGCCCCAAACACATGGATGAAAGCTACACACTTAGGATGACAGTCTGAGGTACACTGGGGCCCTGATGCACCAACTATGGGCTGCTCCCCTCAGAAAAATAAGCTACAGACTGATTCCCTTTTTGTTACATGCAACAGAAGTCATATCAGATACAGTATCATGTCTCCCTTCTCAAGTTATCCAGTGTTTTCTGTTGCTTGCAACCAAAGAGCCCTAAGGTACTCAGTGCCTCGGTCCATAACACAAAGATGGAGATTCTCCTGTTCTATATTCACTTTCCCTTCATCCTTCCACTCTCATTCCCATCAAAACTAAAGCTTTTCTAGAAATATAAACACACACACACACACACACACACACACACACACACAAATCCTCCCAAGCCCAGGGCTCCTAAAGGTTTCTGGAGACTGCTTCTGGGTTGCAGCCGACACTCAATTATTACCTCCTCTAGGAGGTAGGAATCAAGTGCATATCATCCTCTAATTCTGAATTTAAGGGACAAAAACTCCTCTAACACAAAGGGAAAGTGACTCATATCCCCTTGGTGTTTTCTAAAGGGATATTGTTAGGACCAATTTTTACTCCTGGATCTTTTGTGCTCCAGGGTAGAAGCAGGCAGCGGTCCAAACACTGTGTAACCTTTTCAGCAGCCATAAGGAAAAAGTCACTACCACTTTGCTTTTTAGACCGAGGCTGAAGAAAGAACACGCAAAGCCAATGCACAAGGGGATTAGCAATGTCTTCCAAAAAAGAAACAGAAAATGTTTATGGGGAGTGAAAATGAATGATAATGGTCTCACTGTCCACTCTCATTTCCTAGCGGTTCGACCAAGTCCCTGGATGTCATAAACACTGAAAGGGGAATAAAAACGCTCTAATAAATCAAGGTGAGGACACTGGGAAGGGAGCCGGCGGCGAGGCACACCTGCTGAGTCGCTCACTCTGGACAGTGAGTCAATAAGCAGAACCCACACGGGGGAGGCCCCCCCAGCAGAGAGAACATGGATTCCTCCAGCTTCACACAGTGTGAGCACACACACACACATCCTCCGGTTCTGAGAACGGGGGCGATGGCTCTTCTGTGGCATCATCCCACCTTCCCACCCACTGCTTCTCTATGCTGCAGCCTAGCATTTCTCAAACTCAGCACTGCTGCCATTTGGGGTCAGGTAACTCTGTACAGGGGCTGCCCTGCACACTGCAGGATGCTTAGTGCATCCCAGGCCTCGACCTGCTAGATACCAGGAGCCCCTCTCTAACACGTTGTAATGAACAAAGAAGTGGCCAGGCACTGTCAAACGTCCCCTGGGCGGCACAGTCGCCCCCAGGGAAGAACCAGTGCTTTGCCTGACCTCTGTGTGCCTGTGTGCATTTACCTAAAACCCCGTCTGCACTCAAGTCTCTACAGTTACTGATCCCATCCTCCACTTGGGTAGCCTCTACTTATCCTTCAGACTCAGCCTCAAAACAACTTTTGTCCAACAGCCTTCCCCAACTCCTCCGTTCCTTGGAGGAGTTTGCTGCCCCTTCTTCAGCTGCCCCAGCTGCCTGGACTACAGAACCCCCACCCTACCCATGGACTTGTCTCCTCCCAGGCCTCTCCTCCAGATTCTAACTCCTTGCAAGCAAGAAGCAAGTGTATTTCACCTTTGTGTCCCCAGTGCTCAGGAGAGCGCCGGGTCACAGCAAATGTTCAAGAAAGGCTTGTTAGAAATATGAACCGTAAACAAGCAAAGAGACAAAGGGAAGGGCCAGCCGGAGGCACATCACAGAGCACATATGAGGACATGACTCTACAGCTTTAAAAGCAGCAAAGAGGGGCGGGTACAGGTCGGCGGTAGAGCGCATGCTTAGCACGGACAAAGTCCTGAGTTCAATTCCCAGCATTTCCGTTGAAAAAATAAAAATGAACAAAAGCAGCAAGGAAAAGTACTCCAGCCAGGAGCCTACTACCTGAGAGGGAATGTAGGGGAAAAAAAAGTGGGGGGAGGAATTACATCATCATCACCACCTGACAGGAACGGAATTTCACAGGTTACAAAGCAGCAGAGAAGGCAGTACAGGAATTTTTTAAAGCCCCATTTTCCAGATTAGAAAATTGAGGTTCAGAAAGGTTAAACACCTTGTCCAAGTCTATACAGTGAAGAAGTGAAAGAGCTGGGAGTTGAAGCTAAACTTTTAGGTCCCTGTGCCACCAAAAGTACTCAAGGCTACACTCGGGGTCAGAGTTGTCCATTCAAGTCATACGGCCAGGGGAAACATGGGGAACATTTTAAGCAGAAGACAACTTGGATTTCTTGCCAAGATGCTACGTGTGTGACGAGAGAGGCACTCGTCCTCACTGCGTGGGGGAGGGACAGGAGGGGACATGGTCCTCCTGGAAAGGAATCTGACAGCACATGACAAGAGACCCTGTGATGCTCCAATCTCTGAACTAGCTCTTCCACTTCAGGGATTTAACCTCACAAAACCACGTTCACACACACACTGAAGGGTCAGCGCACAGATGGAGACATTGTTTAACAGCAGAAAAACTCACAACAACAAAAGTAGACGCCTCCTAAATATTGAACAATAGGATGCTGGTTAAATAAACACAGATGCTCTCCACTGAACACTATGCTTCTGTGTACAGTGGAGTTTACTAGGAGAGTGCTAAAACCGGAGGAGGTACCTGGCTACAATGTTCCATGAAAACAAAGGATTCACATTTTTTTAAAATGCAATCACGACTTCAACAACTTGTGGCATAGTCACACGATGGAATACCTTACAGCCAGGAAAACAAAGGATGTGCAACTGTACACAACATTAAGCACAAATCTCATAGGCGTAATGTTGAAAGAAAGAAGCCAGACACACGTGGGCACCTACAGGATGATTCCACTGACAGAGGTGATTCTACTTATGTAAGATCCTAAACAAAACCAACCTTCGCTGTCCCACATCAGGACAGTGGGGAGCCCTGGTGGGGTCTGGGGGATAATGACTGAACGAGGGCAGAAGGCCCAGGGCTTCAGAGTTAGGGTTTCTTTCTTGATCCAGGTACTGACTGCCTGGACGTGCCCAGTTTATTAACGCATCCGGCAGGAAGAATGTATTATGTCCACTTTCCAGCATGTGTGTTTCATCTTCAAAGAGCTTTAAAACCACAGCCACAATTCCATAAAAACAAGAAGCTGCTTTCTACTTCTCTATACTATCCAAATAACTCAATAATAAGCATTTTTATGGGGGGAGGGAGGAAACAGTGCTCAAACAAAATACTTGGCAGGGTCACATGAGCATACCAACAGTGTTCAGAGACTTGGGGATGGGTGTGGGTGTGTGTGTGGGGGTGGGTGTGTGTGTGGGTGTGTGGGTGTGTGGGTGTGTGTGGGTGTGTGTGTTACCAAGAGAAGCGTTCCCAGTCTGGAAGAAGGAGGTCCTTCTAAACCCCACAAGAGCAAAGTGAGTGCTTTCTCTCATTAACATGGCTATACCAACGAATCAGAGAGACAGATTTAAAATCTGGTGGGAATCAATAAAGAGACTATCAAGATCCATCACAGTAAAAAGTATGAAAACACATACAGCAAAATACTCTGCATAGGTAGTCTGGATGATTTGTATTTTCCTCTTCTTACCTGTATTTCTGTATTTTTTTTTAAGTAATGGAAATGTATGCATTATTTGTGCCCAAGTTACTCACTGGGAAATGGGGGTAACAGACACGTGACTCACAACGAGGATTAACAAGCAGAAAACCATGGACGCACACATTCAGGAACATAAGCATACTTAAAAAGTGATTTTTTTCTTCTTCATCATATAATTACTTTAGTATTGCATACAATTTGCAAAAATGACTTTAAGAGTACAAGGTGAAAGATTTTTCTTCCAAAAAACAAGAGTTTCACTTCTCGTGGGAACATTTATAATACTCCTTTCCCAGTGATTATAGGTACATAACAATTTTACATAAAGGTAGCTCTTTGAAGGAAATCTCTACTTTTGCCCCGTGTTTAATGCTTTCTTACATAAGAAAACTTGATTTTTATATAGCAGACAGAAGAAAAGGACATAAAATGGGTGACCAAGGAACAGGAAGAGAGAGAGACTGCCGTGGCGGCAGGATGGAGGGAGGGAGGGGTAGATGGATGGAATGAAGGATGCGTGAGTGGGTAGATGGCTGGCTGGCTGTACTGGTAGTTGTGTGAGTGTGAAGGTAGATGTGTGGATGGAAAGACAGCTGGATGGATGGATAAAAACTAGAATAAACTGCCTAGAAATGGCCGAGATATCCAAATGAAAGAGAAGGTCTCTCTCTGTGACAGACGCCAACAAGAATTCCCATCCCAAGCATGGACTGACTTCCCAGGGGGGCCCTAGCTGACCATGAAAGTGGGAGGAAGTTGGGAGAAGAAACTGAAATGACTCAGTAAATAGGAGTAATGACTTTAAGGTGGAGGTGGCCACAGTGGTTGTGGTCAGGGACTGGCAGCAGCAGGAAGATGTATGTAAGGAGTCTTGTTCTAAGGACTCTTGCCTATACGTCCAACACTTTTTTCAAAGTGCTTTCCATTCTTTATCTGGTAAAGAAGATGAAGGTGGCAGATGGAATTACGATTGCTAGTCTGCTGACCTCAAGATGCGAAGACTGTCCTTCACATCAGTGTGAACCCAAGGGCCTTAGAATGGGGAAAGAAGGCAGAATAGAGGATGAGAGACATGGCCACTTGGGAAGGACTTGGCCCAATGCTGCTGGTTTACAGATGGAGGAAGGCACCCAGAGTCAAGGAATGCAGACGCTCTCTGGGAGCTGGAAAAGACAAGGAATGGATTCTCCCCAGTGCCTCCGAGAGAAGACAGCCTGCCAACACCTTGATTTTCACCCGGTGAGATTTGTCTTGGACTTCTGACCTCCAGAAGGCAATAAACCTGTGTTGTTTTAAGTCATTAAGTTTGAGGTAATTTAGCACGGCAGTCATAGAAAACTAATACCCCCAGGCTACTTTTGAAAAATAATTTTTATTACATAAGCAGCATAGTTTCCCCTTTAAAGACATGTAAGCATTATGAACAAGGCTAAAGGCCCAAATGGCTCTCGGTTCTGGAACCTTTTCCCTACTCCCCACCCCCTACAGAGGTAATGCTACTAATATATGGATAATACATATAATATATATGTATATATATATATATATTATGTAATTACATAATAAACTATGTATAATAATACATAGTATATATACAATATAATTATATGTAAAGTATATTAAACTATTATGTAATATGCAGTTAATATATATTAATAATGTTAATAAATATATAAAATAACAATACATATTCTATGAAATAAGCAGTTTAATATGCTAAGATGATACATACAAAATAATACATAATATATGTTATATATATGTACATATATATATAATAAGCAGGAGACGTTCTAGGTCTCCTGGTCTGCATTTCCTCACATATATGTGCCCAGGTCACACTGTCTGCTGACTCCTTCAGCAGTTCCGTCATGAAACAGTTAACACCTCACCAGGAAGGAAACCAGTTCACCAAGCTGGGTAACTACAGAGGGGGCCCAGTGTCTGCTTGTGCTCCTGGGGGGAAGTGACAGTGTGAGCATCTTCCACATACCCTCTGTCTCCCTTCCAGTTATAAATCCTCCATTGTGGAGCCTGTGGTAGGAAGTGAGCTCTCCGAGTCTGAATCTGTTAAGCATCCATCGCTTGGAAGATCAAGAAAGGAATTTGTTTATACGTGTAGGGCCTTATATTACCAAAAACATTAGCGTAAGATGTACAGGGAGCTTGAGCAACAGCAGAACACCCGGTGCAGCCGTGAGCTGCCACCGAGAGGTGATGGACGCGCACAAAGCTCCCAGAAGTGCACTCACCACACCCGCCCCTCCTGTTTTTTGACCCTCAGGTCCTCTGGTCTTTTTCACAAGTCTTATATCTGCTCCCCAAGTCCTCTGGGAGATGGCTTGCAAACCAGAGATTAGTTGATACTTTCAGAGCCCTAGGTCTTTGAAATCCTCCTGAAACCCCATTTACGCAGCTCACACTTTCCACACTCAAAATCTGAGTGTCTGCTCTGATCCCATACCTGGCTCTTGTCCATAATGTCAGTGGGAAGCCCCTGCCCTCCAAGTTGGCTCCTGGTCTCCACTAGTGAGGTCTGTGACTCTCCGAAAGTTTAACTGGGTTCTCCCAGGGCTAAAACACTGGATAGGGGTGGGGGTACACACAGAGAGGGGTGCAGTAGCCTACAAGGGTGAGAAAAACTTCCATCTCCCCAGCCCTATCCTCACTAGTGGCAGCCAAGTTCTAGAGCAAGGACAAGGTATGTAAACCCTGATCCCAGAGAGATGCCAAAGGCACTGAGACGAGGCATGGCTTTTCCACCATGACCAGCACATGGCATGCAGCCGGACGTGCCTGGGGAGGGGCTGGCAGTGGCTGCCGCATCACAGTGACCGCTGGTGTTATTACAGACTCGGTTCCACTGATCAGCTGTGATGGAAAGCCCTTTTGATATATAGCCAAAGCCATCAATCTGGAGATCTGGCCTTGCTCTCAGACGTGAGAACAAACGAGCTCCACAAGGAATAAAATCAGCTTGTGTTTGTTATTCGGTGAAAAATTCATTCGTTTTGATCAACAAACATTGTGTGTTCTAATGTGCATGAGTGCTAGTGTGTACAGGAGACAGATGTGTGCCACGTGGTGTGAGGCTGAGCCCAGGGGGACACTTCTCCGGAAAAGACAGAAACAACTAAAGTGTAGCTAAAGGAAATTCATGAGTAGAAGGAAACATATTCAGTGAATGTTCTTATGGAAAATGCTGTATTACTTTTGGATATATGATCATACACATACAAACACACACACACACACACACACACACACACACACAAACCACCAATCGGTTGACCACGGTGGGGTAAGGGAGTGGCTGGGGATAATGATAGTGATGAAGACAGTGATGATGGAGGAAGAGAACTAAAGGAGGAAGACACAGGGAAAGTGACAATACCCAAGGCTCGCAGCTGTGACAGTTACCGAACGCCTACTGAGGCCAGTCTAAATAATGCACACGTGTGACCTCACTTAATCCTTTCAACAATTCTACTGTGTGTCCAATTATTATCCCCACTTTAGAGAGGGGAACGCTCAGACTGAGAAGAGTTATGCCATGGTCCAAGGAGGGGAGCCCGGCTTCAAATCCACGGCATCTGCCTGATTCCAGAGACAACATTCATGGCCACCGAGCAGACGCTGCTGGTGCCCCTCTCCTGTCATTCTCTCCATCCTCCTGGTTAACAGCACCCCAGTTTAGTTCTGAGGAGCCACGTACCTAGTTAAGAACAATCAGCTCTCCAGACTCCCTTGCAGCTATAGGTGGCCATGGGTTAAGGTCCCAGCCAACGACAGGCCGGCATGCACCTCTTGCCATCACCAGCCCCGTTCTTCTTGCTGGAGAAGCAAATGTGACACCTGGAGGCTGAGCAGCCACATGCTATAAATGGCGGAGGGGAGAGACCAGGCAGCCCTGGTTCTGATGGCATCAGGTAGTGAGCTCCCAAACTGAACGGCCTGCCTTTGAGTCTCTTGCCATGAGAGAGAAGTGAAGGACTAACTGGGAAAGCTGGGGTCCCACTCGAGCCCTTGTTGATGCAGGCACTGTAAAAAAGATGAATCCCAGTCAGCGCAGGACCCACAACACTCCCTTCCTCCCACCCGCTGTACAGCCCGGGTGTCACATGTCAGGTCTGGTTCTGGTTCTGAAGCTGCAGGGTCACAGCACTCGACCAGAATCAGAATTTCGCCATCTCAAATGGGTATTTTTTTTTAAGGTGCAAACTGTAGGGCCTGTAATAGTAGAGACATCCAGGGAGTCTCTGTTCAGGAGAAAGAGCAGGGTAAGAAGAGCCAGAAAGCAAGCCATCAAGCCAGCCTGCTCATGAAGAGAAACGCCGAGGGAAGGAACACGGGATCCCACCCGCCTTCATTCTGACCGTCTGGACTTGTATTGGGTTCTTACTGTTGCTGTAACAAATAACCACAAGCGTGGGGCTTCAAATAACACAAACTTACTCTCTTACAATTCTGGAGGTCAGAAGTCCAAAATCAGTCTCACTGGGCTAAAATCAAGGTGTCGGGGGTCTGGTTCCTTCTGGAAGGTCCAGGGAAGAAACTCTTCCCTGCCTCTTCCAGTTCCTGGAGGTTGGCTGCTTCCCTGGCTCACGGCTGCATCACCTCTGCTCTCCCTGATTCCATTACCAACCTGGCCACCACCTTCCACTTCTGTGTCAGATTTCCCTGTGCCTCCCTCCTATGAGAATACCTGTAAGGACATGCAGGGCCCACCTGGAGAGTCCATGATAAAGTCCTCATCTCAGGATCCTCAACTTGACCACATCTACAAAGTCCTTTTGTGCCACTGAATGCCACATTCCCAGTTTCCAGGGATTAGGACCCAGCGATCTTCGGGGCCATTACTCAGCCCACCACAGCCCTCCATTCATTTAACTGCTGGTGAGTTCACTGAACACCAGGCATTGTGCTAGAACAAAGGGACAGCAGTGAACCAGGACTGTAAAAAACACCTTTTCTGACAGACTCTGCTTACTTTCCTGGTGAGTCAGGTCCTAGAAAGTATTCTTAGCATATCAACCCCAATGAGAAAAAGATAATGGTGCAGGATCAAAAGTTAAGGGTACTGGTGGGTTCTTGCACAGGTATTTTGGAGTGCTGTGACAGGAAACTCTGAAGAAGAAAGCAAAGAGGTTGGAAACAGGTCATAAAAGAGACAATAACGGAAGCCTCAAATGAAGAGGAGGTGGGGCTCCCTGGAAACTGTGAGAAGAAGTGAGGTTTCCTGGAAATTGTGAGAAGTGGGGTCTCCTGGGAATTGTGGGACGAAATGGAACTGACTGGGAATTGTGGGAGGAAGGAAGGTTCACATTTCTAGACTCTCTAATCTGCAGTAAGAAACTGTGACCTTCTGGTCACAGATGAAGCAAGCCCAACAAACACACCGAAACATCATTATAAACAGAGTGAATAGCTAAGGCCACACAGGGGGCCTGTCTTCAAAAGCGCCCAGATGAACTCGAATGGAACTCTGGGGATCTCCGTAGGGGGCACGAGGCAGGATTCTGAAGCTGCTGTTGCCACAAGGGAAAGAAAATCTTCAGTGGGACCCTGATCACTTGACAAGCCAACACATAACCACCCCAGGAGCCACACCATAGCTGGGCTTACCCTTTTAGAATCTTCTACCATAAAATGCATAGAATATTATTATTCCATGATGCACCTCCCCAAATCCTTCCTACTTCACATTTTCCTTGTATCATTTGTTCCCTTTTTGAAAGAAGGAAGAAGAAAGAAGCCATCCATTCATTATAAAAGCACCTGAGCTACAAAAAAATGTAAGTTCCTAAAAGGAAGACTAGGGCAGTGACACACAGATGCTTCTCCACACCGTCCCTGTGGGTGGGTGTCTATAATATAAACACAGCTCAAATCACTTGTGGGCCGTCCCAGCACAAGCAGACTGGCCACGTGAAGGACAGCTGGGCTCAGACCTGTTCCCAATCAAAGAAAAGTTATTCGTCTTGGTGGTCTGACCACTCAACTTAAACAAAAATAACTGAGCCAACTTTCATCAATGAGCCTTTCTTTGAATCTGGGGGAATAAAAAAAAGAAGAAGAAGAAGAAAATAAAAAGTGAGAGTTGACGACTGGTTATGGTGATGTTTGGCCACAAGGTTAATAATGATGGGTTTCAGGTCACTGGCAATTTCTCATTTCAAACTGACTTGCACCATCGCCCCTCAAGGCCTGACTGTTTAATGTGGGCTGCAGGGCACCCACACTCCTTCTTGGACACCCAAGTGGCAGGTGAGTGACATTCTGCCATTATATCATTACCAAAAACGAGGGACAGACACTTCATCCTTAAAATAAAAAAAGTGCTCATATGTTCAAGCTCCATCAAGAGCCAGAGACTTGTTCAGTCTCATAATGACTGAACTTGAATTAGTTAGTGACTTGTAATCGATTCAGGGGAGCCAGGCTCTTTCTTCCAAGGGAACTTAGGAGGTAAAAATTCTAAATATCCCTGCAGTCACTCAGAATACTCCACTGCTTTTCCCTCCATACTGTTGGGCACTTTTTCTCAGATGCTCATTTCACTTCTAAGTGGCCCAACTGGAGGTTACATGGCTTTTCCTCCTAGTACTGACAGCAGGATGGAGGGACAGAAGAATGAATGATTAAAGCTGCTTAAAGTGGAAAGGGGAGCATTAGGGAGTGGTGGAGATGATGGAAAACTAGAAACCACACGCTCTTCTGATGCCTTTACTCAGCTCCAGCTAACTGCTGCCTCCTCAGCCAATTTTTAAACCTAACGGGAAAGCCAGATGCTTACGTGAAATCTCTCAATTTGTGTACATATCTCAACGACTCTTTTCAATCACTGTGTGAGCAAAACAAAACAGGATGACTAGTAGGTGATGTCCACTGATGCAGAGGAACATCACACTGAGTTTTCTCCTCTGGAAGTCACGTCCAAAGCCATGGCTGGTCCCTGGACTGGGACAAGACAAAAGTGAAAAGGGGAGGCAAAGAGGTAGGAGGAAAGTCTGGGAGCTGCAGGCTGGTCTTAAGACTTTCATCAGTGATATATTTGCCTGTCAAATTTCATGACCCTGGGAGGATGATAAACACACTCAAAAACCTCATCTAATTTTAGAGCGAGTTACTTTGACGCATGAACCAACTTGTGGGCAGATCAGCCCCCACTCCGTGACCTAAGCGATGCCAAATACCCTCTGAAGGAGGGAGACTGTGGGCTCTGTTCTCCCACCCTGCACCGCATTCGTCAGGTCAGGAGCTGTTTCTCACTCCTGTGTTCCCAAGGTGAGCCTTCAGTGGCAAGAGGCAGTCCTGATCTGCACTGTTCCTTCCTGCATTCTAATTATAGGCAAAGAGCCCTGAGGTCTTGGAGGATTTGGTTTCTTAACCTGAGACTTGAATCTTCTTCCCACAATATTCTTGTCTTACGGGCTGTGCCACGGGGCCCTGGGGAGACTTGCTCTGCCTGAGATAAACACAGTGCACTCCCACAGTCCTAATTCACAGAGATATATATATATATTTTTTCCTCCTCCCAAGTTTCACCAAAGGAAATCCTTCCCACAGTCAGTCTTCACTAGGCTGGAAGTCAAAACCAGGTTCACAAAAATCCAACAAAACACACAAGAAATTAAGTTTCCCTGATAACATAAAAGTACTGAAAAATAAAGAAAAGCCTTGCTCGCTGGAAAAGGAAATTGGCAGAATCCACAGTAATCTAACTGGACAAGGACCTGCCTGTGACCCCTACCGCCACCCCACCGTCCCAGGTCCAAGACATTCATCAGTGATATATCAGTGATATATTTGCCTGTCAAATTTCATGACCCTGGGAGGATGATAAAAATTTTAAAAACCCTCTATTAAAACAGACTAATAAGATTTAATACCAAATATTACATGTGAAGCTTGACTCTAGACTAACTGAAAACAAAAAGCTATGAAAGATATTTTAAAGATAACTGGGTAAATCTGGTTACAGACTATGCATTCTTTTATGTTAGTGAATTATTATCAATTTCATAGACATGATAATGTTGATAAAAATGACTATGTATAACAACGATTTTAGTTTTAGAAGTCGCTTGCCAAAGTACTTAAGGATAAAGTGTGTCAATGTCTGCAACTTACATATGTGGGTGGATGGACAGATGGGTGGGTGGATGAGTGGATGTATGAGTGGGTGGATGGGTGGGTGGATAGGTGGATGGACGGGTGGATGGATGGATGGATGGATGGGTGGGTGGGTCGATGAACAGATAGACAGATGGTTGGACAAATGAACAAAACATGGTAAAACATCAGCAAATACTGAATCTAGGTGATCAGCGTATGGCTATTCACTGCACTATTAAAGTATTGTCTGAATTTTCTTTATGCTAGATAATTTTTGCAATAAAAAGAAACCTGTTATTTTCAGAATTTCAGTGTTTTAATTAATCTTTTAAAAATGCACATGCTTTTTAAATCACGTCTTATGAAAAACTCCCATGTGGAAAGCAGGGGTAAAGTGAGAGTGCCTCCAGTTAATATTATAGAGAAGAGGGTCTGACTGCTGAGATCCCAGCCTGAGGGTCTTCTCCAAGACATCTCGAGAACATTAAACCCGCCTTCAACTGATCGATGAGGAAACTGAGGTTCAGAGAGGCTCAGTGACTCCCCAACAATCACATAGCAAGTTAGCAGCTGATGCAGGGACCTGATGGACCCCAGGGGTCCTCTCCACAGTGGACTGGACCACTGAGTTGACTGGCCTTGCCTAATTCACAGCTGATTTTCACGAGGGTAAAGGATGCCTTAGCAATGATGTTATCATTCATCCTTTGTTCCTCTGAAATGATTTTCTCAGAACCACATACTTCATATACACGTCCTCCTTTTTTCTATTCACCCAGTAAACTCTTTATCACATTTATTGTAAAGGGCATTGTCCTGGGCCCTTAGGGAAAAGGACAGGCCCACAGCTCTGGGCCCTGCCCTGGACACACTGACACCCTACAAGTCCTATACTGGTGTAAAGGACAAATCCCTCAGAGCTGTTCCCAAAAGGGTCAACTTCTAAAAATGGTTTCCGATCATTATATCTCAGTGACAGGAGAAAAAATGTTATCTTGATAGTAAAGGATTTAAATTTATTGCATGGCTGAAAATGGTTAGTGAATTGAAATTATGAAGTAATGAATCATTTCCTGAAAAAGTTAAGCTGCTAGTCATGCCCCGGCACAAAGAACTATTTAGGGATGTCGAGAGAGAAAAAAAAAAAAAAGAAAGAAAGTTAGGAAGCCTACCCAGGAAATTATCCCTAAGTGTATACACTTTCTTGAAGATTCAATGACTTTTAAAAGAAAAGAAAATTGAACAGACTTCATGACTACTATAGGAAAAAATTAAGCTGTCTCCTAATTTCTGCTCAGTTCTTCTGTTTCAAGCACTGTCCTTATAAGTATTGGAACCATCTGAATTTCACAGTTTGGCTCATAGGCAGCCCCTACATGTGACGCAATACTATGGCCGGGACTTTCACACCACCTCCTGGACTCTGGGAGATAGTTCCCACCAAATCTCGCCACACAGCAGTTGAGACAACTTGACCCTGAACTCAGCCCACGTTCTTAGATAGCAACACCGATGGCTCACTTACTAAGAAATGGGGTTTCCAGCCACCGCTCAACAGATGTGGAAGAAACTAGAGCAACACCATAAACTGATGTTGCGTGCTGGTCTCTACTTTCAGGCCCAGTTCTTCTTTCTTCTTGGTTGTGCTTCCTAAGAAATGTGGGCAATTGGGGTTCCCTACATTTACGCCATCAAGGTCATGTCAAGTGGTCGAGGTCACCTAAGGCTCTGGGGCTGAGAAGGTGCCAGGTCCCCGGCCCGGTGGGGGGAGCGCTCACTCCTGGGATTACAGGACGAGAAGGCAGCCTGCACGATCCAGCAGCTGTGCCACGTGGTGTCACCGACTGAGCTTCACTTGGGCAACCAAAATCCTCCGAGCAAGAAGCCTTCTTTGCTCAGTCATTTCCACGGCCTCAAATGGAAATCACTTCTTAACAAGGTTCTACAAACGACAGGTTGAAGGTGCTTCTTCCAGATTCTCTGCCCACAGTCATGTGGAGTGCTGCTGGAAGGCTCCCCACTCAACGCCATAATTACCAGAAAATGGAAAAACCCCAGAAATACAGGGGCTGTGGAACGGGGTTGAGGGGCTGAGGGCAACTGCTGATCTGTGCAAAGATCAAAGCCGTGCAGAAACCACCCCCGGGTTTACACAGCTGCATGCTCCGTGCAAGAGCTGTAAAACAAACAGGACTGGGACGGGAGGGAAGGTCTTGTGATGGGGACTGTGTGGGTGTCAAGGACTCCCCAGGACATCAAATGCACCAGGAGGCCAGAGAGCCATCTCACTCCAGGCCTAGAAAAAGAAGCTTGTCGTCTTTTCCAATCCGGGCCATATTTTGATCGGATTAGAAGATTTCACCAATTCAGCCTTCTGAAACATACTAACAAAGACAGATGAGAACTGTTAGCAAATATGCAAAAAAGTTCTCAAGTTGAATCAACACCACCACCGTCACCACCACCAACAACAACAAAAAAGGAACTGGTCAAATCTTAATAACCTGGGGCTGAGAAACTCCCTGCTCCAGCTTATCTTGTTTAGTTGCTATGTACAACATCGGAATGAGACCCAGAGCTCTTAAAACTCCTTTAGGTGCATAAATTCCTAAACTAAATAATAACAAAGCCATATGTTACCTTATTTTAAGATATGAACTGCTGTACACCGCACAAGCACAACAGCAGGGCCCAGCTATCACCTGGATGCTCTAGAAACAAAATCATCTCATAAGCCTTGCAAATGCTGGTTTTTATTTTTTTGTTTTTTTGGCATTACAAAACTTTCATATTTCCCCTGTGTGCAGAGGTATAATTTCTTTACAGGGTCGTTCTCCATGTCTTCAACTTGATATACATGTAATATTAGGAAATGAAAATAATATATATATGCGAATTCCTCATTACCGTGTATTAGAAAACAATATGTTTTGCTCATTAAAGGCGCCAATATAAATGCTATAAACCATGAAATTACCTTTGAGCCCTTCCTGAAATAACCAGTTCACAAACGAATGATCCATGCAAAAAAGGCGAGGGGAGATTACAATAATAAGACTAAGTTACATTTTCATTTCGGGATTTTTTTTTAATGTAGAAAAGTACTATTACTGCAAAACCAACAACTGCAGCAGGTACATCCAATTTATACAGGAAGCAGAACAATACAGGTAGATTGAACAAAAGAAGTTCAAAGCAGGGCTTTTCATGTTTTCGAAATGTAATGCAGAACTTGTATTTACAACAAATTATCTCAATAAGCGAATTTTCCTTCAGGTTTTCTTACTTCAGAGGAGTTGCTATAAAAGCAACGATGGCAAATGCATTTTACTAAATAACTTCGATGTTTTTCAAACTTAGAAAGTGAGACTCGTCCCTACTGATGACCAAGAGCTGTGGACAGCAGGAATCTTTTCCCATGAGTCAATATTCTCGAGGCTGAAACTAGCAGAACCCAAAATTCCATGTGATTCACAAACAAGCGCCACCCACATCATCTAAGACGTGACTGAAAATGCAGATCCCTGGGCCTTACTCCAGGGTTCTTGAACCAGAAACTCTGCAGGCGAAGCCCAGAGAGGTGTGTTCTAACAGGCCTCCGGAGAACCCTGGTGTGTGTTCAGGTTTGAGAACCAGGGCCTTGGTCTGATAATGTCGCTCACCAAAGGTGAAGATGACAAAGCTGTCTCCTCTGAGACCCCACTCAGAAGCTCCAGTGGTACCTCCGTTCTGCTCCTCCCTATCCAGGAAGGGACATCCAAGCCAGCTGATCTGCACACTTCCATCTAGATTAATCCTTGCCACCCTCTCCAGGCCATCCTTTCTCATCTGTAAAACTGTGGCAGGTATGTCTTTAATCGAGACAACATGAGAGCCCTGAATTTCCTCCAGCTTCCTCCCACCAGCCCTGCAGGGGCCCCAAGGACACTATGAAACAAACCAGGATGAGAGGATCCTGGACAGGGGATGGCCCACACTTCTGAGCAAGGCCTCCCAGGGATCCTAGGACCTTCCTGCGTGAACCCCCGGTAGAAAGCCATGTATGTGCCTGCTTTGGGCCAGTCCTGTACAACTCATTCACTCACTCATTTGTTCATTTAATTAGTGAGTCACTCACAATCACGCTCGCTCTTCCTTCAAGCCTAATCAAGCTCGCTCTTCCTTCCTTCCTGTCTTCCTTCACTTCTCTCTCTCTCGCTCTCTCTCTCACTCTCACTCTCTCTCTTTTTTGCTTGCTCCATGCCTGAAACACAAAGCTGTATTAGACTATCCCAACTTTCCCATCTCGTGGGGGACACACACAAACGAATAGATGATTATAATACACTGAGTTAAGTGCAAAATGGAAGTCCACATGAGGATCATAAAGAATGGATGACTGGGGGACGATATTCTTCCTGGGAGAGAGTCGGTCACACACACACATCCCAGAACTGAATCTTACAGAAGGAGGAGAAGCCCACAACGTTGAGGAGGAGGAGATGGGTGGGTTCTGCAGGGGCAGACCATGAACAACAACACGGAGGAGCAGATGGGGCTTCCCAGGTGCAAGCTCTTTAAGGCAAGAAGTCTGCCTCAGTATCTGTACCCCCAACCTCCGGGGCCTGGCCCAGACATGCTGAGTGAAGTCACTGGACAAGCCATAGGGAGTTCGTTGGAGGATGTCACTCAAGGGGCAAGAAGAACACATCAGGGTTCAGGGGGGAGATCCAGACAAGGGGGAGGGAGCTGACTCACCCAGGCATCAGCAGCAGAGGAACGGTGGGGGCGGGGGGCTAAAGGAAGGAGGACAGGACTGAGTGAGGAACCAAGCTGCTTAAATAGGAAAGGACCCTGAAGAAGACTGTGAATCCCCTTCCAAGGGGTATGCAGGAAAAACTAGGCTCTCTCCTGCTGGGATAAGATCCTGTCAGAAATGGCCAGACCAGGCTGGAGCAGAGAATCCCCAGTTAAAGGCCTCCGCTCTGTGACCTGCGTAACTCTCCCCCAGCCTGGGAGAGGTAAGAACATCCTACCGGCCCAGCTGTGTTTAGAGGAGGGGGGCTGCTGCCTTCGAGACCGTAGAACCACTGTAAGGAAGAGGAAGAGATGAAGGAGGGAAGAGGGGACACACAGCCCAGCAAAACCAAGCTGGGACAGGAGATACAGAAGACAAAAGGGGACCATTTCTTGAGATTCCTGTTTCTAAAGAAGCCTGCACTCAATTATAGGAGCGACATGAGAGGGAGCCAAGGTAAGGAGTCTTTACTGCCTGCTCAGTATCACCAGACAGTCCCTGGGTGACTTGCTAGTGTCCTCCTTCTTAATCTTAGCATTGGCACTAGGAAGGCAGGCACAAGATCCCCATTTTCCTGCTGCAGGAATGAGTAGCTCAGAGAGGTGAGGTCACTTGCCTGAAGTCACACAGCTAGTAAGTGGGGGAAGCAAGGTTTATGCTCGGGTCTGACTCCAAAGTCCAGGCTGTGCCAGGCCTAAGTCAGACAGAAGAAAGGCTTAGATAATTGCAGGCTGAAGCGGCCGGCAGGCCAGGCCAGAAGCAGGGGACCAACAAGAAATGGCGAGTTTACCAGAGCATGCCCACAAGGTAGGGGCGGGGAGGACGTCTTCATGAGACCCTAGAATTTCCTAACGTCTTGGCAGAAAACCTCTGGCCTGCATCACTGGTGTGAAGATTCGAACTGGAATCCTTACCATTCTAACCCATCCTGGGAAACCTCACCAAGTATTCTGACAAAGTGCACATTCAGTTCTGCAACTGAGATCTGTCTGAATCCATCTGGCTCTTCTGCGAATCCCTCCAAATACTTTAGGGGTAAGGATGGTGCACTTAAATTTAATGGAATTTCCTGCCATATTCTGCAGTGCCAGAATTGCTCCATCCCGTAAATAAATTTGGGAAGAACTTTTTGTCTTTCTTCATTTAATAGACATAGAACATAATCTTTTAAGTAAATCCTAATTTAAAGGATCCTCGGTCCAAAAGATAATTATTTGGACCACAGAAACAACCACGTGTGGGTGTGATACGGATTGCATGCAGAGCTATAAAAGAAAAAAAAAAAAAACTTGGCTCTGTCATTTTCGTAAAATTGCTGTGTTGTTGCCATTTTTATTGGGTTAATTAAAAGACCATAAAAATCAATTTAAACATGTTTGGAGACAGATTTCCAAATTTTACAAACTGTGCTCAGTTGTCGTGCTAAAGATAAGAAAATGACAGACATCTCTATACTCAGGGTTATTGGAGCAGTTTCTTTCTTTTCTTTCTCTCTCTCTTTCTCTCCCTCTTTCTGTCTTTCTCTCTCTCTAGCTCTCTTTCTTTAATCCATCCATCCATCCTTCCACCCACTCATCCATCCTTTCAACCAACCAAAATCCCCTACTGTGGGCCAAGCATTAGAACAGGAGTAGCCCCTGTTCTCAGGGCACTGTCGTTCTGGTATAAGACAAAAACTGAAGGACATCATTTAGATCAAGGGCAACAAACTTTTTCTGTAAGGGACCAGATAGTAAATCTTTCCAGCTTTGTGCGCCACGTCTCTGCTGCAGTTACTGAACCCTGCCCCCTGACAGATGAAGCAGACACAGAGAACACATACCAGATGAGTGTGACGTGTTCCAATAAAACCTTACTTACTGATATTATCATGTGAATTTCATGTGTCATAAAATATTCTTTTTTTTAATTCTTTTTTCAAACATTTAAAAAATGTAAAAGCCATCCTCAGGCCATACAAAACCCGGGTGTTCTTGGACCCTGATTTACACTGTTACACGGGGAAAGATGACATGGTACAGTTGACCCAATATCCCAAAAGAAGATGGTACGATTGTCAGCTGGTAAGTCCAGGGGCCACCGGATTCCTACATCTAACCCAGCAGACATGGCAGGGGCAGAAAGGAGGCCCCCTTCCCCCAGCTGTTGGCCATCAGAGATGGCTGCTCATCTCAGAGATGGCTGCTTGCCAAGGTCTACGCAGTGGTCTTTGGTGACTCGCCCTGCTCCCTGGTGGCCTTGGCAAAGGGCTCCAAACTTGATAAAGTGATAATTTTGCTTTTTACAGCCGTTGTGTAACTTGGATAAAAAGCCAAGCCAATTCGTTTTGAAAATCTGAAGAAACTGTTAGCCCGCGGATTGAAACCGGGGGGATCCCAGTTACAACCAGACGGCAATTTCCACGGTCAACTTCTGAAACTATCCAAACGTGGTCTCTGACAGAAATGATCAGAGGTCCCTGTGTAATTCCCTGGGTCCTTGTCCTGCCTCGATGGCCGAACCTCAGTCACCAGCCAGCCCAGTTCTAACGACAGAAAAACAGCGCAGTTCACGCGAGTGGCCTTCGGTGGGCAAACGTTCAAGCACATTAAGGTCTTAATATAATTATAATTATAGAACATGTTCAACCAATTAACCACAAATATGCTGTTTATCTGAAAGGCTGCCAACACGGGGAACTGCAGTCAAAATAACATTAGGCTGTGGTCCTTGAGCAAAGAATACACACTGAATCAAAAGACAGATCAGAAGGAAAGGGCCAAAATAAATATTTTATCTGATATTTTATGAATATTTCCTCAAATGCCAGATTAAAATATGTCATCTCAACTTCCCATATATTTACTTGATGAAATCAGATTAAGTGAGTTCATGACACTGTTGAAAAACATCATAAACCAGAGAGAGAGAGAGAGAGAAGTATATTTTGTAAATCTTGGCAGTCAGGCTCTCCTAACGTTCGCCCGAGTATAATGTAAATAAGAAATGGCAATTGGAAGAAGTCATATTTTTTAAGGCATTTAGAAACTTCTCATTACCTCTTATATCTTCCTTAGTTACAGCCTGTAGGACTTTAAGGAAAATTAAACTCTGCCTTAGCAACTAAATACCATAAGCCTTCTCATAACTTTCCTCTAAGAATTTAAAAAAAAAAAAGAACCTGGTTGTACAATCTGTCTATACACAATTTGTACTGCTGTAAAAGCATATTTTGAAAAGTGCTCCCTAAATAATTAAGCTATTCCTTTTACCATACTTCCTATATTACAGGAGTCATTTTCCCACCAAGAATCAATAAGTCATTCCTCACGTCAGTCATTTTTCTCCATTTAACGGAACGGACTAAAGTCCGACACTGCAAGTTACATTACCTTTGAATTATGTGGGTAATTTAAAATTCAAAGTACTACACTAAGGAGCTTTCTAGACTGACCACTCTACACTCTGTTCATAAATACGGTCCCTTGCAGACCCTTCTGACAGATTTACCGAACAACAGGAGTTTGAAACAGTTGAGACCAGGGGCCCGGCAGGAAAGCTGTTCTCTCTAACAATGCCACAAGAACAATTCTCCTTTCAGAGGCAACACAAAGCCAAGCGTCATACATCATTCACCAGGAAATGTCTCTATGTTTTTAGATTAATGGTAAAGCCATTCTGAAGTATCTTTGCCTTAATTACAAATAAACACGTGGGCAGATATTGACGTGTTGGCTCAGAGAGCCCTCGAAGTAAAAGCTCCAGGAGGATTTTTGTTTGACCAGACCCAAGCCCTCTGATAAAACTGCCAATGTAAAAACCCCAACAGGTATCTATGAAGGAGGCTGTTTCTCTTCAAACACATCACAGGGAGAAAAAAAAGAAATACACAGAGATATACAAATGAAGGTGTGTTTAAGCACACATCTGCAACAATTACATTGTAAAGAATTAATAAAAGTGGCTGTGTATTCCTTTACCTGAATTCATGGGTTGAAATGCTTCCAAACTATCAATAAAATACAGTGATCTCCTTCTTCAGGAAAATAAAAATAAAAATAACTACTAAAAATGCCAACAAATAGTCTTAAATTTGTGACAAACTGACTCACGCCGTAGTCCGGTAAACTTGAAATAAAACACCTGTCAAGTAAACAGCATTTCTCTCAGTGGCCCATATTATTTCATTCAGTATCTCCCCAAAATAACCAGCCCCTCCTAAAAAGTAGGAAAGAAAATGAGACTTGGGCGTACTGTCTTCTCAAATACCGGTTATTTAGGAAACAAAGTAGTCAGTTTGACTTTATACCTGAGGTATATGTGTAGGTAAGGATTGAATCTCCTCCGCCTCCCTCTGCCCACGACACCTCAGTTACCGGCACCATAATTCCGCTTGTCACCGTCACTGGGACAAAGGAACCCATTCTTTGGGAAAGCACTGCCCTGGAACTCTAAGGTAGAAGCTTTCTCAGACCAAATCTTTGTAAGAGCTGGAGGAAGCCCTGTTCCTTCCCACTGCCCTGGAGACTAATAATCCTTTTTTTAATCCTTTTTCTCCTTAGTGAGTAATTCTGATAATTGTACACTTTCCTAATGTGGAACCACCTGGGGCTGCTGGAGCCTTACCGAGTCACTCAAGGACATGCCTTTCTTGGGTCTTCAAAAATCAACTTTACTTTAGGTTTTATTCTTGACAACTGACCATTCCCAAGACAAGTCACTGACAAACGCCTTAAAAATCACTAGCTCTCATTTATTCAACTTTCACATCAGCGTGGCCAGGAGCGCGGGAAGCAGCAGACTGGCAGGGCTGAGTGGCTAGCGCCATGGAAAGCTTCCCCTTCCAGCGGTCCACGATCCCAACCAGACTGCAGCCGGAGCCGCCCTCCCACTGCATCTCAGCCCGGCACCCAGACCAGAGGCCCAGATGCCTTATGTTAACTGAGAATCTGAGAAAACCAGAACCTTCCCAACAGGTGTTAGTTTTGCATGGCAACACTTAACAATCGCAAATTGTGAGACCCTAAGGAATTTTTTTTTTTTTTGCTTCCTACCCCCAGGATGATTTTTTTTTTCTTTCTAAACTTTGTTCAGATTTCTTCTCGCTTGCAAAATGGAGCAACCCCCCACCCAGCTGATGGATGCTGGCTAGTAAATTACTGTATCTGAGTAATGGTACATTGATATGGCCCATAAATTATCATCCAACATGGTTAGTTCAAGTAAAAGGAAATTTTATTTAAGGGAATTGATATTCTGGGAATGGGCTCTCTCCAAAGGATAGCTATCCAGGGAAGTAAAACTTTTAAATATAAAGGGAGATGGCTGCAAATGTATCAGTCTCCCCTAGGATACAAAGGGTCAGTATAATTGTTTTGGTAATATCTTGTGGAAGTATGCATTACTAATGAAAGATGGACAAGAAATGTATTCTTCTCCTTTGGGAAAAAAAAATACTGCACTGTGAACAGGCTTATTCTTTCCAAACTGCATTTTATTAAAACAACAAACCACAACCACATCACAACAAAAATCAGACCAACCTAGATCAAGTTGCGAGAAACAGAGCTAAGGTTATTTTATTGCCACAGGCACTGGCCCTCCTCAGCAGAGCCTCTCAAACCCTTAAACATTTCCCTGAGTCATTTGTCCCATCACTCAGTAATGAATTTCATATATGTATGTGCTGCCTGGGGAAAAAAAAAAAAAGGTAAACTCATAAATAATTCAATACACTGTCTCCTGCCAACTGACCATATATTGTTCATGTTTCACCTGCCATATTAAATAAAAATTTAAAAATAATTCCCTTTTTTTTTTTAAATTAAAAAACCCAGGCTGTATTTGGAGGTGACCATACAAAGTCAAAACTTATTGCTTAAATTGCGCAGTTAAAACGTATTCACTAGGAGTGACTACATTGGGGGGCGGGTAAAGTTGCTTAAATCTTAGATGTTTTCTTAAACAGTGGCTCTAAAACTGCATCACTATAAAAATCTCTATTGGATAATATAATGAAAATTAAAGAAAGAGCTTCCATTCAAACTTAGGAAAAATAAGCTATTCTAGTTTCTTTGGACTTTTTCAAAATATGCCATCACTGTCACACTTCTTTTCATGCCTTTGTGGATAATTATTATTCAGTTAATCATAAAAACAAATATTAGAAGCCTAGTTTGATGAAATTATCAAGAACAGTCCAACCTTTTTGTTCAATGATTTAACATGGTAAGTAAAATCAGAGGAGATTGCCCCTTTGGCCTGATCTCTGCCTCGCCCCCTGTATTTTGACTGAACCAGCCCTTCATTAAGCCAGTGGAAAAAAGAACACACTGAGAACACTTACAATGCTTTAGACACCAAACAGAGAAAGAGCCATAATCCTCCGACATCTAAGAGAGGACAGCACATGCTGTTGTTGGCTTTGATGGTAACGACACAGTTCCTTTTGAACAAAGCACCTCTCTAGACCAGTGGCGGGTCAAAGTTACAGACACTACTGGTGACCCTAGAAGAGAGAATTTTCTATTAGCCAAGACTCAGAGGACTCAAAACAGCTTGATGCCTGGTTAGAGGTCAGGCTCTATCCACTTGACCTAAGAGTTCATTTCAGTAGACATCAAGATTTAAGGAGAGTCACAGAATGCTTAGGCAATTAGAAATTCAGTTTCCAAAAAAAAAAAAAAAGGAAAACAGAAAGACTAAACTATATGAAGCATCAAGACACATTCACCAAAGTGAAAAGAAATTTGATTTATTTTATTTTCCTTATGGAGTCCCATCAACAATTCTTACAGGTTTTCAAAAGTTCATGCTGTTTTTCTGAATGCCAAGGTCAGGCCCGCCATGTCAGAGCCACCATGTACATTATCAAACGGCTGATTCTGGACAGCAAAGTGACCCCAGCAGGACACTGGCATGAGCACATGGATGTCCAGCATGACAGGGAGCTGTAAGATAAAATAAGCTTTCTAACTTAAAAAAAAAAAAAAGTAAGGAAATTATAAAATGTATTCAAAAATCTGAGGCAGATTTTTTTAAATAAAGGAGAAATTTAACTATTACTATCTTGAGTGGTTATGAAACTTAGAATAACAATATCAACAGCTTAAACTTTTCTACAACACTCACATAGCTAAGTTTGTGATGGTCTAATTGGTATGGAGAACATAATTAATAAGAAGCTGTTTACTGACTCATTTTTTGGTTTTGTTTTCCTGTTTCCTTTTAGTTTCAAAAGTCTGCCCCAATGTATTGCTTATAAATCATACCAAAAATGCATCGGTCTAAAAAAAATTATGTTTCTTTTTAGGGGGGAAGAAAAGGATCAAGTTCCAGCCGTCCAACTTTCACATTTTACTTAATTACAAACTGAAGACATAATGCATTATTTTTCTGTATCCACAAGAGACAGGCAGACTGTAATGTTTATTGCATGTTAAGTTTTCACTGGATCACAATATTATTAAGCTTTAAATCAGAGGGTTGTTTCCTTCAGCTAGGTCTAACAATACTAGCAAGTAAAAGGAAAAAAAAAAAAAAAAGAACACCTCATCTGGGGCTGTAATATTTGCTGAAAAAAATCTACTTCAAAACATTAATCAAATTTTTCGCCTACTGGGCAACCATATGGTATAGCAGCATGTGAATCTCACAAACTTGCTGATCTCCTGTAACTGGGTGCAATTAATTACGCTGGCTGCATCCATCTCTTGGATTTTCGCCTTGTGAAAAAAAAAAGTATTTATTGCAACAGCTTTTACAAAACAAGGGAAGGAAAATCACAATTGATTAATGAGCTGAATGGAAATATTTCCGTTAGCAGATTTTTTTAAATGAATAAGGATTAATACCATGGATGGAAAGGAACACGGTCGAAATCTCCTTGGACTTTCTGGACCCCCCAAAAAGGTGGCAGGAGAGTGGGGAGTGGAGGTGCCGGGAGCATCAATGCATAATTCACCAGCCGGCTTTAGATCGCAGGTAATAAAGCCTTAAACTGGTGAAGTAATAAAGAGGTTGGCTTTACAAGATACTATCCTGGGATACAAAACGCTTGTTCTTCAATTTGAAAATACAGATATTAAATACTCAGTGGGAGAGAAACATTACAGGCCTGACAAAGAACAGAAAGGAAAGTGGCTCTTAGAAGGAAGCAATCGACTTTGTCCTTAGCTATTTAGGCACCAACACTGCTGTACATATGGTCCAAGTATTGTTTAAAGACCTCTTCGTAAAAACAAGCATCTGAGAGTAAGTCAGGATGGTAGCGCTGTCCTCACCTGCTGGCTGAAGGTACGAACAATGCACAAGGACAGCATCTTTCCCACTAGCATCCAGCCCACAAACATGTCCCTTTTCCTAAGATTCAGCACACTTTCTGGTGCTAAACCAACACTCCTGCCTTCTGGGAGCTGGTTTCTTCGTATGTCCTGGGGTCAGAGTCTTTCCCTCAATGGGGAGTCACAGACCCAGGGCTGGAGGTCTTAAGAGACAGGCAGAAGCGGTTGCCCTTTGCCCCTTTTTCAGAACTGCCCTCAGGGCTAAAGAGACCACCCAAGCTAGCCAAGCATTAATGACATCATCTTCTCAGGCATCCTGATTTCAGAAAGCTCAGCTTCCCTTTCTCTGAACCGAACCCAAAAGAGACTGGTCCCAATATTTGCCATTCATGAAAGATTTATCTCAAGAAAACAGGCCAAATATTAAACATACGTGAAAAAAATATATATCGGAGGTTGGTATAGCTTAGTGGTAGAGCTCATGCTTAGCATGCACAAGGTCTTGGGTTCAATCTCCAGCACTGCCATAAAGGAAAAAAAAATACACACACATATATATATACTTTCTCTTTACTGTGCCTACTGCAGTTAAACCTTTACCAGAAAATTCTGCAAAGGGCTTTGTTAAAGAGAATTTACTATCATTTTATTAATGTCCACATGGTGTGTGTGGCTGATATGATGATTTCTCTGCCAGTCTTGTTAGTTTTGTGGAAATATGCATAAAATCATCTGCAATTGTCTGACAAACAAGAACACCCAGGAAAAGAGAAATTTATTTTTATAAAACAAAGCGTTAGTGTGATATTTTAAATGACAGCATCTCATCTCAAACAGCTCATTCCTTTGTTGACATCACCACACAGGCAGACCTCATATTGTGCTTTCCTTTACTACACTTCACAGATATTGGGTTTGTTTTATACACACACACACACACACACACACACGTATGTACATACATATATACATACATACACAAATTGAAGGTTTGTGGCCACCCTGCATCAAGCAAGACCACGGACACCATTTTCCCAACAGCATTTGCTCACTTCATATCTCTGGTCACATTTTTTTTTTTAATTCTCATAATATTTCAGCCTTTTTCATTATTACTGTATTTGTTACGGTGGCCTGTGATCAGTGTTCTTTGATGTTACTATCACAACTAGCTGAAGGCTCAGATGATGGTTAGAATTTTTAGCAATAAAGCATTTTTTAATGAAGGGATGTATTTTTTTTTTTAGAGATAATGCTTTTTCACACTTAGCAGATTACAGAATAAACACAACTTTTACCTGCACTGGGAAACCAAAAGAATTCGGGTTGCTCACTTTATTGTGATATCAGCTTTATCGTGGTGGTCTGGAACTGAACCCACAATATCTCTAAGGTGTGCCTGGAGAGCTTAGAGCTTAGAGATTTTGAAGTAAGGGAGGAAAAAAAATGTGCATTGCAAACTAGCAAGCAGATCTAGGTGGGTAAGAGATTCGGAAGGCCACCACTTAGGATGTTGCAAGGATAATTTTTGAAAATCTTATTAAAAGTATTTCAGTTGCAAATCAGAGCTACTTTATAATCAAATAAGATGTTTTGAAGAAACCATCATCCAGTGAAAAGTGGGAGGAACTTATCAAGGAAATGTGCCTGACTTCTGGAAGAAAAAAAATAAAATCTAATGAGAACTGAGTAATCCAACTCCTTAAACCAGTGACCCTACGACATAACACCACTCGCTGCCACCACCTCTCAGATGATCTCTGAACCCCTCCTACGTGCAATGGTTGTTGGCTTAAAAGTTTAAAGAGCTAACAAAATGTTTTAACGAGATACAAATCTCAGAGATCATTAATCAATATGTTCAATGTTATTTGTGATAATTCATCATGACATGATATTAATGGGTTACTGTACCCTTCAGAGGTGAGATTAATGCAAATGAGCCGCCACAATTAACTTTACTGCTCCCAACTCACAGGAATGGACAGATGATTATAAATGACAACTATATGTCAATTACAATATCCAATAAAGTGAAGCTTAGAGAACAATCCATCTCCTTTTATTGCTCTTCCTTGACATAGCTGAATTTAGCTCAACCCACTGTTGTCACAATGGAGCCACTGCTGGGGGGAGGGGAAAGGGTTTGTCTTCTCCATTCTTTTCTTTTTTTTAAATTTTTCAATATCTGAAAAAATGCTTCAAAATTGTCCACTGCAAATACATTTTCTAAAGGAGGAAGAGCCACAGGAAGCCAGGAATAAACGCCACATTCATTCTAGGTAAGTTGAAGAAAACCGTATCCATTTTCAAATTGGAGCCACACAGCCAGCAAGGAAACAACGTATCCAGCTGTGTATAATATATTTACTCAATTAAAAAAGGAAGACATGAGCACAGCATCCTGGAAAGCCTTGAGTTTCACTAAAGAAAAGTTATTGCAAGATCACTCTGTCGAAGCAAAGAGGTCACAAAGTGGAAAGGCAGATATGAGGCCAAAGGCAGGAGGGTGGTTTCTAGTCAGGTGACAGACCTATACTTGGGGTGTCAATGAACACCCTGGTGCAGGCCCTGCCTGCAGAGGATTTTGATGCCTGCAAACTTCTTCCTTCTATGGACAGAGTGCTTTTGGGGAGGTAGCTCTGGTGCAGACTGGCACGTTGTAGTGATGCCTCCTCACCCCAGATCCTTTACTGGGCAGGTACACCCGGCGCATTGAGTGTTGGCTGATAACTCACAGGCTGATATTCCCTTTCTGTCTTGCTTGGAAGGCTACACCCCACCACTCCCACCTCCTCCCCTGGCAGACGCAGGCTAATCACTGGACTGCCAGCCAGACAGGCAGGCCCCTGCCTCAAGCAGGACCCACTCTGAGGTACTGTTCACACTCCAGAGCTCCCTGGGGATCAGGCTGAAACTGGTCACATCCTCATGCAACATCTTCCCTGCCCTGTGCCGCTCGCCTCACTCCCCTCTCCTGAAAGCACGACCCCCCAGATCCCTTGAACACGCAGCCTGACATGGGCTGGGCTTCCAGGGAACAGAAGCTAAGGCCAGGCGTCCGAGAGACAGGAAGAGGAACGCTCCGCCTGCAGTAGTTTATAAGGAGACCCACTCTGTGCTGGGCACTCAGAAAAGACCATCCTATACACTCCTTTTTGTAGCTACAGCCAGAAAGGATTTCTTCCTTATGTTTCCAGAAACATCTAACAGTCAGATCACAATGCAAGACTGTAAAAGGATCACAGTGGGCTGTTGAAGCTATAGCTCTGTCCAGGATGTCCCCATGTCCCTTCTATCGCCACAGTGGAGCTCATTTTTCCATTAGGCAACCTGGGCCTCCTTGACTCCAGGTAGGGAGTCAGGGTGCCTGATTCCAGCCTGCACTAAAGAAGCCCACTCTCTGGGCCACCACTCTCAGGGGCAGGGCCTGCCTAGAGCCAGGCCAGTCAAGTTCTGCCTGTGGCTTCTATGTCAGGGTCAGCGGGGGAGCTGGCTTCTCAGTGCCCAGATTATCAACCTAGGATGGTGCTCGTCTGTCAGCAGCCATCATGATCCCCACTCAGAGAGAACATTCTCTTCAAAGAACATAGCAAATGAAAGCTAATCCGAAAGCAAGAGCTTAGATAAAGATGGGACCCTGCTGGCACGCGCCAGACCCTAAACCAGGGGCTGGCAAACCCTGACCACTGGGCCAAAGCTGGACGTCTACCATCCTCACAACACAGGGCCTAAAAATGCTTTAGCTTTCTTAAGTGGTGAAGAAGGAAAGAAGACTATTTTGTGACACATGATGAATTAAATGAAATTCAGATTCTGGCATCCAAAAACCCAGTTCTCCTGGAGCACAGGCACACCCACTGGGTTCCCTATGCTAAGTGTGGGAAGGAGGGGAATAGTTATGACAGAGACCGCAGGGCCCACAGAGCAAAAAGTATCCATTATCTGTCCTACGGCAGAGGACATTTGCTGACCCCTGCACAAAACTCTGCATTGCATGAGCCAACAATGACCGTTTCTGCTTAAGGTGCTTTCAGTTTGGACTTTTCCCTGCACAAGGGGAACACCCTGAATAATTAACAGCACAATCTCCTCTCAGCTCTTCCCACAAACCTGTACACTCTGCCCGCCCCATTTGTTGAGATCCTAAAGACTGGAGGTCCAGGTGGGTTGTTTCTCTTGCCTGATCCCTAGAATTTACTACATTCTTTGCTGCATGTTTGCAAAGTGCTGAACCAAGAGTTCAAACATGCAAAATGTCTAGTATCAATCATTCCAACTGATAGGAGGTTCTAAGCCAAGCACTGAAAGATCAAGTAGACTAAGGGTGGGAAGGAAACTTCGTGGTTTTTTTTTTTTTTTTTTAATGTACCTGAAGAACATATTTAATTGGAGAGGAAATCCCACCACTGCTGAAGTGCTGTCCCCATGACAGGGAGCCTGAGGGTTGGGGGTGGGGGGCGGCTGCAGTGGGAGTCTCGGCTCAGGAAGCTCAGGTGCCTGGTGAGAATTGAGTGTGACTGTGATGACTTTCACAGAAGATCACAAAGAGGGGAAATGGATTCAGTCCCTTCATTCTGAGCTTCCTGTTTTCCATTAGGAGATAGTTCCAGGTTTAGATTTCTCTCCCCTTTTCCCTCTGCACTCAGCCCTGTCTAGGGACAGAGGGAGCAATCATCACGAAAGCAGATTCACGCTGCCTCCCTCCCCTGCTCCCCTGAGACTTGAGGCTAGTCGGAAAACTTAGCCAAAAAAAAGGGGGAGAGGGCAAATTGTTTTGTTTTGTTTTGTTTTGTTTTGTTTTGTTTTGTTTTGTTTTGTGAAGACACAGAGTAACTCACTTTCATTTTAACAACACGAAGACAACTTTCGTTTCTCAGCGTAACCCATCTATTACACCGGATTCTAACAGCTCTATTACATTTTCCATACATTCTCCTGGCATGGGGTATAAACGGGCAAGACAGTGCTGGATAAATCACAGCCAGCAGCAACGCCATTCTCTTTAGGGAAGGAAGCCTCTCCTTGAGCATTTTAACTTGCTCTCTTTTTTGGAAACACCCAGTCAGAAATGAGTCTCTCCAACCGAAGAAATGGAAATTGATTTCTTAGGGTAACAATTAACCTCTGAAAATAACTACGAAAGGTTGCTTATTAATTATTTTTTGTAATATACTTTGGGAATGTTTCTTTTTTTCATAAAAGACGGAGACAAAAGTAGACACATTTTATGATCATATAAAACATTATTGGATTCATATTTTATAGGAGAATGAAACTCACTTAATTTGCAAAACGCTCAGTATGAAAGGGAAGGGCCCCCCTACACACACACACACTGCTTTTTCAAGCCTTTTAAATCCATCTTGTTAAAACAGCACAATCTTTCTGTTCTTTATTCCTTCACACATAACTGCCTTAGAGGTTTTAATATATTGTTGCTATTTCAGTCTTCTGTGGTTCTTCTACTTATTCAAAAGAGAAAGTGTTTTTCATCTGAATAGTAGTTTACAGTGAACTCCAGTGACACCTCATTCTTTCTTGAGAATGGAAGGAGTTGTTGCCAAGAAACCTGTTACTATCCTGGGGGGACTAGCATCTCTCACATAATACTGTAGAGATGGACTGGTGTGCCAGCAATTTAATACACATACACACACACACACACACACACACACACACATACACAATGCAAGACAGTTTTTTTTTTTTTCCTTTTAGTCACCTGAAAGGTCCTGCAACATAACCACAAACCAATCGAGATGCAAGTTAAATTATCTACAGGTATAAGTTGGAGATATTGTGGGTTTGGTTCCAGATCACCACAATAAACCAAGGATTACAACACAGCAAGTTACACGAAGTTTTTGCTTTCCCAGTGCATACAAAAATCATGTTTACAATACACTGTGGTCTATTAAGTGTGCAATAGCATTATATCTTTAAAAAAAAAAGTATGTATCTTCATTTAAAAAAATACTCTGTTGCTAAAAAATGCTAACCATCATCTGAGCCTTCAGTGGGTGTAATCTTTTCGCAACAGTAACAGTAACATCAAAAACCGCTGATTACAGATCACCTTAACAAAGATAATAATGAAAAAGTTTGAAACACTGTGAGAATTACCAAAATATGACCCAGAGACACAAAATGAGGAAACATTGTTGGAAAAATGGAAAAACTGACAGACTCGTTTGATGCAGGGTCACCACAAACTTTCAATTTGCAAAAAAATGCAGTATCTCCGAAGCACAGTACAGAGGAACCCAATAAAACGAGGTCTGCCTGTAACAGACGTTGTGCCAAATACTCCACGTCTGTCAGGTCACCAAGGTAGAAAACCAAGCGTTAACAGACCAAGACATGCGCCCAAAGAAGATCTAATAGATAAGATCACTCAAGGTGTTTTATTTTTCCCCTCCTTTGGTGCTGGAAAACTTTATTCTACACTATTTTGGTGAAGGAGGGGGCAGTATTTTGTTTTCTTTAAGAGACACACACACACAAAAAAAAAAAACCCAGTTGTGTGAAATCAAGTGACAGGAACAACATGGAACCGTTTCTCGACACGTTCCAAATACATGTTTCTGCTAATTAATTAACAAATTCAAGCTGGTTAAATAAAACCTTCTTCCAACACCTCCTATTTAATTGCAGTTTGGCACCAACAAATATATATCAAAATTATAGTATTTCCCCTGACAGGAAGCTCCTTCCTTCCACACACTATTATGACTCTCTGCAGAGTAAGCCAGAATTGCTGACAGCCTTGAACACTGCTACAACAATATTACTATACTTGGCAAAGAAGTACCCTTGCGGCGAGAGAAAAGCTGTAATTTTGACTGTCACTTCATATTACACTAGATATTATTTCACTGTATACACATGCACACACTCAAAAACTCTTAATAGACTACAGTTTTCGCGCTGCCTGCCTTTCCAATATAAATGGCAATATAATACCAGCCAACCGCCAATGGGATCCCAGCGAGAAACAAATGTTTTGCATTATGGAAACGTCGTTGGAGGATGCCTTTTAAGGCATATTTCATTCCTTTGTCCCCTACTCACTTCGCTGACACCCCAGCATCAAATTCTAAAGCTAATTGCTTTGGTTATCAGAAGGAGTTCACTTTTTTTTTTTTTTTGAACCCTTTTAGAGGGCAAGTTGTCATGAACAAATTCTAGGCTTGAAAATGTCCAGGATAGGTGGCCAAGGGGTACCCCACAATTCCTCATATTCTGGGCACTCTTTAAGTCTGACGCTGGATGTTTAGAATTTCAAAACTGATCCTTTTTCTGCCTTTATTCTGTGTTTCCTCTCACGTGGAAGGGCTTGTTAAACAGCAGGGGCCGCCAGCCATGTCACAGTTAAGCCAAACTGGCAAACACAAAATAGCCCCCAAACCTTGCAAAATCTACATACTGTCCCTCCCAGAGATCAGTGCCTGTCTTTGCAGAAAACTGAGTACAACATATGCTTCATCCTCCCGAGGCTCGCGCTGAAGCAGATTGGGCCAGGTTCCCCACTGTGCTCTCTCTCCCAGCTTTGATTTACAAGATGGTATGTTAATATTCCCCTCTATCCACCCTGGGCAGGAATTCCGTGATGTCCGTCGGAGATCCAAATGGAGAACTCCACAGAATCCAGAGGTCAGGAGGATGAACACAGAGGTGGAGAAAATTCCAACTTGCCCCAAGTGGAGAATGCTAGAAATGCCAGCGAGGAAGGGAGCAAAGGTCTTTACGTCATCTTTCAGCAGAGTCCGTTCCTCATATAAACCTGGTGGGAAATTCACAGGACACTTGGGAAACTAGGCTATTTAACAAGAAGCCTTAATCTCTGCCATCTTCCCCCGCCCTTTTTCTTGTCTTCCTTCAAATGACTGTTTCAAAACATTTAAAGAAGATTTAAACTTGTTTCACAGAATCAAGGAAAAGCATCAGCAAACTCTTTGCCCTCCGTTAAGAGAAGGTATCCGAAACTTCCCCGCGTCTGCTGACCACACCAAATTTAACAAGGTTCGCAAATGAACTCGAGTAAGTTTCCCGCAGTGACACATTAATAATAAGTTCCTTATCCCATCTATCCCAAGCCATGAATATGTAATGTTATAAAATGAGTCCTTTTCACACAACAGAACCTCAGACGTGAATAAATAAAAACTATCCATCACCAGCCTGTGAAAAATTAATGAGAGTTCGGAGACGCGAGGAAAAATGGGGACCGAGGAGAGATGGCCCAGTTCATAAAAGCCTCCCTAACTTTCAGATAGTAAATATCCTCGCCCCCGCCCCTAGCCACACTTCCAGGCGGGACCTGGGAGGGAGTGGATTTTATTTCTCATCTGCTGAAGGCTGCTCCTCGCCAGAAAGGAGGGATCCACACACGGAGAGGTCACGGCCACACGAACTCCACTTCCAATATTCCACCTGTGATCCCGAGTTTGTTTATTTAATTATTTAGAGTTCGTAACCAACCTGCTTCTGGTAGGATGGGCAGTTGCTCACAGCAGTTGGGAGAAAAGTGAGAACGGCTGGGCCGCTGTCGAGATGAAATCGCGCGGGTCGCATCCGCTCTGGTGTGTCTCTCTCAGCATCGCTGGCTGGGCACGTGCCCCTCGCTGGGCACTGTGCCGGTGCTCCAATTCTCTCCCACTACTGCCCCAGCTGACAAATGGGGAAACCGAGGCCGGGTCAGATACCTAAACTCCCCAAAGTCTAAGCGCTCACGGGAGGCAGAGCCACACAACGAGGGTCCTTCGAGCTCCAGGCCCCCTGCTCTTCCAGCTTGTGGCTACTCCTTACCATTCACCGGTTGGGTGAACTGATAATGCTTCGACAGCCTCCCAGACCCACTAAAGACCCTGTGGGTCCCTCCAAGCCTTGCTCTTCCACCCTCCGCTTCCAAGAAGAGGGAGCAACGTGCGTGGTTAACCCCATCTGGCCGGGAGCGCGCCGCGCTGTTTCGACTTTAACTCTTTCACCTGGGCTTCTCCTTCGCCTGTGACGCCGGCCCCTCCGCTCTGCCCACCCGAATCACTCATCCTCTGAGATGCAGGGCAGCCTCTGTGACATGCCTCCTTCCCAATTTGGCCAAAGAGCCAACCAAGCACCCACAAAGCCAGAGGCTGAGTGTGACGGGTGTGCGCCAGCCAGGTAACGTCAGCGAGGAAAGAGAGCCAAGTGTGAAACAGAAGACTGGCCAAAAGAAGGGGAAAGCTGTCTGACCACTGGGAGGAGTCTGACCTTGAATCGGCCAGTAAGGACTCGGTGGGAACCCACTAGTCACTAAGAGAGAGGAATTTTTTTGTTTGTTTGTCTTTCTGAAAGGAGACACCCAAAGTGAGGCCGGATCCAGGGCAGAGCGGCTACGGGATCCTAGAAGCCCAGGCCCAGGAAGGGACAACACTGAGCAGGTCAAACAAGAATGAGGGAGGTAATCGAGCGGAGAGGTGTCTCAGCAGTGAAAACCCAGAGTCTGAAAAAGCACAGCTGACATGCCAGGAAGGACACAAAGCTGGAAGCCAAAACAGAGGTCTCAGCTAGACTGCCATCACCCCTTGTCGCCAAGGCACATGGACTCCCTGCTCTGCTCTGACCAGCATCCCCAAATATCAGCTGGGTCCACCTGAACAGAGTGAGGTGCATTCTTGCCAAAATCCTGATGCAGACTGATGCAGAGATGGGATGGTTCAAGGTAGATACGGACTACGCTCAGCCCAGGGTTTCCTGAGCTCTGGCCTAGTATTCTTGCGTGAATTATTAAATGTAAAGAGATTGGAAGCCAACGTGAAGTCCAACCTCCACAGAGTCTACAAACCAATAGGGGAATCAAGAGGAGTTCAGAAAATACTACAATACACTTTTTAAAGTGATAAACCTATCAAAGATAGAAAAAGTGTTTGGGAAGTTGGAAGCGGTGGTGATAACTCTCAGCAGATGCAATCTTGAAATGGAATGGGTTTTAAAGTACACATAGGAGTTAGACACGAAGGCGCCAGAGGGTGGTGAGTAGAAATGGAGAGTGTGCTCCACACAGAAGAAATAGCAGGAACGAACAGAAGCATGAGGTGCTGAGAGAGAGCAGGGTGTGATTCCGGTTTAGCTGAAATATCATTGGGGTTTTGGGAATGAATTTGTTGATAGTTTGAAAACAATTAGGCAATTTTCCAGGCAAGCAGATCACCTCAGTCAGCTGCTGGGTTCTCCAGTCCCAATCTGCCAGTATAATCACACCTGGTCAAACTCTGTCCTGTCCACACCCCTGAGGTCCAGATCTAAACCCAGATGCCAATGGATCGCTTCCACGGGGATGACTCATGGGAGCCTTGAATTCAACAAGGTTCAAAGGGACACGTCACTTTCCCATCCCATCACTTCTCCTCCCAGACCTCATCTTCATGGATGGTCCCACCATGTCCAAGCCAGATGAGCCCTCCACAGACCACGTCTATCATTCCCCAACAGCTGTCGGCCAAATCTTGGTAGTTTCACATCCTTACCATCTCTCAAAACTATCTCCTCCCTGTACTCACTGCAAAGGCAATTCTTGAGAAATGCATCATTTCTTGCCTGGGCGACTGAAACCTTCTCCCAGCAGGTCTCCCTGCCCTCGTTTCTCATGCAGCTGCCAGAATGGTCTCCTAAAAGGAGAGTCTGATCATTTCACAACTCTGCTCTAAATTCCTCCTATGGCTCCCCATGGCTTGGATGTAATAAATGTTTATTGAATGAATGAGCTCTCCGATTACACGCTGTTCTCTGCCTGGCACAGTGAAGGTCAGGCTTATGTGAAACATACTTCTGAGCAGAGTTGGACAATGAACAAAGTGGTTTACTCTGAATTCCACACCACCCCCACACGTCGATCACTGTGGGGAAATGGAGGAGGTCCACCTAATATTGGAAAAGCAAGCTGGGGCCAATTCAGGGAAGAGTTAGAGGCTAGGAAGTTTGGACCCGACTGGTGCTTGACAGGACCATTTCATTTAATCTTTATAAAGTCTGTACTCATTGTGTAGGTGATGAGGCCGATTCTATCATTACCCACTGAGCAGATTAAAGACAGCCATCAAAGCTTTGACACTTTACCATCAGAAAGTGGCACATGTCTGCTCCCCTTGATCAGAGTGGGCTTTGGAACTGCTTTGACTACAGAAGTGATGTGCTTGTTTCCAGACCCAGGCCCTAAGAAACTGGCACCTCCTACTTCCTGCCTTTTGGAACACCTTCTCTGGGAGCCCTGGGCTACGACCTAAGAACCCAGCCCACTCCAAAACTGCCAGGCTGGGAAGGCCATGTGTAACTTCTCTGGGCAATGGTCACCCCGGGAAAGGGACCATCTGGGACCAGCTGAGTGCCAGGCTGACTGGTCCACCAGCAGAGGACCACTTGGTGACCACCGTTGACACCACAAGGAGCAGAAGAATCTCCCAGCTGGGCTCTCCCTGAACTCCGAACTCACAAAAATCACAAGACAAAATGAAACAGCTGCTCCCTTAAGCTTCAAAGTTTGGGGGTAATCTGTTACGCAGAAATAGATAAATGCGAACACCCTCCTTTTACAGATGAGAGATCTATGGCTCCAAGAGGTTGGCCGACTGACCTAGAGTCTCCTGGCTGGAAAGCTGTGCACAGCCCGGATGAGAACCTCACTCTACCTGACTCAGATCACAAAATGCTCACTCTAGAGACTCCCTGCCTAAATCTAGATTTTGGAGAACTCAGAGCAATAAAAATCTCATGAGTGGTTCCCAAGGTCTTGAGACTGCCAATACTATTCAAACGATGAAACAACCCAAGCAGGTGAGAAATACGGGCATGCTAGCAGCATCTAATGATGTGAGAGTTGAGCATACCCGCGGCTCGTGTTTCAATGACGAGATGCTGGAAGCAAGAGTGAGTTTACATGGGTTTGTGATTTCCCCTGACAAGATACATGCAGTCAGTCCTTCCACCTAAGCAAAATTCCCAGGACGAAACCAGATTTGAAAGGCAAGTGGACAAGAAGACCATCTGTGGATGAGATAATGTTTGAAACCACCAAAAGTAATTTAAAAAAATTAAAAAGTGACTCAAAATGACAGAACAGCATCCACAGACCTATCCTCAGTTGCCTGAAAACAGGATTTAAAGTAATTAGCCATTCATATTGACATACGTCTAGAGCTCTAAAAAATAAATCTAACAATCTTCATCTGACACCAGATTACCCCAAATTTTAAAAAGTGGAAACGACTACAGAGTGACAGAATTGCAAGATGATGAGACCTTTTGGAGCAACTGTTTTACCCGAACAAAAACAAGGAGGTTGAAAGTGAATCTGTGTTTCTCGAGGAAAAGGCGTTCCACCCAGTCTCCTTCCTGCCCTTTCATGATGGATTGAGGGGTACGCAGAACTGTGAGATTCTTCCTTGGTCGGTTTTTATGCCCCACTGCAGCAGATACATCATCCTCAAAGGAGCCAAAATACCCAAAGACCAGGCAAATGCCCCCAAAATTCACAGGCCCAGCAATTCAAAGGCAGTGATCTACAACTCACATGAAGAATTAATTTAAGAAAGCTATAAAGTACTGTAGCTAGTCACTTTGAAAATGGGCCAAGGTAGGGCTGCATTCAACACAGAATAAGCTATGAAAAGAGTGTGGGTTTTGGGGACAGACAGGGCTTGGATTTGAATCCCAGGGCCAACGCTTGGGGTGACACAGCTTTGGGTAAGGCAGGTCTCCGCTTCTTCCACCTGCAAAAGGGTGAGCCCCCCTCTGAGGCCCAAAGGGCAGAAAGGGCACCTAACAAGCACACAGTAAAATCTCGACGTTGGGAGCCTCACAGTAAGGCGGCAGAGGGCTCAGACGCGGGCTTCCGAGTCTGGTAGCCTGCGTTCTAATCCCGCCTGCCCATTCAGCAGCTGTGTGGCCTTGGGTAACTCAGCCCATCTCTCTGTGTCTCCTCTTCCACGGGACAGGAATAAGGGTCCTCCAGCACTCACCTCTAGGGAGAAGTGAGAGCACTCACCTCACAGGGCAGCCGGGAGGGTGACCGGCACGAACGTGCGTGAAGCGCGTATGATTAGTGGTACCTCGGGGACTGCTGTTACTGATGCTGCCTGCTGTGTGCCAGACACTGTACCATAACTTCCTCTGTCTGTAAAGGGCCAGACACTAAATACTCTAGTCTTTGGGGCCATATACAGTCTCTGTCATACCGTCTTCTTTGGGGTTTTTTCTTTGCTTGTTTTTTTATGGGTCATTTAAAAAACAAACAAACAAACAAAAAAAGGCCAGGGGGTGGATTTAGCCCACAGGCCATATGTGCTCATGCCAAGCTCTTTATTATCTCAGTTACGGGTTAGGTGACTTTCAGACTGTGAAGGGCCCAAGACTCGACCCTACATGTAAGCTAAGGAGTTCACTGCCAAGTTTTGTGGAACCGACAAGAAGACGTATGACTCCAGGCTCAGATACAAAACACTTCATCACGCACAGCGCTGCAAACAGCATGAAGCGCATTTCTGTGTCAGTTCCAATCACCCCCAGCGCCAGTCCCACGAGGGTGAGGCCGAACAGCCCAGGTGGATGCGGTGCCCAGACTGGGTCAGAGTCACAGCTGAGGACCACTGAGCCTAGGAATCCAAATCTTTCATCCAACAAATCTGCCTCAACTTAGTCCTGGTGGAAGACATTATTACACTAGCCAGTAAACAACTGTGCCCCTCCACTCCTGGGGGAGACATGGTCTCTCCCTTCCAAAGTTCTCTGCTACAGAGCTCCTTAAAGAGCCAGTCCGAAACGAAAGCTGTTCCCCAGACGTGCAAAACCAGGAAAACCCGTCACTCCATCCCTGTCTCTCAACAGTGATAGAAGAAATGCCAAAGCTGACATTACCTTAATCCAAAGATTCTTTCTATGAACTAGTCAGGTAGATAATTTTTCTTAGTGTCCATAAAAATAACTGTTGTTTTTGTCCATAAATAAAATTTCAAGGCTTAAAACTGAACGCCACTGAGATGAAAAGTTAGATCTGTGACATACTAAGTGAAGTAAGCTAGAAAGAGGGAAAAAATACCATATGATATCACTTACATGTGGAATCTTAAAAAAATGAGACAAATTAACTTATTTACAAAACAGAAACAGACTCACAGACATAGAAATCAAACTTGTGGTTACCAGGGGGAAGTGGGGGTGGAGGGATAAACTGGGAAATCGGGATTTGCAGATACTAACTACTAGATATAAACTAAACAGCAAGGTCCTACTGTATAGCACAGAGAACTATATTCAATACTCTACAATAGTCTTTAATAAAAAAGACTATGAAAAGGAATATATATCCGTGTATAACTGAATCACTATGCTATACACCAGAAATTAACACAACATTGTAAACTGACTATAATTCAATAAAAATTGTTCTTAAAAATCCACAGAACTACAAAAAAAAAAAAATCCGTAACATCACACACATCATCCCTGCTGGAAAAGTGCCTTTAGTTAAAAACAGAAACCAATTTGTAAACGTGAATTAAATGCACACTCCACAAAAAATATCTGGCGAAAGGGAAAAAAATTCCTTACATGTAGATATAAATGTTTCTTGACAGACGTAAATGAAAACTAATATGGTGACATTTTTCAAATTAGCCATTGGAAAACACTGTGTGTGCCTAGTGGTTTTTTTCTCCCCCCTTTTAAACAGCCTAAGCATTTTTCAGTTTTGTTGGCCTAGGAAAGTATTTATGAAAAGGATAATAAATAATTAATTCTACTGGCTAGGAACTGCAACTCCTTTCTACTTCGACAATGTACGTTGATACACTGAAATGCTGTTTAAATTATAGGCGAGAATTGATTCAAAGGGCTTCCATTAGTGAGCTGGCAAACAGGTTTGAAGCCAGCTAATAAATTTTGGATAAAGATATCACCGTTGATGAGGATGGCAACGCTGGAGTGCTGATCTCCCAGTCACCAGTTTGTTAAATCAGGGGCTAAAGTCTAGCTTTCTCCCTGTCTCATAACTCACTGTGTTAAGCAGCGGCGGAGTCAGATCGCAGCACCTGCTGTGTGCGTGGTGGCTGTTTTCGGGGCTGGGAAGTAATGTGTGATTCAGCTTTCCTTTAGTGTCCCTCTCCTCGTCTCTGTTCTACCAGGCTTCACAGTACATTAATCAAGGGTAATCAGGCCAACCTGCGACATAAAAAAATTCCACCGACAGTGTGTCTTGCAGCATAAAGTCATGTCTGAGATTTTTATTATGAAAAAAAAAATCATTATTACTCAAAATCAAGAAATTATGCACAAAGGTTGTCATTCCCTTTGGACACGTATCCTGCATGCAGGCTGCAACCTGCCACTCTAGAGCATGGAATACTACACAGCTATTAAAAAGAATAGGTGAAAGCTGTATTTACTGGTTTGGAGGGGAGACATCAAATTCAATCTAGGGATGCTGAAGCAAGCACCCACTTCCTTTAGAAAAAGCAAACAAAACTGTATGCCTGTAAGTTACATGCGTTACTGTGAAGAGAGATGTATAAGAATATACAAACTATTCCCCAGGTCAGGGAGGAAAATTAAAGGGAGGAGTAAGGAGTAAAGGTGAGGAGGGGGGTGGTTATTGTTCAAATAAGCACGCATCTCTTTTGCAAATGACAAATAATCTAATACCAATTAACATGAAGGCTTATACTGATTGCACAAAATCATAAATGGAGCAAGTTGCTTTTTCTTTTAATTTAGTCCAAGATGGTCCATTTGGGGAGGTTTGTCAAAGACTGATTTTTCTCTCCATCCACCCAACCAATAAACCAGCCCTAGGAAATGGTAGGCTAAGAGTGTGGAGCCTGGGACTCACTAGACTCAAGGGCAACGCAGGCTCCCCTTGCTTGCGCCCATGTGCCTTTGGCCACGTTCCTGATGTCTTACAAGTGTAAAACGGCTGCAGGAACCACAGTGAGTACAGGTAGAAGGAGCCTGTGACAGCCTCGCTCAATGTCACCGCTTTCCCCGTCTGCATCAAGACCTCGGTGTGCCTACCGCTGGGCACAAGAAACCAAGCTTGGCCAAAAGAGTGCCCCAGGCTGATAACACCAGAACACATTGCAGACAAATTCACATTTATACTTTCTCAAGTTTGTACCATTCACCAATGCAGGGAAAAGGCACCTTTTTTCTTAAAGGAATACCATTATTTCCTTTGCCTCATTTCATAAAATCACTTTTTTATTTTTGTATTTTTTTTATTGAAGTATAGTTAATTTACAATGTTGTGTTAGTTTCTGCTATAAAGCAAACTGATTCAGTTTGACATATTCCTTCCCACTGTGGCTTATTACAAGATACTGAATATAGTTCCCTGTGCTACACAGTAGGACCTTGTCGTTTATCTGTTTTATATATAGCAATGTGTATGTGCTAACCCCATATTCCTAACTTATCCCTCCAGCCGCTTTCCCCTTTGGTAATTGTAAGTTTCTATGTTTGTGAGTCTGTTTCTGTTTTGTACATAAGTTTATTTGTATCATATTTTAGAGTCCACGTATCATTCATATCATATGGTATTTGTCTTTCTCTGTCTGACATACTTCACTTAGTATGATAATTTCTAGGTCCATCCATGTTGCTGCAAGTGGCATTATTTCATTCTTTTTTATGGCCGAGTAGCACTCCATTGTGTATATTCCAAAGCTTCTTTATCCAGTCATTCATTGATGGAAAGTTACGTTGCTCCCATGCCTTGGCTATTATAACAGTGCTGCTATGAATACTGGGGTGCATGTACCTTTCTGAATTAGTTTCCTCTGGTTATGTGCCCAGGAGTGGGATTGCTGAATCATATGGTAACTCTATTTTTAATTAAGGAATCTCCATACTGTTTTCCATAGTGCTATATCAATTTACATTCCCACTAACAGTGTAGGAGGGTTCCCTTTTCTCCACACCCTTTCCAGCATTTATTGTTTGTGGAATTTTGAATGATAGCCATTCTGACTGGTATGAGGTGGTACCTCATTGTACTTTTGATTTGCATTTCTCTTATAATTAGCAATGTTGAGCATCTTTTCATGTGCCTGCTGGCCATCTGTACATAAAGTCACTTTTTAAAGGGAGTTATTGTGTGGTATTCCCAGCTTTGACCCTACAATTGGGAAAAGTGCAACTGACAGTTGAAAACCCTAGAGCAGATACTTTTCCTCACTACACATGGATCTGAAGCAGCCAAGGTGAGTAAAATGAGGACCTCCCAGGGCAGGTTTCTCAAAAAGAGCATCATCAGCCGGTCTGCTGCTCATCTCTCAGCCTCGGTGCACAAGCCTCCGGTCTCAGCACCCTCAAGGCCCTGCGAGTGCCGGCCCCGGCAGGATGGAGCTGAGGCACTCCCATCTTCGTTGTTTAGGAATACTCAGGGAAGTTCCTGACACTTAACACTCACTTTCAAATTTTAATGGGCTCCAAAATAAAATATCCAAATTGTGCAAATGGAGAAAATGAAGTGAAAAGTTAGAGTTATTTATTTTTAATTAAGCTCTTAATTATATAGCAACAAAGCAAGCAATTAATTTCCACATGGCTACATTAAACATTCCACACGTAAATGAGGCAGAAAGAACAACTTAAATGTATTTTCTCTTCTTTCTTAGACAAACACAAGATACAAAGTTGTGAGTGAGAGACAGAGGGAGAGAGAGAGAGAGAAACACAGAGAGATGAATGAAAGTAAGAACTTGTATTTGTCGAGTGCATACCACGCACCAGGTGATGCTCAGAGTAACGAGTCCAGCTCCATTAACTCAGTTAATGCTCACACTACCCGAAGCAGTGGGTACTCCGTTACTTCCATGTGACCGATGAGGAAAGACCCAAGCTCACCTAAGTCTCTCCCAGTCAGTGCAGAGCCAAGACTGGACTCCAGCTCCAACAGAGCCTTCTGGTGACAGTCACACTGTCCTGCCTTACAGAAAAGCAGCAGGAGAGGGAAAGAGCAAAGGACTTGGGAGCCTTCAGGGGGGGCCACCACACTTTCCGTAAAGGGCCAAACAGGAACTATTTTATGGGCTGCACCATCTCTGTCCCAATGACTTAGCTTCTCCAGCATGGCACAAAAACGGCCATGACAATGAATACACAAAGGTGTGGAAGGCTCTGCTCCAGCACAACTTCATTGACAGACACAGGAATCTGATTTTCATACATTTCTCACGTGTCACAGAACATTACAGGTAGACCTCGTTTTATTGCACTTTGCTTTACTGCGCCCTGCAGACGCTGTGTTTTACAAATTGAAGGTTTGTGGCAACCCTGTAAGTCTATGTGAGCTGTTTTCCTAACAGCATCATTTTCAAATTGATGCTGTTTCTTGATGTTTAATTTGGATTTAGACGTAATGCCGCCGCACAGTGAATTCTCTACAACCGAGTGTGAACATAACCTTCGTACACGATGGGAAACCAAAAAAAATCTGTGTGACTCACTTTATTGTGATATTTGCTTTATCGTGGTGGTCCAAACCCAAACCTGTGGTCTCCCTGAGGTCTGCGTGTACTCTTCTTTGACTTTCCCCCAGACATAGAAAAATGGGGCAGCCCTGGGGTTGAGCTCGTAACCTCAGGCAAGTTCCTTAACAGCTCTACACCTGTTTCCACATCTGTAAAATGGGGATAATAACACTGACCATGTCATTTTGTTTTGAGAATGAAACGGAATGAGACTAGCATTAAGCTGTCTATCCCCCACAGACAATCTGCTTAGGTGTCCATTCACTCCACAAATCACTTACTGAGTCTCTGTTCTGGACCAGGAACTATTCTCCCAGCTGGAGGTGCAGTTGAGGAAAAAAACTAAAACAGACAAAACTTTTTGCCCTTTTGGAGCCAACATTCTTGTGCTGAGGTTTCCAAGTGGGAAAGCCACCCAGCTGTGCACCATGCACAGGCCTCACCCACCCAAGAATGAGTCAAGAGACTGAGCTGCTGCGTGCTGCCAATCAAGTCCTCCGTGTCACCCACCCACAACACAGCAAGAGGACCTCAGGCAGGAAGGACACAAAGATGGCTGAGGGCGGCAAAGAACACACATGGTCTGGGGGGACCCATCCACAGTTACGCCCCTCAAGATCCTGGATGTATGAATAAGAGAAGCACTTAATGACAGAGGGGACAAGGAGGAGCCATGTGCTTTAACAGAGGCAGCACCACGAACATGCTCTGTGTTCCTGATTAAGAGGAACCCTGCCTTGGAACTGAAGCCCCAGTTCATCTCAATCCCCACAGATGCACAGGAGCTCCTCCTCCCATATTGAAGACGGGGAGAATGCGGGGAGAGAAAAAAAAAAAAAAAAACAGAAAAGGCTGTTATCTCCTGAGTATGGCTCAGGAAGGCATAATGTCCCTGCATGCCTAAGAATAAAAGTCTTTAACTCATCTCTCAATGCCCTGACATGGTGGCCTGAAACAGCCTTTCGGGCTGATCACCAGGAGAAAAGTTGCCTTGTGGGCTGTAACTCACCTTCTCCCAAGTGGGTCCCTGGGGCCCTCCGTGGTGACGAGCAAATTAATGCCAAATGTCACTTTGGAATGATGGAGACCCAAGGGGTGACCTCTCTTACAGCATTCACAGCGACACTTAGGGCAGATGGCCAGAAACAAGCCATCCGGAGAAAAATGCCTATTTCACCGCTCCACAGCCAAAAGGTATCACAGCCAAACACGAACTTCTCTGCAGCATTAAGGGAAAAGTCGTGAGATGGCTGGCAGGCTGGATTTCTGAAGGATGAAATACAGCAAGGCTTCGTCCACTCCACCAGGCCCGGAGAGCAGGGGCTGCTGAGTCCATCCCAGGGGAGAGCCCGCTAGAGCCCGGGAGCTGGCCTGACTGGAGGGGGTGGGCTGCAGATGCTGATATCCTTTCTACCTACTCCAGACAAGCAGCAGATGAACCTCAAGGGAATCCCAGCTCAGGCATTCTCGTTAGTAATTATAAAACTGAAAATTATGATCTACACTCGAGCGGAATAAAAGGGACCAGTGGTCCTTCCTTTTTCTTTTGTTTAAAGGCTCATCGCACAATCTCTGCAAGACCATGAACACCGCACCGTAAGTAAGAAACTTGCTGAAGACAAGGAGCATTCATCAGGAGGCGTTTAATTCCGGCAGGGCTGTAACGGACACCTGCTGTTTTCACTTGTCCTGTATCCGCACCCACTTCTTCTGACAACAGCTCCCCCATGGGCAACCCCCGCTGCCCCGCGCTCTTCTAGAGAGGGAGACACCACCTGCTAAATCAAGAGGTGAGCACGTGACCCAGGCTGGACCAATCAGGGATGATCACCGCCACTGATTCAGAGCTGGTCCAGTCAGAGCGAAGGCCTCGGCACTGATTGGAGATATTGGGAGGGGAGAATCATTCTTGTCTAAGGTCACTGAGAGGACAAGACAGAAGCCTGTGACTGCCGGCTTGCTACCATGTGTAAAATGGCGGCCAAGGAGGGCCAACATCAAGAAAACGCAGCTGAGGGATGGAGAGAGACAGAAGCCCGAAGAAAGAAAATCCCTTGGGGTCAACCAGGCTACATATTGGACTTTGTGGTGGTTATTTGATAGTTTTTCAAAGGCCCTCAGAGAATGACACAAACAGGCTCCTATAAAAATTGCATCCACTCCCACATGTATGACTATCAGGACACGGTACCTACAAACAACATTCATAGACAGCTTGTCATTGAAGGCACAAGACTCAGCAGTCCCTGGAGCTGTTAATCACAGACCATTTCTGGGACCATACACAGGGGATGTCTTTGATTCTAAATATCACCTCCTCCTGACTTCTGGTCACTTCCCCTTTGTCTGGCCCTCTCAACGCTTTCATGGCATGATACCCTCTTGTTAAGGGGGATTTATGCCTTATTTGATATGACGGTGAACATCCTGGGGATGTGGGTGGTATCTGAACGCATCCAACTGAATGGCTGAATCTGTCCCCATTATCATCTTTGAGTCCTCAGTACAGAGCCCAGAGGCTGCCATACAGTTGGCCCTGAATACAACTTACAGAATAAATAAATAAACAAGGAGATCTTCTCAAACTGACTGCAGGCCCCTTGAAAGTAAAAGTGGTCTTCTATGGCCCTGAATCTTCCAAAAGGGCCTAGCACAATACTCTGTACATAACATGCTCCAAATATATGTGTTGACTGAAGACAGATGCCCAGAGGAAGGAAAAAGCACTTCCAAGTTCACTTATAAACAACTAGGTCTGTTTATAATTTATGGAGGAAGGTGGGCAGGTAAGATATATATTCCCTATTTCTTGATTTCTTAAAGGCCTAATCAGATACGATGAGGCCTTGGGCTCTACTGGGACTTCCAATTTGCATTATTGATCTCAAATATATCTTACACAGACAAATTCTGAATGCAAATTATCAGAATTGGTGGAGACAAACGTGAGTTACAACCGTGATTTGACAGGACCCCGCATTATATCGTTGTAACACAGAACATACAACAGACAGCACACAAAATGTCTTGGAAACTGGTCTCACAGCTGCAGCCTCAAACTGAGGCCTGAGAAGTGGGGCTTCCACAGTCTCCCTTCTACACCAGCATGTAGTTTTCTAGAATTAGAAGACCCTGTAAGTGCAATTTTGTATGTAAAAATGCATAGGCGGTTTGATGCAAATAAAAGGCAAAACGAAGGGGAAAAGTCATTGTATAAGGGGAATGGAATCTGAGCGACCGTTTTTATTCTTCTTCCCTCATATAGTTATGACAACATCTTTTAAATACAAAGCAGTCTCTCTCCCACCTCCGCCATCAGTTACTGGACACCGAGTCTCTTGGGAGACTTGATGAACAGGGCAGTAAGTGGAGATAGAAATTTAACACCAGCTAGACCTGAAAAAGGGAAGCTACAAATCCAGCTGCACAGATCAGGACAAACACTGAATTACTTGGGCAAGTGTGACAACATGGACAGACATAAGAATCTGAAAAGAGTGCAATTTGAGTTTATCAAGGGTGTAAACCCAGGAACAAAGACTCCTAGAACAAAGAAGCCATTCTCTGCATAATCCTTAAGGGCGGGGCTCTCCACAGCCACTGGTGCTGCCCTGGGTACAGAGGAAGGCTATCAGCACAGCCCACAAAACACAAAGGTTCTGCCTGGTGGAGAGCCAGTTTTCAGGTGCAACCCCAGACAGAACCTGACTCTTCTAGACAGTTTAAATGTCCCTCCCACTGCCCCAGCATGGACCACTCACTGCTGGTCAGATAAGTCTGTGCATAGAACCTGGGGAACTCTGGACTCACTGAGCATGTACATAAAGCAGGGGTCCAGCTTTATGTGATGGGGATGTAACTGGGTAAGCGGAGGCTGGGAATCACCCATAAATGACAATAAAGACACCACCAATTCCAGCAATGACAGTGTGGAAGAAGGAATGTGTGGGCCCTTGGTTCAACAGAATCAACTAGACAAGGAACCCCAGACAGAACCAGTATGAGAAGCTACATTATCAGGCACAATAAGGCATTCGTCCAGTGTCTTCATTAAGAGAAGCTAGAACGATTGACCAGAAATCACTGTATATTATTTATAGAAGCTACAAATATTTACGATTAACTGCAGCTGGTTTCCAGTCCAAAGGGGAGGCCCCAGCCGATCCTTTTCTTCTCTTCATGAAGGTGAAGAACTCTGGTAGGTACTGTAGGCAAGATATTAGAGCCCAGGGCGGATACTCATCCTTAAAAAATGAGAGGTTCTGCCTTAGTGAGCCACAGTTTTCTCTGAGCTGCACATTACACAGACCTGCGGCAAATGGAAGATGTTCCCCTAGAACGAATTCAAGGTCATCGGCCAAGGCTGAGCTATTGACAAGATGGAACGTGCAGGAGGCCACAGTTTAGTCAATAGGACAGGGGATATACTTACAGCATGTGCTCAAACAATTGACAGACAGTTCCTGCTCCCTGATGCTCACTGATTCTGTACTAATAACACCACCAGCTGATTTTAGAAGGCACTGTCTGCCAAGTGGACTTCTAAGAGATATTTAAAGAAAATGCACATATTGTCATCATTTCAATCATCACAGAAATAAAACATGGTTTAGATGGAGAGAAGTCACTCTTCACCAGTAAGTCCCAGAAAGGAACTGGGAATTTCTATTCCACAACACAGAATATGATAGCAAATCTCTTTCCATGACTGTAGCATCAAGTCAACACAGACATAAAAGTTTAAGTAGTCATTTAAGAGGATAATTTATATGAACTGCACATGATATATGCCCTCTAATCCTACAATGAATGTGAATTACAATGGACAGCAAACACTACAAATGGTAAGTCTTCATTATTTTCCTTTTAAAATAGTTTTAATCTAAAAGAAATAAAGCGGTGGTAAATACACCACAGCAGGATACAAAATGCTCCTAAGAAACCTCCCAATTTTAATTAGGGTGCCAGTAAAATTAAATTTTCCCAATTTCTTATACTTGTCAACTCACCCAAAACGCTCAATTTACAATCTTTAACGTTATGCACTGAGTCACGAAGCTAAATACTCATTTGTTTGTATGTTCCTTACCATGACCCAGTCCTTTCTAGAAGCTAAAGAAAGGTCAACTGTCCACGAAATTTAAGGGCTTAAGAATCTCAAATTAGGAACACTGGTACATTTTGCAAACACTTTAATTATCTTTGAAACAAACAGGCAAAATCAGTAGGTCCTTTTATAAGTACATAAATAGAAAACAAAATAAAACTGGAGAGCCCATAGTTAATAAAGTAAGCTACTAACAAAAACCTCTGTGTGAAGGCTAACCTCTTCTTTTGTCACAACTTACTAAGATGCTAACCCTAGGAGGACAAGGGTGGGTCCAGCACTATTAAAAAAGAAGTGCCCATCCCAAAGTGGTCTAAAACTGAGAGGGCTGAATTGTAAGCTTTGAAAGCATTTTATTAATATTTTATCCTCATAGTCAGTTTAATAATGACTTCACAGAACACTACTGAATAAATCCTTTAAAATCCTGCTTCTCCAAATGGCCAGGTCCCTATTTAAAATAAAGTAAAAACCCCAAAAGGCAAAGTGATTCACTAACCACCCCCCCAAAAAAGTTCCAATTCCTAAAATAGATATTTAAAGTCTTCCTCAAGCAGACCCCAACTCACTTCCGTTTTCCCACTCATCCCGCAGAATACAAGCTCTGGGGGAGGGGTCTTGGTTTCACTCATTGTTGCATCATCCGAGGTCAGGAACAGTACCTACAAACACCCGAGCCCTGCATTGTTTGAGTGAACACACCATTACTCTCAGACCTAGGGAGGATGGGCCCCTGTCCTAGACCCCAACCCCACCACGTATCAAATAACAGAATAAATTTACTGTTCAACACACGGCGCCTCCATCACGTGCGGTCTACTGAACAGCAGCACAGTGTGACAGGCAACTCTAAACATCCACTCCCGTGCCTGACTCCCGTTTCAGGCCCTGGAAGCCGCTGCTCCACAGCTCTCATCCCACATCTCTGAGAATAAGACACTGTATCGGAACGCCCTGATGGGTAATGGTGCACCACTCCCAACCAGGAGGATTTGAGTCTTGTAAGCTTTTAGATAACAGAAAAGACAAATTAATTAACTTGTCAAATCCTTTCTCTTAGATAGCCTGAATCTGATAGATTCCTGTATAATAAAGTATTGTGCCCCAGAAGTACAAAGTATCCCTTTTCTTGTGTTGCAATTCATGATTTGAGTGGTACTTATGGATTGGCAGGTATTCACATCAGGTGCACATGGCAGATAACATTAAAGCATCCGTATCTCTTGTTAAATTGGTGTATTTCCAGGACTAACAGTAGCATGTATAAAGCATGATACCCACTCTGTTCATTGGCCACCAGATGAACATTCCATACTAGAACTTCAAATTATTTTATTTTACAAAAATATCCGATATGATTTAATTACATTAAAAAAACAAGCTTCAAGTATATGTGATTTTAGAGTTTTATATTTGTTTGATAAAGACAAATATTTCATGAATCAATAAAAATGTTGATAATCTTTCATTATTACTTTAGTTTTCCTTTAAATTTTAATAGATCAGCTGTTTTAAAGAGAAACAGCTTGAAAGTACACAGTAATAATTGGAAATTTTAAATTTCTTACGTGTCTTAGTTCATAATTTTATAAATTGCATACTTTATGGTTTAGATCACCATAATTAGCTCAATTAGTAAATATTTTACGTCCTTCAAGTTTTTTCATCAAATAAATACAGATACACACACTACTGTTCATCGATCTGTGGGTGTATCTTTCAACATTCCTTTAAGATACTTCCTAGATACAAAATCCTAAGTGGAAAAAAAAATTTCTTTTAAACTTTTGATAGCGATCTCCAGATTAAATCTCAGAACTGAAATACTGACTAGTACTTCTTTCCCACAGAGTTTGAGAATGCCCCCTTCTGCACTGCTCCAACACTGTATTAAAAGTTTAACATTTCTTCATCTTACAAGTATAAAATCTGAATACAGTTTTAATTCTAAATTTATTCCTCCTTGCTTATAAGCCTGAATATTTTCCAAGTATTTACTGGTCACATGAATGACACTTCAGAATTTTGCCAATTGTCCTGTTAATTGTTTTCAGAGATTGTTGATTTGTAGGAGCTGTTTATTTATTAAACAGATTAAATATCTGAATAGACAGCTTAAAAAAAAATTCCTATTACCAACTCACTCACACACTTACATAAATAATTCAAAATTGTGCTTCTTTTAATTAATGTGGTGCTAAATTACTTCATGAGTTCTTACAGATTCTTATTTTTGGCATGTCTTAGGTAAGGAATGAGAAGTTCCCTGTGTTTCCATATGTGAACACCAGGAACAGTATTTGCAGGCCAAATGCAAGTTGAAAGCAGGCAGGGAAGTGAACTCTGTAAAGGGGAGATTTGTAGACTGTGATAATGAGGCAAGTCGTTATGTTCTAACTGGTCTTAACTGTTCCATAAATGTTTCCTTTACCCTGTAAACTTAAAGGTCAAGATAATATGAGGAGCACTTAAAGTTTAAAAAAAAAGAAAAAAGACATGTGGGCCTTGGCTAGGGAACATGCCTTTTTTTCCTTTTCTTTTTCTTTTTGGGTTGAGTGGCGGGGGAGGGGGATAGTGTGGATCTGGAATACTCTTTAACTGCTGTATGAACACATAAAAGCGTATTTTCTACTCTGTCACGATTGCCAACCTTAGACACAGAACAACCGGGCACTGGCATGTAACTTCCAGGTGGTTCCTAGGAATCCCATGGGAGTGTCAAGCCCCCAGAGGGCTTTGTTTTGTCCTCCAAAGCGAAGCCCCCGCCAACACGCCACAGAGGCAGCGCAGGCTACAGAATCCAAGGGATAATCTGGTTTTCCAAAGAGCAAGACCAACTACACAGATATTTGCTTTTCATACCATTTGCAACACGTTAATACCAAAAAAAAAAAAAAGAGCATGTCATTATTAAATCTTCTAACAAAACTACAGTCAGATCATCTAGCTGACTTTGTAATCCTTTTTTAATCTTTAATTCTAGAAAATAAAGAGCTATCAGAATATGGTAGAATTCACTAGCATCTTAAATTAACAATAGTATTTTCCCCTCAGTTTATTTATGCTGCAATACGACTGATGTCTTTTTGTACAAGTGGCTAATTTTTTTTAATTTCCTTCAAACATCATTAGCAAATGTGAAACGCTAATGATGGATTATTATTGGTGAGTGTCTGAAACATCTTACATGTCACAAGCCATGCCTTTGAAATAAAATATTTTTCAATTATTAAAAATTATTAATTATTATATGAAGAATACTTTAATAAATAGGCAAGTCAGGATTCATAACTTCTACAATCAACAGTTTTTCCTTCGTCAGCACTGTACACAATACGACCTGGATTTACAAATAGCCACTTGTCTAGGAAAAGAAGTCTGCGACACTTGATATATATTGTCACTGATTGGTGAGAACAAAAATACAGTGGAAATACATTCAGTTCCTGTTTCAAGAAAGACAAAATTTCCTGTGGCACAGAACGGTTATTTGTCCCAGGTCACGCAGCTCACGAGGGGTTGAAAGAAACAGGCGCTAAGCCTTAGAACGCCAAGAGTTCTAAAAGTTGTCAAATCACTTTTCCACTCAAAGCAGCAGAGCACGTGTGATAATTGTTCTACATCTTTCCGAAAGAAGAGAGAAGCTGTGATCTAATTACAAAGCCTCCCAAAGAACAAGGAAAGGGGGTGAGAGAAAGCCTCTCTGGCCAACTTGATTCTGTTTCTCGGTTTTAATTGCGAGGTTGCAGGGGGCTGGGGGAGCGTAAACAGCAGTGCCTCCCACCGAGTTCCCTGCAGGTTCTCCTTGTAGGAGTGAGATTCTGCCCATGATTCATATGGTTTGAGACATACCCGGAGAGTCTTCTGTCACTCAATCCCCCTTCCACCCCTGGCTCTCACAGGAACCCGAAACTGTCAAACAGCGTTCCCCCAATCCATCAATACTGCTTGCTGCCAAATAAATACCCTGCTGCTCCACAGGCTGCAAATATTTCCATCATTGTACAGACCTGCAGCAGCATCTGAGTGTTGGAAGGAAACTCATGAAACCTGATGGCTTTATTTACCCTTCCAACCTAAGGGAAACCCACATGCCCAAATCTTCACATTCCAAATGTTTACTGGGAGATTAGGAAAAAAACAGACAACAGCCAGTGTGTTAGCCTAGAAGAATCACAAAAATCCTTCTTTAAACAATCTAGCTGCCAGATGAAGACCCCTGGCCAGGAGCCCTTGTGTGTGTTTAAGAAGTTCATGGGGCTGGCATTCCTTTGGATCATGAAAATATAAAAGGCATAGCCTCAAGTCCAGAGCCAAAAATGCATAAAGGACGCTCTCGGCCTCATGTGAAGCAAATGTACCTAGATTTCATTCTCTGAATCAGAATTCAGGAGACCAGGGCTGCCATGTACGGTTGTTTGGACTGTACACTGAACAACTCAGTAGGTCACCATTTACATAGAGTACAATTCGAATGGAGCCTTGTATAGGTTATTTGTCACAAGTAACATTCTGAAGGATTGCAAAGAGAGGCACATGAGCCAGTCTACTACTCACTATGTCCTGTTCTGTTCTCTGTTCATAGTTATGAATTCATTCATTCATTCATTCAATAAATACTCACTGAATGCAAATGAAAAGTGAATCTCAATCAATCCTTATTGGGTAGACACTCTTCTCATTCTCAGATAAAACTGAGGCTGAAAGAGGTTAATTTAGTTGTCTAGGAGGATCACAAAGTTATGTCTTCCAAGACTGAGTCCAGTGAATTTCACTCCCGGACGTTCATTAGAGCAAAAGTTTCCTTCTGAGCATGGACTGTAAGAGTCAAGCTCTTGGATGAGAGAAGCTGGAAGGAAGGGTGAGGCAGGATACGGTGAGGTGGCGAGGACAGCAGGTTTAGAAACTGGTGCTGGAGGCTGAAGGAATGGCAACTCCCAGAACCTGCTCACCCTGTCAGGGATACGCATGGAGCTCTGAAGTACGGACAGCAGGCCGGGGATTGGGGAGTCAGAAGAACCGTGCTCACACCATGATTCTGTGCAGATACATCACTTATTTCTCTGAAATTTAGGCTCCTCATTCATAAAGTGGGAATAATAAAATCTCATCAGCTTACAGACATAGAAAACAAATTTACGGTTACTGGGGGGAAAAGGAGGAGGGTGGTGGGATAAATTGGGAGTTCAGGATTTGCAACTGTATATAAAATAGATAAATGACAAGGTCCTACTGTACAGCACAGGGAACTATATTCAATACCTTGTAACAGCCTACAATGAAAAAGAATGTGAAAAGGAATATATATATTTATCAGAATCACTGTGCTGTACACCAGACATTAACACAACATTGTAAATCAACTATGTCTCAATTAAAAAAAAATCAAGCTACTGTGAGGAGATAATGCAATTTTGGATTTATAGGGACTAGAAAAATGCTGGCTATCATGATGACCAGTGGCCTGGGGGTACTGTTATTTATTGTTGTCTAGATGTCTCATTCTTGCTTAGGTCTCCAGCATCTCAAGGATATGTGTTTTCCTCAGTGGGGTGTGCTGGTGCAAGAAGAATTTGCTCTTCTTTGAGCCTTTCCTTCCCCAAAAGGACATTAAGAAAGTAAATGCATCCCCACTCAGGAACGTGATGTCTTTTTTTCTCCCTTTAAGTAACAGAGAAGTAACTGCAAAAGCTAATTTCTCCAAAAGAATTTACATTTTTCTCTGAGAAACAAATAGTTTCTTAGTGATTTCCAAGTTTCTCAACCCTTGAGATTTATTCTTTCTGTTTCTTTTCCCTGATCCTAAAAAGGTAGCTATTCCTGCCCATTGTTTTGGAAGTAAAAAAAACCTGAGGACTGTCCTACAGGCTCATAAAGACCGTGGGCTAGAAATGAGAAGGGACAGCCGGCGGGGAGGGGGGCCGATTGTGCCAAGATGGCTATGCCCTTATTGGTTACGACAAATGTTAAACAGCCTAGAAAATCAGAGGCCTTGGAAAGGACTTGTAAAAATAACAACGTGAGAGCTTAGTGTAGAGGCAAGGAACATGAAAAGGGAAGCCGTGGGTGGCATTTGAATCACGCTGGAGACGGTGCTAGAAAGACACCTGAGTGGCTCTCCCAAAGCGAGGCCTCTTTAGAAGTTCCTCCAGGAGCCCCCGTAACAGGCAGGCCAAGATATGCCCCTGCCCGTGGGCACGTGGAGGGTTTTCAGTACCCTGGATGGAACTGAGAAATCAAAGGCACCAGCAAGAGACTGCAGGGGATGCTTTCCAGCAGGACTGGGAGAGAGGGGTGGGGCCCCTGGCTCGGAGCGAACTTCTGCCTGATGGAGTAGAGGGGGCCAGGCTGTGAGAAGACAAGGGATATTTTTTCAGATAATGATCAAGATAATTCTTCATGGAAGGCTATTTTTTTAAATTTTCTTTTATTATAAGACATTGAATACAGTTCCCTGTGCTATACAGTAGGTCCTTGTTGTTTATCTATTTTACGTATAGTAGTTCATATCTGTTAATCCTAAACTGCTAATTTATCCCTTTACTCCCTTCCCCTTTGGTAACTGTAGGTTTGTTTTCTATGTCTGTGAGGCTGTTTATATTTTGTAAACAAGTTAATCTGTATTATATTTTAGATTCCACATAGAAGTGGTACCATGTGGTATTTTGCTTTCTCTGTCTAACTTACTTCACTTAGTATGATAACCTCTGAGCCCACCCATATTGCTGCAAATGGCATTATTTCACTTTTATGGCTGAGCAGTATTCCATTGTATAAATGTATCACATCTTCTTTATCCAGTCATCTGTCGATGGACATTTAGGTTGCTTCCATGTCTTGGCTATTGTAAATAGTGCTGAAATAGTTCAAAGAAACTATGAACACTGTGGTACATGGATCTTTTCCAATTAGAGTTTTCTCTATATATATGCCCAGGAGTGGGATTTCTGAGTCATATGATAAGTCTATATTTATTTTTTTAAGGAGCCTCCAAGACTGTTCTTCATAGTGGCTTCATCAACTTACATTCCCACCAGCAGTGGAGGAGGGTTCCCTTTCCTCCCCACCCTCTGGAAGACACTTTAAAAAAAAAAAAAAGTCACACAGAGATCTCTCAAAAGCAACAGTAACTAACTGAGGGAAGAGGTGACCTGATTTCATGAGTGAATGCTGCGTGGACGAGCTCGGCTCCTGCCCAGGGTGTGTACTGCAAAACGGAAATGCCTGCTGACTGGTTCCAGGAGAAAGCCAGATCAGAGCCTGGAAATCTGCTTCCGGCCCTGCCTGACGCTCCCTGTGTCCACTGAAAGCAGGCTCCTGGTTTTCCCATCTCAGATTCTCATCCCCAAGTCACTGTTACGTAACTCCTACAATTAGCCTCTTGGGCTTTACTTTTCAAATCTTATGTTAGGGAAAGCAACGTTGTTCACATTACTTCATGACTACTTGAAACAAAAATGGTTTTATGTTGATAAAGTTAAATATCTTATTTCCCTGGTTCCTAGGAAATCTATGGAATACTCATTTCAATCAAACATCAAACCAACCACTGCTAAACACATTCATGAAATCATGGTGTCCGGGAGTCATGAGAAGGAAATGCTCTACGAAAAGCCCAGAAGTGTGAAACTTGGCAAATACCGGGACATTCTGATGCCTTTCCTAAGCCCAGCTCTGGCCCGCACTCACCCAGTGGTGCTGAGCAGGGAGCTTAACTCCTTAGTGGCCCCAGCTTCTTCAACCACAAAATGAGCACCACGGTATAAGATCTATGCATAGACTTCACGCGATGACTGAAAGCCAGAACACGAGCAGAACACTACGGACGTGGGCTGACAGAGCAAGAGCTGACACGTATTAGACGTGAGTACTCTGATGACGACAGTCATCGTCACTTTTATTAAGTACTTCCCGGTTCCTGACACACTAACGTTGTCATGGGATGCAAAGACTACGCCCTCCAGGGTGTGACCTTCAGCAAAGCATTTCATCCATCTGAATCCTAGTTTCCCCTCTTCTATGAGACGGATAATAGGGATGTCGTGGGATTAAAAGAAAGCAGATGCCAAATTTACCTCTGTTGTCTGGCAAAACAGAGCTGGGAAATGTGAACGATCTAAACTCCGATCTAAACAGAGGGTAGGGTCCGACATGTATAAAGGGCCTCCATAAACAGATGATATTACTGCCACTATTTGCATTTCTATCAGCCCCGATGCTGAATGATCAATAATAAATGTTGTTTAAACAAATGGTGTAATTTTCCAATCTGTGTTGTTCTAAACCGACCTTTCCTCCTCATTGCCATTTGTAATGCATGCATAATTCATTGGTGAAAGCAGAAGGAGAAATCAGGATGTTGGTCTGAGGGGCCCTTTTTGGGCTGCTTTTGATGATTTGTTATAACCCTATCAATAAAACAAAACTTGTCACTGTAAATATGTACTGTGTTATCTCGAGGTATATTTACTGGGTAAAATAATAAAAAGCCAGCCTGCCTCTCCTGGAAATCTCAAGCTATAATTAATTGCTGGTAAGATTTATTCTAGAACCTCAGAGCCCCTAAGTAGAAGGAAAAATAAAGGCCATGGTCAACACGGACACTGAAAGAAATGCCTCAAGGGTGGAGTCACTTGCCTTTTGTGGGAAGTGTTTGCTGGTGCACTTGTAGGTAAAAACTTGGCAGGAAAAGAGGGTGTTCAAATGGTATTTTTGTTCAGGTGGAGGTGTGTGTGTGTGTGTGTGTGCACGCGTATACAGACATATATAGCTTGTAACGTATCATAAAGCACATGGTTTTCAGAGCTAACTGTTTTAACATCAACTCCTATCTGTTATTTGCTCATAAATAACACACACACCTGCACCTGGACAAAAATACATATACGTGTATATAAAATAAAGTGTAGATCTGGAGGTTTTCAGATCCAGCTTCCATCAACTATAACTCTAGTCCTATATTTGCTCGCCCGCACACACTCACTGTGCAGCAAACCCTCTCAATAGGGGAGACAAGAGCAAGATGCCCCTCTGTCCCCAAAGAGGACCTCCATGTGCTCCCTCAGATCACAGCAGACGACACGTCAATGAAACGTGCTTGCTCCAGGCCTGGGGATCAAAATGAGGGCTTAACCTGCAATTTACTCTACAAGTCCCATGACACTTGCCAGATCTGAAGACTTCATTCTAATCTTCCCTGCTGGAAAAATAATCAAATACTCTGGCAAAGATGTATTGACAACTCTTAATTAACCATGCTAATGGGGGGAAGAGAGAGCGTGGATAGATCAAATCCCCATGTAACCTAAAACCTTCCTTTGGCCATTAATTTCCAACTCCTCCTTCACTAAACCTTGCCGGGAGTAGGGGCTGGGGAGGTGGATTAATCCAGACTTTAAAGGTGGAATTACTTGATGCCTACCTCTGCACTAGTCATTTGCTGAGCATGCTCACAAGCAAGGAGATGGCCCAGGACACCCTGTGTTTCAAGGATATAGGGGTTTAGGGGTAATGTTTCAGGATCCTTTGGGGTACAAGTAAGTCTATTTTCAGTGGCTTTGAGAATGGAATCCACTGGAATAGTCTCGCAGCAATAGACATTGATGTGGTAGAGACGGGCTGTTTCCCTACCCGTCACTGCTGCAACTCAGACAGACAAAAGGGAAGGAGGAGAGGAGGCACAGACAGCGGGGCGAGCACATGTGCAGAGCTCAGCAGTCACTGCTTTGTGACCAGCAGCTGATGGCCATGGACCAAGATGGCAGAAAGGGCAAAGGGCAATACCTGGGAATTGACTAAAGCAAAGAGAAGACAAGGGAGCAGGGGGTGTACCGAACCAAGCAGACGAGCAGGCATTTATTAAGCACCTTCCATGTTCCAGGCCCCATGATGAGACCCCAGGAAGTTACAGACTTTGGATGGAAACTGGGCAACGAACCAAAGTGGGCTTCCTCCTCCTTAAAGCATCTGGCACAGCCAGTCTAGATGGCAGGAGCCAGAGCAGTGGGACCCTGGGCGAGGTCCCCTCAACATCTGTGCCTAGGCTGCCTGGGATGGTCATGTCTGCAACTCCACCCTGCCCGGCACAGCGGAGATACCTGGGAGCCATCATCAACACTACCTTATGGCTCTTGGGCACCATCAGTGGACCAGGTGCGTCATTCAGACCACCTCGTTTCCTCCCCCCAGCAGGACACTGTCTGCTATTATCCCCATGTTACAGGGGAGGAATCAAAGGTACAAGGGAAGTTAAGTCACTTGCCCAGAGACACACAGCTGGTAAGGGGCCAAGCCCTCAAGCACCAGAACGGAGCTCTTAACCATTACACAGGCATTTGGGGGGCTCTCCGAAATGGCTCTTAGAGACCTGAAGAGCTTAGTGGAAATCCGGGTCCAAGGGGCACTGTCACCATCTGCACTCGCGCACTACCTCCCCAGTTAAACCGTATCCTCCTTCGGGATTGGGACTGCCTTCCGAGGGTACCTAGTGGCATCTTCTGCATTATTGGCATAAAAAGGGGTGCCAGGTGTTGGGAGTTAGGTCCACACAAGGTGCAAGCAACAAACGGGTGCACTGTCCATACAGAATTTTAAAGTAACAAAACTGATCAAAGTCCAACTGCTTTTTATCATCACAGTGATGCCTGGCAGATCCAAACAGTGTCGGTGAAAACAGATCCCTTCCCTGTGGGCGGCCCTCGCCCACGGCTCCCCCTGGGGGGACCCCGCGGTTCTGCACACTGCACTTAACACAGGCTCTGAAGGACTGACCCCGGTAAAAGGAGGCTGGAGGAGGGCAGAAATCCTGTAAACTGACTGACACTGAGATATACAAAGCCCATCTTTCAAGAAGAACCATGCCATCCTGTCTGGGGTGAAATAATAACACATCCCCACGTGAGACTCCAACAGCGGAGACGGACGAGGCTACCGGCTGCCTGGAAATGTGACATCTCGCAATCCTGTGGCTACAAAAATCACTGCTGGGGTCCCAGGATTTATTTCCCTTCCTTGGGAGCCCAGGACAGATAATGAATACCCCTCATCATCTGATCAATGGCTCGCACTTATGGACTGGCACCGGCATTCTCCACCCCCTCACCGGCCCCTGAGCAAGGTTAAAAGAGCAGACTCCTGAGTGATGGTCAGAGGAGAACCAGCTGAGGAAGAGGAAGCTGAAAATATTAAGAAATCAACAGGGGCACTTAAAAGCAAAGCGCCTTCCACGCCACAGAAGACGCTCTGCCATTCATCTTGTTCCCGGACTCTGCTTCACCGACATGATGGAAGATGGTTTAACTGACATAAAAACCAGCTCAACATGAACAGCGGTGATGGATGAAGCCGTTCCAAGCATCAGCCAAAAAAACGGCACTAGAAGATGCCTCGGGCTTCCTGTTGACTGTTTTATGAGGGCATCCATACTTTCTCCTCCTCTTGTTTAAAGAATAAATTAGCAGAACAAGTACTTTCAAAAAACAGGGTCTTGATATACTGAGATTAAAAAAAATAAAATAAAAATGGAAGGCCTTTGGAACATTAGTATATGTGAGGGGGCAGTCAGGATGGTGAAAACTGGGCTCTACAAGGCTTTTTCCACATGCAGCTGTTTGGTTTCTGGGTTCAGGATTTACCTAGGCTTTTTTTTTAATGCCACGTAATAGCAACCCATAGCAGAAAGCAGCCTTGCTCTACAAATGCAATGTGTCAATGGGAACAGGAAGAAAAAAGACTCTTCGATTAGAGTCTTAAAAAGAATGCAAAGATGCGCCAAACGGGCCGTGATAAAGAAGGAGAACAGGGGAGATGACCGCAGAGAAAAGTGAGGAGGGGCCGGTTCCTCTGCCTGGGCTCCACTGTGCGCTCCCCATGCAGGCAGAACGACCCATTTGCAGTACGGTGTCTTGTTCTTCAGAATGTTCCTTGAATAGGGGTGGAAAAGAGCAGAGGTTTCAGGAGTCTCAGCATTCTGCTTTTTTGTTCTCCTTCCTGGAGTGCAGAGGGCCTTTTCCCTGCCCTTCTCCCTTCTTATTTGGAAGACGGTGAATTATGACCCGGGAGTGTCTGCAGCAACCCGGCCATTGAGACTCAGCCATTGTCGACAGAGAACACCGTCTGAGCTGTGGTGCAAGAACTAACTTTGGGGCATCCAAATTTGGAACTCCTTTCAGAAGGCACGGGACAGAGTCCATGCCCTGGCATTCTATGGGATGACAAATTCACTTGACCTTTACAATAAAATACGCTGGTTATTTGGCCCATCTAAAGTAAGTTCTTCTCAACACTGCATAGCAGAAGGCCCACTTGCTCCCATCCCCTCTGGCCCTCCGTCCAGACACTCTCAATTATACGGTGGGTTTCTGGCCCAAGTTAATACGTATGAAGAGTTCTCAAGTGTTTCTAGCTTTGACCTAGAAATTCTACTTCCGGCAAATCAATCCTATAGAAGTAATGGGAAGTGCTTTAGAACCAAGGATGTTCACGGCCTTATAACTGACAACTGAAAAGAATTAGTTACAACCTAAAGCTCCAGTCACAGCAGACTGATGAACTAAAAACCAGGCTCACCTAGCTGGTTTATCATCATACAGCCATTTAAAAAACCGCTTAGGATGGTCTACAGAAACTGGGAAGGGTGAATTCTTAGGCAAGAAAAGACACTGTTATGTACACAGCATCATTACCACTAATATGTTAAAAAAAAATTGTCTCTGGGAGTATCTGCATTGCGATAGCAGAATTAATTTGGAATTAATTTGTGAGGGCACCTGTCACAAGTGCCTATGCTACAATTACAACAAAGCAAAACAAAACAAAACAAAACAACCTGGACGTTTTAAAGTACTCGAAGCATATATGGAAAATGCTGTGAATAAACTAGATGGTTTTTTTCCCCTTTCTCTTTTTTCACCTTTTGTGTAGTCTCAATTTTCTTAATGAGCATGTCCTTATTTTAAATGGGAAATAGCTAATTTGAAGAGATGAAACTCCAAGAGAAGAAAACACTCTTTTCAGGTCCTATGAGAACTTATTACCTAAGGCCTGAATGGTTTGGACCCAGTGACTTCACCGCACACTCGTCTATAACTCCAAGTAGAGGCACCTCCTTTGCTCGGAAGACAGGAGAGAACACAGCCCTGAGAAACACGCGGAGAGGCCCCCTCACTAAGGAATGGGCTTCTCCCAGGACTTCACTGCTGAGTTTGATCCTGCACTTAATCCTTTCCAGAGATGGTTACTCCAAAGGACCTGGAACCGGGAACTTAGTGAATGACAGGGCTGATGCGACTGAAAAAAGGGGGAAGAGGAAGATCTGGTGAAACATGGTGTGGTGGGGAAACCAAGGTCTTGAAATGAGGGCAGGGCTGGAGGCGGGATCTGAGACCTGACGTGTCCCAGCTGTGGGAATTCAGACGTGCAGACATGCCTCCCAGAGTCTCAGTTTCCTCAACTTCAACAGGAGTAAGAACAGATGGTAAGGAGGTTTAAAGGGGGGAGGGTAGAAAAATGTGCCAGCAGTGGTAGGTTCCCAGCATCTCTGATCCCTATGAATAATGCCTGGCCACCGACACTACACACCAGACACTAAGCTAACCACCTTACACTGCTATCCCCTGTGATCTTCCCAAGGCTATTTCATTCACTCCCCACGGAGGAGACACTGATCACCTCCTTATCACCCTGGAGGGCACTGAGCTTTCGAGATGTGGAGTCACTCGCCGCCCCCCACTGCACAAGCGGAAACCAGGAGAGCCCAGACTGGGAGCCAGAGCACAAGGCACCCTAACCCCAGGAATCTTCCATCACATGCAAAGTCAAAATGAGGCACTTTCTGCAGGGCCATCCACAAGGGAAATCCAACTGTAGATTGTAGTCTGGGTCAAGAACAAAAGCCCCCCAAATTTATAATGCAACAGGGCATCAAGGGAGGCCGAGGCTGGGGAGAGGATGGCATCGGACTTCAGTGTCACTCACTCCTTCTGAGGACGCCTTCCTGCCTCCCCTCTCTCCTGTTCCCCAACTCCCAAGTAACTAGGGGGGATCGGGGGGCCACCATCCCTGCCCTCACTTTTTTAATAAGCCCCCTGGAACCCTGGTTCCACATCTCCCTCATGCCTGGATTTATGTCTCGGTTTCCATGGAAAGTCACACTTGGTCAGATGTGGGAGTGCACTCCTCGTGATGAACTAGGAAACGTGTGCAAAGAGAATTACTCCCCCAGGCAGCGCTCCGTCAGAGCGCCCGCCCTAGTATCTCCTCAGCCCACACACCGAGAAGTCGTGTTAATGTTTGCCAAAGAACGAGGCTTTATAAAGGAAGTGGGTCAAGAAAGGCAGCATATCGTTTTACAAATAACTTTAAAACTGCTCAGGATAGACGGCAGGGCTCTCTCAGGCCTGTTTTTTCAAATCGCTGCAGAAACAATATCCAGAATTATGTCTCATAAAGCACAGGTATTGCAAAGTGGTTGATCAGCCCAGGAAGGAACACAGAGTGAAATCTGAATGATTTCTAACTGAGGCAGGAGTGGACAGAGCTACCAAAGTTACATGAGGCCATCCTTGACATCTGGGAGGCAGGGAGGCCCACGGCTCCCAGGCCAGAACTCTGTGGGGGTGGGAGCTGTATTTCTCAGTCAACGGTGACAGGAACTTCAGCTCTCAGCCCCAAATCTAGTGTGGCTCTGGGAACACAGCCAGAGAAGACTCAAGGCAGTTTACTGGACGGATACGAAGGATGCCCTGACCATGGCCGGTAAGAGCCGGATGAATCTGAGCAATAAGGAGAAAATCACGAACAGCAGTAGCAGCAGTAATGGTGGTAATGATCCAAGATGGACCAAGGGCGAGGCAGGCGGGCCTGGATAACAAGCCAGGAGTGGGGTGGAGGTGGAGGGAAGGAAGAGCACAGGCAGGCAGAGAAGGGGAAAGAAAACGCATGGCCACAGTCATCACCTCCGACGTGCACTGAGCACTTACTGTATGCCGGGAACTGCGCAGGCGCTCAGCACACAAAGCTCACTGCCGCCACTCAAATGTCTGATAAGTATCATCACTGTCCTCATCTCAAATGTCTGTAGGTCACCACGTCTCTATCGATCCAGTGGGGACACTGTGCCGCCAAGGGCTGGTGTCAGCAGAACGGAGTGAGCAGGGCTGAGTCAGGGGTCACCAGGCTGGGGCGAGCAGGGTGCTAACCAGTTAAGACCACCCCCATCCCGACAGCTGCCACAAGGTCAACAGATCCCCAAACACTGGGACAAAGGGATACGCGGCCAGACACTAACTTACTCTTAGGGTCTCCCTGACCCTGAGCTCTCTGCGGCAAGTCCTGAAGGGAGCTCCCACACGGGCCTCTTCCTCAACGGTCTCCCCCGAGCTGGGGAGCTTCTTCGGGGCCCTGTCCCTGCAGCGCCCAGCCCAGCCTGGCCCGGGGCGGAGAGGGGAGCTCAGTAAACATCTACCTAGAGATAAACGAATGGCGATCACAAGATCTCTGTTCTGGGACCACAGTTGAGAGGGCAGGAGGCTACTGAGACTTCTGGAGGCTGCAGATCAAGAGCATAGACTACATGGGAAACTGAAGGTTTCAGTGTCCCGTGGCCCAACAGACGTCATCCCTGGGCCCAGTTCTCCATCACAGTCTCAGCCTAAACAAGGCTCATCCTTTCTCAGAGGAGCGGGAAGGACTTCTCTGTCCTCCCCCAGGGAGACCAGAACCCCACCCCCTACCTCCCACAGCATCCATGGAGGGTCACACACTGCTGAGAGCAGAGATGACAGGGGACACGCTCCAGCCTCACTGGGTGGGGGCTGGAGAACGTTTTGGGGAAGGTGGGATGAACCAACACTCAAGTCAGAGGTCAGCACCAGACACACTGGGCATGTGAAGGATAAACACACATGGAGGCTGCAAATCCACAGCAGGCACGCGGCCTGGCTGGCCAGGCCATCCCGGCATCCAGCAGGCAAAGTGGAGGCCACGCTCCAGATCTGTAGGCCTTGGGGTCAAGAGCAAAACCAACAAGAGCTCCTCCCTGTCCTCTGTGCTCAAGTGCTCAGAACTCTTCCGTGCTATAAAGGTAACTTGGTACATAGACTGCATATAAGTAAATACCCTCCACAGAGTTCGAGGTAAAAGATACATTTACATTTCCACAGCAACAAGAGGATGATGCCACTGTGGATGGAAAATAAGGACATGGAATCAGCTAAGGGCAGATTTCAACCTTCAAATAAGTTTCCTGTAAATTTCAAAAACAAAAACAAACAAAACACCTGTTGGTTTTCGAGAGCTTCCGGGACTCTGGAATAGCACAGAAGGGACTCTCCTTGGTTATTTACTTGCCTGAATCTAGGCACTTTTGTACCCAGGGCAGTCCTACCCCCGGGAGGGAAGGTGTGGCCTGAGGCTGGATCTGAGCCCCCCCTCCCCTTTCTTCCATCTATTTTGTAAGCCAGGCTTCCTCCAAGGGATTAGTTTAATGAAAAAATTTAGAAGTTACAAAAGAGACTGAAAATTCCTGCTCTATGTCAAGAGTTGGCAAAAAAATAAAAGTCTGTGTGTGAAGGGCTGGACAGTCAATATTTTAGGCTTTGTGGGATGAGAGGCAAACTGGGGATGCTATGCAGGTACTTAGATAACAAGAGAGAAAAAAAAGTCTACAAATTTTTACTGATGAAATTAGAAACTTTATTTCTTGACACTGAAATATGAATCTCATAGAATTTCCACGTATCATGAAAGAATATTCTCCTCTTGATTTTTTTTTCCCCAGTCATTTAAAAAATATAAAAACTTATTCTTTGCTTGGGGGCCAAAGAGGCGTGGGCCACATTTGGCCCGTGGGCAGGAAGGAGTTTGTGAACCGTGCTGCAGGTCCTGGTTCAGCACCAGAGTGAGACCCACTGGTGACCTCGCAAAAGGACCAAGTGAAAGCCCTTGGCTGGTCAGAGGGATACGAACCTGACAGCACCTAAAACCAGACACTCCTCGCCTCTGACTTACAAGCCACTTAAGAAGCAACTGCTTTCTACTCAATTTTTCAAATACCGAATGTAGTATGAGCCGAAACTCAGCAAAATTATTTTCCTTAAGCAAACACTTCTTTAAAAATGTTTATACATATGTATGTAAACAAATGCAATGTTTTTATCTTCCTAAGTTGGAATCATGGTACGGTAGGCTGGCTATAAACTTCTCATCTGCATTACAGGTTTTCAGCTGATGCCACTGTTAATCTGAATCATATTAACAAAATGCCTGATGAACATCAATCAATCAGACTTTGAACTATCTGTCTTGGCAGCCTCTGAAGGCTTCCACGACTTCAACAAGCCAGACAGGAACACTGATATTACCATCAGGGGACGCTCACCCACTCCTAGACTCCCAGATTCCAGGACCGTCTCCACTGCCCCGTGAATCTGAGCACGCGCATATTGATCACTAAGCCTAGGCAGGCCCGCTTTCTGGTAGGTAGCTTTTGGGGTATACTGAAGTCTCACCCTGCTTGGGCCAAGAACATGCAGTAACAGATGAGACAAACCCAGAATTAAAACATGGATCCGCCCACAGAAAGGGTTGGAAGTGACTACAGAGAAAGCACATGTGAGGAAAGTTCTAAAGGCAAATCCGGTGTTTAAAATGGCAACGTGGAAGGTGTTCCCGACATGGAAAACGAAAACCACAAAACGACCTTTAAAGTCCTGAACGTGTCTACTGAAAAAGCAAGGCCAACTGACAAACTGAAAAACCAAGAACTTCACAAAAACGCCTACTTTCCCGGGGCCTCAGACCTAGAGTAATCTCCCACCGTCCTCCGAAAGCGTGCCTCGGGTCAGGGACAAAAGCGGCACTTAGTGCAGTCTCACTCTGAGCGCAGTCTGCTCTGCACACATCGCTTCGTCGAACAGTGTCAATCACCCTGCTAAGAAACAATTTTTATCCCCATTTGACAGAAGGAAAAACTGAGGCATGGAATTTTAACTAACCGCCACCATTACAAGGGCAGCAAGAATCAGATTTGAGGTTCAAAGCCTGTGCTCTGTATCTCAGAGTCTAGTAAACAGCCACAGCCCAGGGGCCCCATCTGGCCCACTGTCTGGTCTGTAAATAAAGTTTTATTGGAACACAGCCATTTATTTAAGTACTGACAGTGGCTACTTTCCTGTCCCAGCAGCAGAGTGAGTAGTTGCAACAGCGACCGTACAGCCTGCAAAGCTGAAGGTATCTGCCATCCAGCCCTTGCTTCAGTTTCCTGTGGGGACTTACTATGCAACAGCCTCTGTTGGGGAAACACCTCTGCTCAGAGGCTCCCTACGAGGCAGCATCTCTGGACCGTCCTTAGATCTCAGTGGCTCCAGGACCCCCTTCCCCAGTCATCATGTCCACGCTGCCTGGACAAGGAGAGCACCCATGATGTCAGATCAGCCAGTCCACAAGGTGACCGGATTGAGAACTTTGTCCAAAAGGCACAATGGTGCCCACATCGAACCAATCAGATTCACTCCCTTTGAGAGTCTGAAGGAGGCAGCTGAGAGCAGGTGACAGGACCCAAAAGGCACCAGGAAGGCTCCAAGACTTGGAGATCAGCTGAGCCACACCGGCTGCATGGACAGAGTACTGGAGACAAGGTTGAGGGTCCCTGCAGCAGCCCAAGCAAGGTCTGGAGGCTGTCCCTGGCCTAGAGACAGGGCTGCCCTCCTTCATCCTTAACCAGGAGCATTCGGGGGCACCCCCACCCACAGCCCCCGGTGAACACAAGAGCCTGCCCAGCAGGCTCATTTCACTGCACCAGAGGGCCAGCATCAAAACTCTACCATAGCAACGCAGCCTCCTCCCCCAAAATACAAATGAACGAACACAAACCATGACTTCCAGACACAGTCACACTCTGTTTTATAGTTTTGAGCTATCTGAAGAAAGGAGGCACGACACAGCCCTTTCCCCACCAATAACAGTAATAAATATTTCATAATAATTTAAAATAAATTCTGAATTATTCATGACACGTTCCTCAATCATAATCATCAACATCATTACATACATGAGTGTGTGTGTATTTTTTCTTATTTTAAAGCCAACAGGTAGGGTGGCTGTTGGGGTGGGGGGGTTCCTCCCCTCCCCTCTACTTCTCTTTACTGCAGGACCCACTATTGTAAGTTTTCAAGACCACCCAGCAAGAAGTATAGAAGTTGGGTTATTATCCTAATCATCTAAGTAAAAAAAATAAATAAATCCATGTCCAAGATTCTGCTATATTAACTCGCCAGTTTTTTTTTTTTTTGAAGTTAGATTTGATTTTTAAATCCCTTAGGTGATGAGACTTGTGGGTTTTTATCATTTTACTTCTATAATTTTTAAAATACAGACTTGTGATCCTTTTTCCCAAATCAATCTGATAGAAAGTGAATTGTGGTTAATGCACAATAAAATCAGAGTTACCTTTTGACTTGGGAGAATTATTAGCATTTTGTTTCAATGGTTTCCTAACTCTCTGAATTAAAAAATGCCTTATCAAGCCCAGGACTTCCCAAAATACTGGAGTTCTACAGATCGCTCTTTTTCAATGCTTTGGAAACTAAAAGAGCACAAAGGAACAGGAATCTAGCTATTGAATAACTTGTAAACCCTGCAGAGTCGTACAAACACACGGCCTTGGTGAGAGGCATGGGCCCCAACACTGCACACTTGAACTTCTCCTGACCCTCGAGTGTACTCAAATGATATATCACAAATACCATAAAGCAGCATTGTAATTACAGGGAACAATTGATTTTAAAAGGTCTACATAAGAATAATACTCATAAAAATATAATAACCTGAAGCAGAGAATTTAGGGATTAGAGCAGTTTGAAGGTTATACTTCAAGTTCCTAAAGGCTGTGTACAAGTTAGCACTCACAAGGGTTTTTAAAAATGGGACAGTTATGTGCATGCTGAATTCATTTATAATCCAGGTATTTTTTAAATGGGTATTAAAGCACCCCTATCCCACGTTCAGGACTAAAAGCAGTTATGTTCCCCTAATATAATTAAGACGCTGGCCCCATGACCCATCTTCCCACTGGCAGGTTTAGAATGTCAGGGAACACAGGATCTGAAGGGAGACTAGGAGGGGGTGACGATTACTTAGAAAACTCCTGGGCCAAGCACCGGGGGAAGCCTTTTCCCAGGGGAAGGAGTCAGCAGAGAGCCCACGGAGAAGAAAACAAGAGTAGATTTGATGAGATCAAGGGGTATCTTGGAGCGAAAACCGCATCGTCAAGGGAAAGTGTTTTAAATTCTTGGTTAAGCTGAAATGGTACTTATATAATACAATCCATTCACGGACGGAGAAGTCAAACATCAGTGTGCTAGGCCACTACAGCACACCAAAAATAATCCTCCGTGTGGCTGTTATGAAAGGGAAAGACGTATCTTGAAGAGAGATGAATAAATCTGGACATCTGTCTTCAAAAGAGGTTTCCTTAGGAAAAAGTAACTTCAAGTTTAAAACAGTTTTACCCATCCCATCAAAATAAATATGTATATATATATATAATATATATATTTATACATGCATATATATGTGTATATATATTTATATACACATATGTGTATAGGTATGTGTGTGTGTGTCTGTGACTATATAGTCTTGAGATAATCCCCAGGTTTCCCAGATTTCAAGTTACTTTTTCTTATCACTTCCCCAAATCTGCAGAAACAAGGATTTCTCCCAACAGTGAGCTCCCTTTTATACGTCCTTATCTACCAAGAGTCACCTCAGAAAACCTTTGAAATCCTGTGTTGTGAATACCTGATGTGAGAAGCCAAAATAAACACGCTCCCGTTGCAACCAAGCGAGAGGTAGAAAGTGGAGTTAACTAACTGTACAGTATCACGTAGCTTTATCAATTTCAGATAAATGAGGTCATGCATATTCTCTTGAGGGTTCCATCCTCATTGTTTTAATGGACAGACAACCAAAAGTCTGAGTTTGACTTCAAACACCCTAATGCTATTTCTTCCTACTGAAGAAACAAAATTCTTAAGATTGCCCACTCTGGGAATATACAGGAAAGTGATTCTTGAGTCTGTGGGTGATACACTGCACTCCTTTAAAAAAAAAAAAGTACGCTTATTTGCGCTTTCCATCATGTGATATATTACATGCATTTATTACCTATTTAAATATATCCCCTAACAGAATACAGCAAGGACTTCACCTTACTCACAGGTATGTCCTAACCCACAGCAGTCACTCAATTAAGACTTACTGAACAACTGAATAAATAATGGATTCCATATTGCATAGAAAAAAAATCAAAGTTTAGTCTTCTTAAAATATTGACACGCATAATTTACCATACGGGCAAACCTGAAGAAAAGTCTGATGCGAGGACTTCCTAAACAATGGGAATGCACTCAAGACAGGCTCGATTCCAACCCCGTATTTCTCTGAATCAGCTACTCCTTAAGCTCCATACTGCTCCACGCAGCCAATGGTAATTCTGGGAGAGAGGCAATTGATAATAATTATGTTTTCTGCCTTCTCTTGGGTTATGAATTTATCATGATGCGTAAGTTGAGCTACTCTGATGCCATGTTAACAAAGATAAACACCATGAAGATAAAAAGAAACTAAATTTCAGCATTTAGATTCTGCAGGGGAGTTTATTAAACAGTTTAAGTGAGGAAAGGCAAAGCCATGCAATTATGGAAAATGGGGCGCAACACCCTGGCTGGCCATTTTTGACGGCCACCTGAGAACGGATGTCAAATGCCCTCATTTCCGCAGGTACATTATCTTGTGTTTTACTGTTATTCACAGCTGCAAGTTGATTAATCTGTACTCAGAAATTCTAAGTGGCAAATGTGCAAGGCATAGCAATATACATTTTCTTACTTTATGGACACAGTGAAAATGCCTAAGCCACCTCTCATAAGTAACTCTTGCTCAACCGGTTAGAGAGATTAAAGTTTGCAAAAGGCTTTGAAGAATTTGATTTGAAGGGGAAAATTCAAGAGGAAGGAAAGCCCCCCTCCCCGACCCCATGTCTTAAAAAAAATAAACAAATAAAAATATAAACAACGAAGTCTGAAGGAAAACCAAACAAAAGAGAACAGCTGGGGGATGTCACGTTGCCAGAATCATCAATGATGTCAGTTCATGTCCTTGTCTCCCTGCTTTCCGAACATTTCCAATAAAATCCAGAAACACCAGTGAGGACTCACACCCACAGACTTAGGCACCACAGTCAGCACTTAAATAAGAGATAATGATACCTGTTAAATCCATTGCCTAAATGCAATCATGGGAGGTTCTTAAGAATACTGAACCAGCTCTCCGTTTTCTGCACTAAGGAGATAAGGAGTGGCATGGATAATCGAAATGGGTGGAAAATATAAATCAGTGGTTTGAGAACACATATCCTGATCTGTCCCTCCCCTCTGTCAGCCCAGCCCCCCAGTCTGTGCCCCGAGCAGATTTATTTTTCTGATCCTGCTTTCCCTGCTTAAAGTGAATTTACACTCCCTTTCGCACTGACCTTAGAAATGGATCTGAGTCCATGCTTCCAAGCTGGAGAAAACAACTTTCCCATATGAAAACCTTTGCAAATTATCCACAGCTTTGACAACTGGTACTCGGCAACTGACGCTATTCTCAGTGGGAAGTTCTATCAACCACCAACAGTAACTTTAAGATGCAGTAAGGGGTATATTTCTGTGCAAACATATTCATCAGTTATTATTCAAATGCAGTTTGGGTTTACTGTTTCATAATTTCCCATGCTTACAGTTCCTTACTGCCTTTCCAAGCCTGCTGCCGTGAACATGGTCCAGTCAAAGAATGCACCTGCCCAAAGCTTGCATGCATCATGCTCACGTTAGTTTCCACCAGAGACACCACAGACACAGCTAACCCATCGCACCCGGCCTTTTGTCAGTTCACTACAGCATACCAGACGCGGCTGCAGACATACGGCTGTGTATCACTCTGTACTGCAACGTTTTCCCTGCCCTTCCCTGGCATCATATATTGAATGGACTGGGATATGGTGAACTGGAAACCAGGAGGGCAAGGAAACACCTGTGATGGTATTCTGGGGGAAAAGAACAAAATGTCAGGTACGAGAACTTGGTGGGAAGAGGCAGTCCTGGTTGAGAGACTCCGCTATGGTTTCACTAACCGGATGCCACGTGGTCCGCAGGTTTACGGCTAAAGCATCTACAGACACTCAAACAATCCACTTAACCCAAAAACAAAAAGTATGGGATGGGAATCTGAGACCTATAGAAACTGTAGAAACAGAAATGACTACTTCCTTCCAAGACCTATGAAAACACATGAGGTCGCAAACAGTTTGTTTTATTTTATTTTAAAAATTATTACAGAAGAAACTACACTTCTTAATGACCAGGTATAGGTTAAATCATAAAATAGTGATGACAAGTGTTAAGACACTTGAAACAAAAGCCCCCACAGGCCCATCCTGGTTTAGCATCTTACGACTCCAGAAGGGAGACCAGCGTAGTGAATGAGTGATCTTCTAGCTGACACTGAAATGATGAAAGATGAAACCTCAAAGCTCTGTTTGTCAATGACATTCACCAAAAGGCTCAAATGTGAAAAGGCCGAAAGCTGCATTTTTAAGTCATCTGAAATCCTGTTTCATCTAAGAGCGCCTAATTCCTGTCGATTCAGCAAACGTCTACTGAGGGTGAAAACAGTTACGGTCCTCATGTCTCTTCCCCACGGCCGCCTGCTTTCCCACCCAGTGAAGACAAAGTTTCAGGGGTGACAGAATACCCTAGGCTTTTGTGATGACCTTGAGGTCAATTATCCACCCTCACTCTCCATGCAAAGGCAGGAAGAGCGGTGCCCCTGGAGAAGGGAGAAACATCGAGGTGTTCGCGATAACGCTCCTGGCTCCCTGGAATGGGACTCCCCCGGCCCACTCCCCCCAGGGCCCCGAGCAGATGCTCTGTGATAGCCTAACTATTGGCCAGAGAGATGCTCCACAGGCCAGGTTGGTACGGTGTCCTGGTGACATCTTGTGGTGAAATAGAATACAAATAAGCCTAAATTCCACCCCTGGCTGCATTTGGGTTAACTGGACCCTGATTCCACATCTGTTTTCCTACCTGGATAACTTCTCACTTTGTCCCTCCTTCTCAGAGGAGAACTATCTGCTAGGCCTATAAACAAGAGGTATATACCGGGTCCAATGGCCTCCACACTTAACCACAAATCAAAGCAAACACTTCCCAGAGGTGACGGTGCACAAGAAAGCAGCAACCTCCATTAGAGGAACAAGAAGCTATCTTCAAAGAGTTTATACAAATACTCCATCTTACCTCGATCACCATCTATTCCAATGAACTAATTAACAAAAAGGTAGCAGGAAGGGGAATGGGCAGGTAACATGTGTTTAGCTCCAAAGACTTCTTCAATAAAGCCTGGGGTAAGACGATAAAATTCCCGGAATTTCTGTGAAAAGTTGTTCTTATTCAAGTACGAATCTATAATCCTAACATATACAATCGACAAAAAGTAAGTAAACTTGAGGTGTTTCTCTCTCGGGTTAAAAATGGATAATGGACAGGGAAAAGATGCCACAAATAAAATGATTCCATGCTGATGTTAAGGGCCCAACTGACTGTAACTGCAAACATAGATGAAAAGACGGCCCAACAATGAGGGAGCTGACAGTTAAACCATTTGCATTGTGAACTAAGTACAACAGAAGCGTATGTAAATGCTAATATACATACCTCCTTGTGCCCACACTCATTTCTTTTTAAACCACTTAGAAGGCCAGAGGTGCATATACTGGAAGAGACATGAATCTGTCTATATGAAACCCTTACGTCCGGGAACAGCTCTTAACAGACTGACCTGGTCAGTGAAAATGCATTTCCTGTGCGTGACACACGGAACGTGTGCCTTTGATGAGTGTGTCCCGCAGCGGGAACCACAGCGCAGCCGTGCCTGGCCTTTATCACCTGTCCAGTGAGACAACAGGTGAGGTCAGTGCACACATTTGTCACCTACTGTTGTCTACAACAGTAGCAGCACAGCGGGAGGCCTGAGCTACACAAGATGACATCACAAGAGATACACAAAGACACATACATACGTGTGTACATATACTTGTACCTGTTCATATAGAGATACGTAGACAAACAGACAGCATTTTCTTTCTGGTATTTTCTAGGAAGTGCTAAGGAAGATCATTATTAACATGTTTCTGGCAGAATATGGATCTCCAAGAATGCTGAGATTTTAAACCCAGGATGGGGAAATTCGAATGTTAGGTACCCTTCTCAGTGACGGCTGGGAAGCATCAGGCTTGGTGCCAACTCCAAACTGAATTAAACCTGAACTCAAATCCCAGGGTGGGTGGAATGAGGGCCTATTACCCCACGGGCTGACTGCTGACAGCTTAAGAATACCCATCTCCAACCATGTGTTCCAGTAATTTCCAGAGGACACCCAGGGGTGGCCCAAGAATAGGTAATGGAGCAGGATACGTTTTCATTCGCAAAGGGATCCAAAATGCTGAGTCTGGGTTGTGTTTTGTTTCTGCAATGCAGAAGTAGCAGTGAAACTAGTGGCAATACTAGAAATATTTTTAAATTCTTGGGTGGGGAAAAGACAATGACATTATTTAGATGCAATATGAAACAAGCCAAACTAAAAAAACAATAGAATAGAATATAAAGTTGACCCTTGAACAACACAGGTGTGAGCTGCATGGGTCCGCTGGCACACAGATGTTTCTTGGCAGTAAATATTACAGGACTGCATGGCCCGTGGTTGGTTAAATCCACGGATGGAAGAGGAGCCATGGATGCGGACAGCCGACTATAAATTATACTCGGATTAACCCCCACATTGTCGAAGGGTCTTGTAATTCAGAGAGATGTGCTGGTTGGAAACTAAGGGAAAAAAAAAATAGGATTCCAGGACTTTAGAGTTTAATCTAGTATTATGAAATAAGATGGAATAATTGAAGTGTAGTTTTCTTAACTAGCCCAGGTATATTTACTGGGGAAGGAATAAATTATTCCAATAACTGGTGATGGGACAATTGACTAATTATCTGGGGGAAGCAGCTGGATCCTAACTCCATCCCTCATACAAACAAAAAAGAAAAATTCCCAATGAATTTAATGATTTCAAGGTCAAACATAGGAGCATTTAACCAATAAGACACATAAGTGGATATATAACATTACAGTGGAGAAAGATTTTTAAAGCATGAGAACTAAAAGCAGAGACCATAGAGGACAGGTTGATCAATTTGACTTCACGAAAATTAAATATGAAATTAAAAGACAAAAAAAAAAGCAGAGATCATAAGCAAATACTTGTGATACAGACAACAAAGGGTTAATATCCCAGCACAAACACATCAAAAGTTCTTATTCATAAACCTAAAGACACAGTAATGAGTCAAAGATCATGAATGGACCCTTTTCAAATGAAGACATTGCTGATAAGTACACTAAACAAGGTTTAGTTTCACTGATAACCTAGGAAAGGCACAGTAAAATTAGACCCAACTTGGTTTTCAAAAATGACACTTATTCTTAGTAAAAATACAGCCAAGTGGCCTCTCAATCTTTCAAGAGGGCAATTTGGCAATTTATCTCAAAGTCTGCTCCTACCCTGGGAACCAGCCCTTCCAGGCACACTCAGTAATCACTCACTGGTGTGTGCTACAAAGGCATTCACTGCGATTCCGTTTACAACACAGGAAAATTGTAAATAACCTGTATGTCCAACAACAGGGGATTGGTTAAATTAATTATGACCGGCCCAGACGTTAGCCCATTGGGCAGCTATTAAAGATGACACTGCCTAAGGATTTAACTGCACAGAAATACTGCTAAGTAGACAAGAACAGTTTTCAGGACAATTCTGTTTTCTTTTTTTGACCTGCCTATATTTTAATTTTTTTTTCTACAAACTACATATGTTTGTGATACCAGAAAATACATACGTGAAACAACCACTGAAAACTAACTTGTTCTACTTAATTGAGAAGGAAAAGTAATGTAGATGTGGCCTCTGGTCCTGTCTCCACTGACCAACCACAGGACCATCAGCAGCCACTTACTCCATTTGGGCCTCAGTTTCCTCACCTGTAAACCAGGAATAGCAACACCCTCCTACCCTAGACCTCCGGAGAAGACCCAAACACACGACTGCATAAACATCCTCTCTCTAGACACCTAAAAGGCTATTTAGTGGTGGCAGCGTTTTGGAAAGTCTGCTGTCACACTAACCAGGCAAAAGTAATTCCCCAGCTCCATGTGACAGACATGTCTGCTCAGTTAGGCTCAAACGCCTCTCCCCCAAATCTCTGCAACTGAACCCAAACACCGTCTCCTTCTAGAAGCCCAGCCCAGCTGGAGGGATGGCTCCCAGATTGCTCTTGACCCCTTCTGTGTTTTCTATAGCATCATCCCATGGCCTGCCTCCTCTCAGCTGCCGGGGAGGCCCCTACACCCTGCACTCTGCCTGCCCTCCCTTCCAGAACCCCCAGCGCCCCTCTCCACAGCCACAGCAATCTTGAGGACCAGCCAAGGCTGGAAAGTGCGAAACGGTAGGTTCCACCCAAGTGCAGTGCTTCCCAGCCTGGGTGCTACTGACTCTGTGGGGTCGGCCGATTCTTTGTTGTGAAGCCTGTCCTGTGCTTTGTGGGATGTCCTCAGTATCCCCAGCCTGAACGCAATGAATGCCAATAGCAACTCATTCCCCACCTTAGATGGGACAACCAAGATATTAGCAGACACGGCCCCTGGTCATGAACCACGGCACACGGTGAGAAAGGCACCACTTTCCCGTTACTAACGGGCACAGCCTCTCAGCAGCAGGTCCCCATGTCAAGTAAATGACCACTTGGGCAGGCCAGTGTGCGCAGAGCCCCGGCCAGCATCTCAGGAGATCACACAGGGCATGACCAGGAGGGTGCCTCTCCCCTCCTTCCTCAGCCTGGAGCCAAGGGAAGGGGACAGCCCCCCGAACCCGCAGCCGATCTGCGTCTCCTCTGAGAGCATGTTCTGGAAGCGCTACAGAGCCAGCGTGAAGATCTTCTGTGTGATTGCTTATCTCCCGCGCGTCACTTTTTCAGCACCATAAAACTGAAATACTTGAAATAGATGTCACTACATTTGTCACGAACTGACATGGCCAATTAATATTACAAATTCACCATGGAGAAGCGCTTCCAGCTCCCAAGGTATAAACTGCTGAACATCACAATTTCATCTTGTAACAACGGGCCAACCTCACCAGGGCTATAAATATGGCCAAGCACAGCCTGATTAAATGGTACAAGTGCTGTTCCCTGGGAGTTGCTTTCCGGGTGACACTTGCACGGCACCCAAAGTTAACAGGTGCCACCCGTGTCTTGGCTGCAAAATGTAATTTTTTTTTCACTCTTCCTTCGGGAAGAAGTTGACTGCTGCCTACAATGTCATTTTGTCTCCCCTGAACCATCAGCACACTCCGTATACAACGTGAAAGGTCTGGACACGGGCGGTCCCAAGCTCTGTTGCCACTTAGCTAGTTAGGCTTCTCCTTTTTCTTTCTCTCTTTTTTTTTTATTAAATGGTGTCATAGTCAAATTCGTTCTCCTAATGAGACACAGCTGGGCCCTTGGCCCCGAAGACACGGCTGGTGGGAAAGAACCAGAAGACAACTGGCCTCCCTCTAACTGCCCGCGGGCCAGCCTTGCCCCACCCTGCCCCGGAGAGCCGGCCGGCTACTCTCCCATGGAACAGAAAAATGCCGTTGTCCCAAGTCACACGATGGTGTTCTCGGCTGACTCTCAAACACTCTCCCATTCACTGCTGCAAAGGGAGAGCTCTGAAGTGGATTCCACAGGACGTAGTAGGAGCTCAGAGGCCCTGACTTTCCTTCCTCAGCACAAGTTCCCAGCCCCGGCCCTGTGGCTCAGTTCTTTTCCCTGTCGGTTTGGAAGATGGAGAGAGTGTTGAGGAAAGAGATTACATATTAAGGAACGTAAGTCGCAGCCAATAAATTACCAAAACTGAATAAATAAGGTCTGCCTTGGAAATAAGGTTCTGGAGGAAGGTGAGACTGATACATGCGGGGCTGTGAAATTGGAGAGAAATGTGTCAAAAACAAATTACAAACCTTCCAAATACAGGATTACACATGAATGGATGGCCATAATCACACATCAGTCAAACCCAACGTGTGTGTTAGATCTTGTGTTTCATCACGTAGAGTCCTCTCCTGGGTCATTAATTAGCACCCTCGGTTCCAGGTACCGGGGTACAAGAGGGGTGAGGGGATGCTGGTTCTGCCTCAATATTGTGATTCACTTCCTCACCCACTTCTCTTTTTCTTCCCTCATTTTGCTAGAAATGACTTCTGCAGAAAAACAAAGTGCTTTCTTTTAAAAGGAAAACATGCCAGCCTCTGCTCTCAGAGGTCACCATTAATGCAAACAGGAGATGGCTTCCCTCAAAGTAGACTTAAAGTGACTCCCTGACGTTTAACACGCAAAAAAAGCTATGTGATGTTTTATGCATTTATACCACACTTTTCCTTATTCTTCATCTCTCAGTAGTGGAATCTCTCTGTTTTATGAAAGCTGAGACAGTCCAGACGAAGAACAGTTTACTCCAATACCAACAGAAATTACAGAAAATATAAAAATCCCACTAATCCCTTTAATCTCTAACTTTCCAAGCAGGTGAATTAATAGAGAGGACATTCAAGATTTATTTTCCTTAAGCTCCAACAGTAAAGAGTGTTTCAAAGTCATTCTCAAAGCTCTGGAGATTTTTAAAAATCCAAATGAACCAAGCTTAACTCTGTGGTGTGATATACAGTAAAAGCTACTCCAGGATTTACCTACTTAAAGGTACATGGTACATTTGCACGAGAGAAAAAGAAAGTCTAAACAGCCGTGGCTCTGGCAGTTAGAAATTTGGAATAAGCTTCTCGATGGATAATTTGAATCTTAATTTTAAAAGAAGCCCAGGAAGAAATTATTGGAGTGAATACCAGGTGAAGGGAGGAAATTACGTGCAGGCTTCCCTATACGGACAGCGCCCCTGCCCTGTGACTCTGGGCACTTCATCATCACATACATTCTAGCTCAGAACTGCCTTTGTTTTTCTTGATCCTTGTCACAGAACCTCGTGCAAATTGCTTTTCACGTTAGAGAAAGTTGTAAATGGTCTTCCTGTCCCTAAATTTCTTGTCTCACTCAAGAAAACATTAAGCATATTTCAAATAAAAATTTATAATTATCAATAGCCATATCAAAGAATAAACACCCAAGGTGAGATAGCTGGGTTAATAAAGATCATAAAGTGGAACAGAAAGCTCTGATTTTCTAGTTATGATCTGAAAGGATACTGTCAAGAAAGCAAAAGAATAATCAGAAGGCCTTTGGGGATGACTCAGTAAAAGCCATTTCAGTAACATAGTTATGACCAAATAAAGCGTTTGTTACATATTTGTTACACACTTTAGCAATTTTCCAAACTGAATGAATAAGTCGGCTTTGAAAGGAGGGTCTGGAAGAAGGTGAGAACTACATGCACCAGTATATGAGATCAGAACGACACAAGTTAATATTATTTTATTTAAGTGGGAGCATCCTTGACATAACTGGCCTCTGAGCCACATAAAATGCATCAACATCCCATAGGAGGCCCACGAAAGAGAACTCTCGACTCAAAAAACATCACACAAAAATCCAGCACCTTCTAGACACCACTGGATAAAGAATTTGAGCAAGTGTCCTGAATAAACAGGCACTGGTGATCACTGGGCATTACCTTACATACCATAGACAGAGAATCCATTTTCAATTCATTTTGAATTCACCAACACACAGTTTACCAAGTACTTTCACTGATGATGATTCGAGAGACACTCTGAAATGTATCTATTACAGCTCTACTGAGATATAGTTCACATACCATATGATTCACCCATTTAAAGTGTACAATTAATTGGTTCTCAGCATATTCACAGATATGTTCGACAATCACCACAGTCAGGAGAAAAGAACAGAAAATAAAACAGGGAGGAGGAGGAGAGAGGAGAGGGGAGGGGAGGGGAGGGGAGGAAGTAAAAAAAGGAGAGGTTTGGAGGCATACTTTCTATGCTGCGCTCCCCGTGGTCTTTGCTATTGTAGGATTTCTCACTATTTCCCACGGTAATAAAGCTCTATTTGCCTGGTTGCCAAATAAACTCTCTTCCCAAATAAAGACAGAAAGCAAAAGAAAACTATTCATTCGCAAAATGGAGACTCATCGAGTTAAAAAATTAAGCTGTGCAGATCAGAAATGTAATCACAGGAGACAAGCTCTGAGAGTTTTTCAATCACTGTGGGCCTGCATCAATTTAAAGTCATGTTACATTAAAGAGAAAAAAGTCGGGGAGAGTCTCCCCATGTCACTTTAGATTAGATTTGTTGTTGTTACAGGCTGTGCATTTTGTCAGCTTTATTTTACATTTTAAAGATATTGCCCAATGCCCATAAATAAGAAACACAACCTACGACTTGTTCTCCATTGCCCAGAGGTTAGGAAACAGCACAAATTAACACGGAGAGTAAAGCACCGTGTTCATCCAGGTTTGTATTAACTTATTAACTAACTTCCTTGGAGTAAACAAACACAGAGCAACTTCAAATACAGCAGTTTTTAACTGCACTCCACTTAATTTCAGACTTACACAGAAATCCATTTGTGGTCTATCTCCTGTCACCTATTCCACTATGCAGGAGGGAACTGGAACACTCCATCCTGTTTGTCTCAGTGTCTGGTCAAGTGTGACTTCCGTTGTCTCATCGAGATCTCGTTAAATCGCACTTGAGTTGAGTCCTGGGCTCCAAAGGCTTCTAAACCTCAAGTTGCATAAAAGTGACACTTCACCAATTTAAGTGATAAGTTTTCAAATTGTGAGGCATCTAATTGTAACGATAAATTCACCTGGCTTTCCTCTACAGCCAGACATCCATATCTTTAACAAACAAAAGTGGCAGTTTAAAAACAGTTAGACTCCCAGACCCTAGTGCATAAAAATCACTGTCTCTACAGACAGCTCGCCAACCCGGATGTGCGTCTACACCGTGTGGCGCATGCAGGTCACGGACATTCAGAGCCAGGGGAGGCCCTTGCCTTGAAGTGGTGCCTTCCCTACTGGGCTTCCTAGACTGGAGACCACCGGCATCAAAAAAACTAGAGAAAACATGAAAATCTCACTGTAGGGACTTGAGCATTTTTTTTTTCCTTATAGGAGAGTGGTCTTCATATCAGTTGACAGTAGAATCAGGTAGAAGATGCTGTTTCATACAGTCCAATCATGACAGCCAACAAATCTCCTCTTAATGACAAGGACACTAAGAAAAGTAAACACAAGAGAAACAGGGATGGTGAAACTCGGGGGGCCTGGAGAGGGGTGAGCCTCTACTCCCTACAGAAGGGGAGGCTTCTGCTGAAAAACAAGAAGCTGGCATTTGAGTTTCTGAACGGGCTCTGAGTTGCCAAGGGCGTGAAGTCTGGAAGGATCTTTGAGGGTCATTGGACAACACTCAATTTCCAGCTTACGTGCTGACTTCAGAACCCGACCTCTGCAGGAAATGAGTCTCCACAGCCTCAACGGCAGACAGAATTATTTATCCCTGTCTCCCTGCACACTAAACACCCTGTCCCAGGAGCTGAAGTAACTGTTTGCTGAATGAATGGATGACTCTAATGTTTAACGTTTTGAGCATATGCGAGATGCTTTGCAAGACAACCTGGCATGTAATAACTTTCAAGAAGAGAACTCTTCTGAGCCCCCATGAAGCTTTCTGGTCTCTATTAAGGTTGGAAGCTCAGAACCTCGCAGAACAGTCTAGTGAGGCGCTGATCTGTTGCAAGGATCATACCGCACATGGTAGGAACTGATAAACGGCAGTGTTCCATCTCTGCTAGGATACTAGCCATGTGATTATCCAGGGCCCTATATTCATTATCTACTGCTCAGATGAAGGCTATTCCTTCCTTGCCTTTTATCTCCTTCTTCTATAATTAACCTTTTTTTTCCTACCAAGGTTGTACCTATATAAACACGGTGTTTTTATAGGAGTCTAAGACCCCTACATCCTAAGAGGCAGGGAGGGAAGTCAGAACAGAGCAGGAAGAGAGGGCTGGATTTTTATGTCTGTGTCTGGGGAGCAACATGCTCGCATCGCGGGGCAAGCAGAACAACGCCCCTCCTGCTCCCAAAGATGCCCCAGTGCTGATCCTCCGAAGCTGGGACTATGCTAGGTCACACGGCAGATGAAGTTAAGGCGGCTCAGCAGCTGCACTGAAGACAGGCAGGTTACCGTGGGCGCTGGAAGTGGGCCCACTGCAATCCCAAGGGTCCTTAAAGGTGGAAGAGGGAGGCAGAAGAAAGTCAGAGGAAGCTGGGACTGAACAGAAACACAAGCTTGCTGGCTTTCAAAACAGAGCCATAACCAAGGAGCATGGCGGCTACAAAGGCTGGGAAAGAGATTCTCTGCTGGAGTCCCCAGGAAGTCCCCTGCTGACGCCTAACTTTCAGCCCACGGACACCAGTGTCAGACTTCCATCCTGCAGAGCTGTAAGATAATAAATGTAAGCTGTTTAGCCGATGAGCTTGGGTTAACCCTGTCACCAGGAAGAAACTAATACACGTGGATAAAATGGGAGTAACTCATCAGTCAATCCACTGGTTTTCCGATTTGCAAGTCTCCAAGCCAAGTGCTTTAAAATAATTAAGTCAGACCTTGAGGGTCAAAAATAAAAAACCCCAAGAAATCTGTATTATCATTTTACGACTTTTACATGGGGGGGGGGGGGCGGGGCGGCAGTGATGACAACGGGGCTCCGAACAGCAGACGCTGACTGAGTGCTGAGTGCCAGGCACTGTGCCTGGTGATTTATAAGGGCTGTCCTCCAACCCTCACAAAAACCCTGAGAGGTAAGATCAATTACAAACCATATTTTCAAGAGGAGGAAGCAAGTTCAGAGAGGATCGGCGCTTGGCCAAAGGTCACACAGGTAGGAACTGGCAGGGCTTGGACACTTCAGTATGACCTTGAAAACACACAGATACTCCCAGCAAGAGAAGCAGCAGAGACTTTGGGGGATGAGCCTGTGGCAGAGACAGGGATCCTAGGACCCCAGGGTCTGAGAGGTCAGTGTGAAACGTGGGCGCCGAGCCCAGCCACACAGAGTCACAGCATGGGCATCAGAGAGGCAGGGTGGCATGTGGCCAAGAGGGCACATATCAGACACAGGTTGGACCTCATTTCAGAAGAGCCAGGGCAGGCTCACAGCACAGCCTGACACACTGCTCAGCTCCTGCTCGGCGGCGGGGCAGACCCCACATGCCCGGACAGGTCTCAGACAGCCTCCTGAAACCGCCCTGGGGAACCCAGAGGCCCTGAGGTCTCCAGGGCTTGTCACTCTGGCACCGAATACACTTAGTCTAATTGGATATTATTCCTTCTTTATGAAGCCAAGCAGGTTGTTACCTAGCTCCCTGGGTAAGACATTTGCAGCTTCATTTTGCAATTATATCTCCCTGGTATTTGTCATGGCACAGAAGTGAAATCTCTGTGTCACTGGTCCCCAATGTCATCTTTTCCTTCTGTTTAAAACGTAGGTGCTATATGCCAGGTCTTTTTTTTAATCTGTAAGCACTTTTCCATCCTCAACCAAAAAAAAAAAAATCCTGCGATATCTGACCAATTATTTTCTAACCCTCATTAAAAATAGATGCCATCTCTACTGCCACTGTGGCCGTTATTAGAACGGCTCACAACTGTCCTGGTCCTTCCATTCTTTTGCAGGCACACAGTAGGTCTGCTCTTCCCTGTCCTTCTGAAGTCAGGCATGGCTGTGGATGTGCTTTGGTCAATGAACTGGAGGTGGAGGTAATATTTCTGGGTGGAAGCTTTAGAAGCCAGGCACTGATCTGCCATGTCCCCCTCCCACTACTGCTAAATTAAGAGAGACACACGGAAGAGATGGTGCTAAGGTCAGCTTGGATCCTGAGTGACTTTAATGGGCAGAGCCCCACTTCCTACTCTCTTTGGTCAGCTATCCTGAGTGAGAAATAAACTCACTATGTAAAGCCACTGAGATGCGGGGATATTTGTTACTGCAGCACAACCTACTGCCTCCTGGCTGGTAAAAAGCCATTTTAAACTGTCCCATCTTTGTGTTCCACCTCCATGTCATCAAGTCAGCTTCCTTCTTTACCTCTAAACATTATGGGACTGCTCGTAAGTTATCAAAGGTGAGCCAGGCAGGCCCCCTAGGGTGCAAGGTCTACCCTAAATACTGCATCTTCTGGGGCTCCCCCCACTCTCTGCAGCACACCCTCTTTCTTGGACCTACTCCAGATGCACAGAACAAGAACATGGGCCTTGCTCTTCTCAGCAACTAGTCTTGAGAGGGCTGCAGGTGGACTCACCCACATTCATTTACAAAATGAAAATCCAGGCAGAGTCAGCCTGTGAGTCCTCCCTGGGCTTTCTAGGATCCTATATGAGCCACACGTGTCATTAAAGAAAGGGTCATTCCTCCATTCCCCCTGGAAAATCGCCATGAATTCAAGTCCTTTCAGAATGCCTTAGCAATTGTTTCCTCTGAGATTTTATCTTTTCCTACCAAACTAGACAGATCCATCTAGGCCCTCAGATTGGAAATCAACCGCTCCTTCTCCATCTAGTCAGCCCTCCTTCTGGAACAGCATCTGACGGCAAAGAAGCAGAGAGCTGAAATGTTCTCAGCCACATCGCTGCTGGAGGCCAGAGGCCATTCTCGGGAATAAGGTTAACATCTCTGCCGAGCACCTCACTGGGAAGGGCAGTTCGTAGCCCTGTATTCCCAGCCGGATGCTCACCTGCTGGCTGCTCTCACACCTTTCCCAAATAGCCCCCCAAAGAAGAACATGGTCAAATAATTACAGCTACCATGACTATGTGCTGGGGACCTAACATGCATTATCTCTAACGTCCACAGCAAACTGAAGCTCAAGGGGGTTAAACGACAGTAAATGGCAAAACTCAGATTTGCACCGGGTTTTCTGATGCCATGCTCATGTCGCCCCCACTCCCCCAGACCCCGTCCCTCCTGCATCATGTTTGTGCTCTCCTCCCTGCCAGGAAGATGCTCTCCGATCACATCCACACTGTGAAGCCCTGTTCTCCTGGTCAGCCATTCCACGTTACCCAGACCCACCCTGAACTCCTCCTTCTGGAGCCTCTCATCCACAGTGCTTAGTCTGTCCAGGCTGCTATACGAAAATACCAGAAACGGGGTGAATCAACCAACAGTTGAGTTGTGATTTCCACACTTCTGGAGGATGGAAGTCCCAGATCAAGGTGGCGGCAGCTTCTGTTCCTGGTGGGAGCGCTCTTTCTGGTGTGGAGACAGCCTCCTTGTCACTGTGAGCTCAAGAGGGTCCGCACAGAGCGAGCTCTCTCTCCCTCTTCTGATAAGGACACTACTCATGTCACGAGCATTTCATGACATCATCTCACCCCAATCACCTTCCCAAGACCCCACCTCCGAATTCCGTCCCAGTGGGGGTTAGGGCTTCAACTTATGAATTCAGGGGGGAACATAAACATTCAGCTCAGAAGAGCCAGTGCCATAAATGGCGTGCTTATTCTAGACATATAGTCTAGCTGCCTATTTTTTCCCTAAGTTCCCAACGTGCCACTCTCCTTGCTTTGTAACAAAAGACTTGACGATGCAACAAGAGCAGCAGTGGTGGGAGCAACTGCCAACATCCTCAAGGGCTTTCTTGATGCCAGGTACTTTATTAAGCAGTTCACCCGTATGATCCCCTACCTGTAAGCCTCTATCCTGCCCTCCACGTATGCCTCTCTCTGCTCTAGCATCCCCTTGTAAACAGAGCCTTCCCCCAAAACCCAGACAGAAGCAGTGCTCAGCACATATGTCTGATTAAGGAGTAGGTGAAGGAATGCATGAAAGAAAAAGGCCCTTCAAAGCCATGTCCATGGACTCCTTGGGATGTGTGAGTCCTAGGCAATGGCCCTGAGGAGACCCAGTTGGTTCCATCATCACTTTCCTGAGAAGTAATGCCCAGCCCAGATCAGGGGGGATGGACAGGCCCGGAATGGAGCTCCCGGTAACCCGTCCTCTTCCACTGAGCCAGGCCAGAGTCAGAATCAGAACCCCAAATAAATTCCTTTCAGCCTTCTAGCCTCTCAGCAGGAAAATCTCAAGTTATCTTTAATCAAACTATAGAGGCTCAAATTTGCCCACAGTTCTAGGAATGCCCCCCAGTTACTGTGGATTTATCAGTGAAGAGAATAAACTAAAGAAAATTTGTTCCACAGTTAAAGCCAAGGCCACTTTTTCCCAGATGTACTTAAATCATGTCGCTCTTAACAGAATCTTTAACTATAAATACACTAAATTTGGTAGTGGATAGATTAACTACAAAAGGAAATTAACACTGCCTTAGAGAATGGAGGTAACATATTAGACCACTGAGAGGCTACTTTTGAGAATTATAACTGGGCAGACCTAACATTTTTAAAAGGATATTAGAGATGATGAAATACTATTTGGCCACCATCTGAAATGCAATTGAATTTACATTGATTAAGGAAGAGGGTGGAAATAGAGTCTCATATGAGGCCTTACATTAAAAACTTTAAACAAGCCCCCAAATGACTCCTTAGGAAACAGCTTTCAGTGATTCAACAGCAAGAAACTGGCGTGCTTAGTTCCATCACGAACACGCGTGTGCTGGATTTCATCTGTCAGGAAATGAACACTTGCCTTCCCAAGACCAGCACTAATAACAAAAGTCTTCAGGGCTGTGTCATTAGCACTGTTTGCATTCTCCAAAGCAAGCTGACAGTCTCACGATGCAGTACATTAAAAGTCCTCCCCGGTATCGACTGCCTGGGGCGGCTGCTTCCCCCGTTAAATACAGCACAGCTCAATTAACAGCTTTTCAATATACAATTTAATTTTTCTTTCATCTTGATCCACGGCCTGGCTCCAAAATGAAGAATGCTCGAATAGATGTACTTTGAATATTGCAGCCAGTCTTTATAAATAAACCCATCACACTCGTAATGATTTCTGTCATAACATGACAAAACCGATGAAGCTCCGTGTCTGGTGCTTCTGCTCACACGTCATTTTTCCAACATCACCCAAACCTGCAGTTTTTTTTTTTTTTTTTTTTTTTTTTGGCTTTTCTCTAATACATTTTTCTAGTTATCTCTGAATGGCATTCTGCTGTTTGAGAATAGTTTATCTTTTTTTTTTTTCTTTCTTCACTGTCCAACAATTCTTCGGAAAGAACAAAGAAAATTACTATCCCGTTACCTATGTGTAAGGTTAAGGAATGTAACTTATAAATGAGTTACGAAGGTCTTACCCTTGGAAAGACATACATATTTCATCATCAATGTGATCTATAACATTTGCTCTACATACAGTATTTATATTTATACACGATTATCCGAGGTTTTCGTGAATCTCGGCAAGCCCGTACTTTCATAAGCAAATCCAACACTCTCCTTTAACCTGAAAGGCACAAAACAGGATGTACGAAAGGCACCCCCAAGTGACCCTGCACACAGGCTCTCTCCCTGCATGGAAGGTATTGCATCTACAAAGAATGCCGTGAATCAAGTGATTTCTCCAAGGCACACAATGCAGTCTTCAAACAGCTCCACATGCCTGCTGCTGGTCAAAGAGGCAGATGTTTCATTTTGGACCACAGACAGGGTCTTCTGTTTACATGTGCTCATAAAAACAGACCTGACAACATTTCACACCTAGGACAGAAGCAGAGTAGCGCTGACGCGGATCTCACGCCGTCTTTCTGAGCTGGATGAGGAGGGGACGTGGTCCTCGCTCTGTACGTGGATAACCATCAGAGACCGGCTACAAAGCCCAGTCTCTTCCTCATCAAATGGCTCCAGTCGGTCTTTTGCCAGGCTGCAGACGCAGCTCTGATGCCAGGCTGAGATCTTGCGTAACATCACAGCTACATCGTGATGACAAATGGGCTTATTTAAAATTTACTGGTTTTTCTCAGTGTGTTTGATTTTCACATTATAATTTATAACCTACTTTAAAAATTCAAAACACATTTCAGATTTTTCAACTCATTCACTGCCTATTTAACCTGAAATAGAATTTACACGTAAATGTGTTTGTGTGTGTGTACACACAAACACACACGCACAAGTACAACCATCCAAAACAGAAAGTGAGAAAACTACCCGTATTTTAAACACCCTCCTTCCACTCTCAAGTCCGCTGTCCCTGTGCTGTACTGCTACTTATGTAATTCAGAGGGAACTAAAGAGATTTTTTAATTGTCAGACATAGAGCACTTGGATTTTATAGTAATTAACTAGTCATTATTTCAAATAAGAACATTAATTGGTTATGTTTGGAAAATCTGCAGCATTGCAAAATTTAAAATAAACATTACAAAGATATCATTTACAATTAATCTATATTTACTGTTGAAGTGAGCTTCAAACTATATTTCTTTCTATTATGCTTTTATTGGCTACAGCACACAGTAAATGGGGTGTGTTATGCACAGCTTCCTAAACACCTAAATTTATAAAACCCAATTACATAAATTAATTAGGAATGAACACATACACTTACGCCTTTGTTTGCAACTGTAGCATATTAAACATGACAAAATTAATAAAGTAGACCCTAGAAGAAAAAATACTGCCACGTACTCATTTTCCATAACAGATTTTTATGGGATTTAATTTGACTTATCTCGTCCTAAGGGTCATGATTCTTAATAAATATGCAGTTTCTCGCCATTTCATATATATGTAAGGGTATGTTTTTATGGTTCCTAAAGGACCAAGAATGTATAAATTCAAGAGCATTTACATCCACATCCAGAGACAGAAGGGCAAAGAACTACGCAAACGTTATTCCTGGCTTATCTCCTGTGTTGTTATCAAAGGCAGCTTTTTGGTAATGAGAGCCGTATATACACACAAAATTAACCAATTTGCCATCACCTAGCTTATCATAGGAAACATCCATTAAAACAAGCTTAGTCTTAGCTCCAAGGTGGAATAAAACACTCATCTATGATCAAGCCATAAATCAGATAATTTTACATCATTGTTGTTCAGAATGATATTTCCTTGCATGGAAAAGCTGAAAGACCACGGTGTGATTTTTTTTTTTTAAGGTCAAAGGAAAGAGTCTGGAATGGAGATGATCTCTCCCCATCCCTCAGTCGACATGGACTCTCAACAGCATCATTCATACGTGCCTGTAAGATTTCCAGGTTCAAAATCACAACCTGGCAATAGCATGGATCTGAAAGCATGGTTTTGACCTGGTTTAGAAGTCTTGGTGACAGAAAAGCAGGGACGTTGTGAAAGCAGAGCCTGCTCCAGGCCTCTGTTCCATCACAGCTCCTGGGAAACAGACGAGATTCCAGGTCACTGACCACTTTCGGGGGTCAGACGATATCCCAGGCTCCCCACCTGCTTGCTGGGGTGAAAGGGAGACCCTAACCAGAACAACTAAGAAGGCAGAGTTCCTTGGATCACCACCCGAGGTGAAACACAGTCTATCTTTAGGAAAAAGAGCCTGAGTTGTTCTTTATAATGCAAAATCCTTTCCCAGGACCCTGCTGAACAGGCAACAGGAGAAGGGGACATAGTTGGCAGCCTCATCCACACCCTTCCATCAAGCCCACTGCTCCATGTGGCTTCCCCTGTCTCCAGTGCAACAAGACCCCCAACCAGTGCACTTGTCTCCTCCCTTCCTCCTCCCCCTCCTCCACCTGTGCTTGCCATTTCAGTGAAAGGTGCAGACATCCAAGCATCACGTGGAAGCAGCCTAGATCTCTTCCCTTCCCTTTCCCACCATCCCACTGCCCATCCTCAACACCCACCTCTTGACCTCTCTCCCAGGCAACCTCTCCTCTCCCTCCCCCTGCTCTTGCTCCCCACCAGCCTTCACCCTTGGCTGCTAGAAGAGACCCCTGGGCCCACCTCAATAGGCCAGGCTCCAAAGGCTGCCAGAATTGACTTCCCAAATGCTCACTGGAGCAAGAAAAACCTTTGCCTAACTGTTAACCACCACTCCACTCTCCGCCCCACCTGCCCTCATTATGAATCCCTAACACCTGAGCAAGTTACGAAGGCTGTTGGTGACAGGCCCCAACATCCCCCACCCCGCCTTCATCTCCTGCCACAGCTCCAGCCCCTCCCCGCGCCCCGGCCGCACTGAAGACCCGCAGTCATCCCAAGTGTGCCTGGGCTCCCCTCGGTCTCGGGCGTCTGTTCAGGGGGTACTCCTGCCTGCAACGCCCGTCTTTGACTACCTTCTCTCTGCTAACTCCTAGTCATTCTTCAAACTTCAAGCCCAAACTCGCCTCTTCCACCAAGTCTTTTCTGACTCTCCTCCCTCTGACTAACAGCATTAGATACTGAGGTGGTTTTCGAATAGATCTAACCAACTCTTTGACAACTCTACGCTCAAGAGGTGAAGCCCAAGTCCCCTTCCCTTCCGTGTGGACGGGACTGGGTGATTCACTTCTAATGACCTGAATGTGGCAGAAGGGAAAGTGGGTGTCTCCTGAGCCTGAGGCAGGAGCAGTGCCGTGGCCTCCGCCCCGTGCGCTCACTCTGGCTCTGCAGGAGTCCAGCTGACAGCTTGTGAGGGCTCCCTAGCAGCCTCTCTTGAGGGCCACAGGGCGAGGAGCCGAGGCCTCCAGCCAGCAGCCACGGAGGTGCGCCGCCTTGGAGGACAGTTCTCCAGCCCCCGTCAAGCCTTCAGATGACATCTCAACAGCAGCCTCATGAGAGGGCCTGTGCCAGACCCACCAAGGACGAGCCATCCCTGATTCAGGAATTCTCACAGAAATTCTGTGAGATCATAAATGTGTACTCTGAGGGTCCCTTTTGGAATAATGTGTTATGCAGCGGTACGCAACTAACACAGGTGCCCTCCCTGCTTCCACCACACCAGGCATTCCGTCTGTGTCCCTGGTACCCAGCACGGTACCTGGCTCGTTGCTGGCACTGAACACATTGGAGGGATGCACGGCAGACGGCTGGATGAAGGGACACAGGGACACAGGGACACAGGAACACAGGAACCAACACCATGAGAACCATGATACTACACACAAAACATTCCAGCACCAGAGATACAGATGCTGTATGACGCTATGGTAAGATAATAATTTATAATCTATATTTATTCACATTAGAAGGAAAAATACAGACACCGTCATCTATCAGTAATATACCTGTTGATAATATTTCAGGAGGCCACCACACATCACGCTGGAAACCACTGCTCTAGAGGGTCTGGAAAAGTAAGCATATTCTTTTCTTAAATAAGATTAGCTCTCTATTGAGAGGTAATTCATATACCTCACAGTTTTCCCATCTGAAGTGTACAGGTCTATGGTTCTTAGTGTATTCACTGAGCTGTGCAATCACCACACCCAATTTTAGGACATTTTCATCACCCCCAAAACATACCATTTAATAGTCACTCCCTGTTCGCTGAACCCCTATTGCTGGGTCCAAGTAAGCACAAATCTCCTTTCTGTCTCTGGATTTGCCCATTCAGGACATTTCACATAAATGGAATCATACAATTTGTGACTGGCTCCTTTTACTTAACATAATGCTTAACATAATGACTTAACATAAGTACATCCACGTTTTAGCATGCATGGTACTTTAACCCTTTTTACAGCCCAGTGTGGATATAAACATTGTATTTATCCATCCATTCATCAGTATCAAATGAAGACATCTGAGTTGCTTCCACCTTTTGCTATAATGAATAATGTTAATGAATGTTCCCGTACAAGTTTTTGTATGGACATAGGTTTTCAATTCTCTCAGGTCTATACCTAGGAGTGAAACTACTGGATTGTACAGTAACTTTCTGTTTACTTTTTTGAAGAACTGCCAAACTGTCATCCACAGTGGCTGGAGCAGTTTACACTGTAATCAGTAGAGCACAGCACTGTACACACCACAATTTCACCACAGCCATCCTATTGCGGGAGTGGGGGGGGGGGGGGCAAGTGGTATTTCACTGTGGTTCTGCCATGCACATTCTTGAACAAAAAAAGCCACGAGTAGGGAATATATATACCTATTATTTATGTTAAAGAGGCCCTGAAAAAAATTCAACAACCAGGGGGGTGGAGGGTGGGAAGGGATAGACTGGGATTTCAAAATTGTAGAATAGACTACACTGTATAGCACAGGGAAATATACACAAAATCTTATGATAACTCACAGAGAAAAAAATGTGACAATGAGTGTGTATATGTCCATGAATAACTGAAAAATTGTGCTGAACACTGGAATTTGACACAACATTGTAAAATGATTATAAATCAATAAAAAATGTTAAAAAAAATTCAACAACAGCAAAAAACAAAACCATGTATTCAGCTTCTCAATTAAAAAAGTACAAATTAAAACATTCTACTTAAAACCTAACAAAACCACAAAGGTCACAAAAAAATAAAAGGTAAGGGAATAATCCTTAGTGCTGACCAGGCTGTAACAACACAGTAATGCTGGTGGAAAAGTTACTTGATTCAGTTCTGAAAAGTATTGGCAATATGTATCAGGAATATGAAAACTGTGTATACATACCCTTTAAACAATCCCTAAGATTCTGTCCCACAGAAGTAATCAAACCCATGAAAATTTATGTAGAAGGAAGGACATCAACTCACTATAATTAAAAATGGGAAAATAACACATCCAACAAATAGCTAAAAAATTAGTTTTTCCATGAGACAGAGTATATCCACATGGATATTAAGAACAATGTATTTTTAACTTTTAATAACATGGGGAAATATTCACATTTTATGAACATTTTATAGTTAAGGAACATAAATGAGAAATAAACATTACCAGTGGGCAATGTAGAATTAATCCCAATTTCCTCATTTGTCAATCCTACAACCCTGGAAAAATTAATCCTTCCACTCCTCAGTTTCTTCACCTGCAAAATGGGGATTATAAGGATTCTATCTCCAAAAGATACTACAAAGACTGAACTTGGTAATTCAGCCCAGACATTCCATTTTCAGTGTGTGGGAGGAGTATGAGCTATCATCACCAACTCGATTTTGCAACCCAGAGAAGCCTGGAAGGGTCTGCAACCCTCTTCTGCCACTTCTTACTTGTGTGGCCTTGGACATCATCCTTAGACAATGAGTCTAAAAATGGTGAAAATGATCATCACATTGAAAACGTAGTTTTGAGGGTGAAAGAAGCCCCTGAACACTGGCGGGGCTCCACGGTGACCCTCCTACCGGGAGCAACATCCACACACAGTGTTCGCCAACACTCCTCCTCCCTCCCCGAGCAGAAGTAAGAGGATGACATTCTAATTTTTCGACTGAAACTCAGAGGTCAGAATATTTCGACAGACTCACGAAAGAACTCACAAGAGAACCATGCGAAGCAAGTGTCCTCTCTTCTCCCCCGATATCCCTTGTCCACAGGACCCAGGATTCGGATGCAATCAGGTAATTTCTAACAGCCTTTCCAACTTCTATTCTATAGTCCCAAGACTCAGATGAGAACAGTAGGGGGACAAAATCAATGACTTTTACCTAAGCAGCCTATGGGTCTAACATTGTGTTGGCTGAGATTAGTTAAAAGAATGAAAAGGGCTAAAGGGGTCTGTCTGCAGGTGGTTAACAACACATTTCTTTGTGGAGTTTACATTTAAAAAGGAAAAACCAAAAAAAGCCAAGTAAACCAATAAGTAGCAAATATAATGAAAGGTTGGGCTTTTTTTTTTTTTTAACAGGGGACATTAGAGAAATGGAAAATTGAGAGGTGGGGCGCCATTCTACCTGGGGAATACAGATTTAATGGCAAATGGTTGAATTCCAGCTTCCTGGTACTCCATTGGAATAAATTTTTGTTTCTAATGACATTTTATTTTTAAACTGTTGAAAGCCTAAACACACTTGGTTAGAAAAATGTTCCCCAAACAGGAAGCCGATCTGACAAAGAGACCAACAATTAAGTCAGTGAATCTCATGTTACAGTCAAGCTTGAGATAGCTTCTTTAAGATCCAATTCATGAAAATTGACAAACATCACTATATTCCAATATCTAAGCTCAAGATGGACAAAGCTCAGATCCACTGACCTTGACAAACTTGACCAGCTGAGTCCCTGAAAAAGGAAGGAAACGGAAGGATGAGGCTGAACGTGGAGAACGACACTTTCTTCCTCCATTTGCACCGAAGGCCTCAATGGCAGACCCGTGGAGGGGGGCCCAGCACCGGCCTCCCACCTGAGCCGGCTCTCCGAGCCCAGGCCAGAAGGAAGACGAGGCACCACTGAGCCTCAGCTGCGCCCAGTCTGGCCTGTCAACCACAAGTCACCCAAGTTTGGGGGGAGTCCAGGAAAGTGGTCCCTCAACAAGTTTTCCGCCAGACTGCTAGAGCGGGATGGCTAAGTTAGGAAATGAAAGTGAAGGTCAAGAGTGAAGAGCTGAGAGAGGAGAAGTAGAAAGAAAACAAAGAAAAAAACTGAAGAATAAGTGGCGAGGAATGCCCGTCGGGGTGGGGGCTGGAGAGGGCCTACAGATCAGATGAAGAGTGACTCGGAAAGAATTCCACATGCACAGGCCCAGCTAAGACCCTGTTCCAGAAGGGACCGAACTGTGTTAGGAAACTACTTCTTTCCTGCATTTTTTTAACCTGCTATTAACCATAAAAGACTTGGCCTCGCCAAACATTTAACCTCTGAGCTATTAACACTCTGGATCTCGAGAACAGTCTTAGAACAATCAAGCTCAGGTCACTAGTATGTTCTCATCACACCTTCCCACGTTTTCAAATACAACAGATTTTCCCTATGCCCTCAGCCTCTTCCATGTCCCTGATATAAGGATGCTATACTAATTTTCCTTCTCAAAAAGTAATTGTCTTAACAGACAAACATTTCCTAGTCGAAATTCCTTCCCTACATCAGGGGTCGTAGGAGAGAGGATATATGCTGCCAAATTCGTGGCTACATTTTACATCTTATGATAAAAATCCTTTTATTGGGGTGTTTCCCAGCAGTACAGTCCCCTCCACGCAGGACGGATGAATAGGGGCATAACTGAAAACCAGGAACGACCATACTGTTGGTGGCCCAATTTCCCTCCTAACTGCTCCGATGAGAGTGAGGAACTGCTGTCTCTGTTTGGAAGGCGGAGTCAATGTCTGCCTTTTCATGTAAGCTTTTCTTCTGTTTACAGTCTACGCGCACTCAGACCCACTCACAAATAAAAATGGAATAAATCTTTCACAGCCTGAATTGAATCTGGGAGTGACGCCGCTTTTCCCATCCAGCAAA